>NC_134186.1:25489580-25815651 GCF_964188355.1 Buteo buteo
CTGGATTTCTGAGCACATCTTGCACTCTTCTGCCACTTTATCCGGCAGCACTGACCCACCCCGGGGTTACAGGAACAGACTGCTCTTTGAAAGGCACTTTTTGTTCTGTCTTGTTTTCTGTAACTGGAAACAAAAGCAGTCTGTGTGTAAAGAAGAATATCTGCACTTTGTATATGGAAGAAATAATACCTGTCTTTTTATGTCTAGTTTTGACTTTTCGGTGTCTCTGAGGTATAGAAAACGGTATATGAGCTATACCTTGGGGTCCAGTGCAGGCTTATTCTAACTCAGGATTTGGATATTCAGCTTTTCCAGAGTTAGTGTGTGACATAACATTTAATTCAAAGTTACATATGTTCTGATAATTCAAAAAATCCTTCAGGAATTAAAATGTGGTTTTGAGTTGTTACAAGCATGAAAAATCCTGTCCTGAAATGAAGGTTTGGATTACCTGGAAATAGGTCTTGGAATGGAAAGCTGGATCTCTGTCTCTAGGAAGATAAAGAATTATCTGTTCTGTCCACCACAGCGCAGACATTACCTTCAAATGGAACTAATGCAATTAAAATGGCTACACTTTTAATTGATACTTATGTTATAATAATTATGCATAACAGGGCCACAAAAGTTAATAAAAACATTTTAATAGCCCATGGCAATTTCTCATCATGCATCTGACAGGAGCTAACAGATGTGTCAAGAAGTTTCCTTCTGTGTAAAGAGCTTTGCTGTGAAGAGCTGCTCAGTTTGTCATCGCACTATTAATTGCTTTTCTTTCCTTCATTTTGAAAACCCTATGGGTGTAAAAGCTACTGGCTAATGAATTGCAGGTACAACAGATTGAGGGGACTTTCAGATGTTCAGGTGAAGGGCTAGGGAGAAAATAGCTTATATATATATATATATATGTATGTATATTATCTTGGGGAAAAAAATGCCAAAATTGCACATACTGTGCCTTCAGCCTCTGTCTAGTACAGTAGAAAAATCATCCTCCTTATCAGACAGTAGCAGCAGGTAAAATTCATGAGTTGAGTGTAGACCCTTACCTCTCCACAACCAGTTGAGTTGGTCATAGATATTACAGGGGAGTTTTACCCCTGGAAGCAAACTGAACAAATTAAGACAGATCTTTTCAGAGGACAGCTACAATTTAGCAGACAGATTTCCTCAGGAAAGTGTTTACATCTAAGTGGACGTCTGTGGAGCTCACTGGGGCTCTGAACGCCTCCAAATATTGAATTGTACGACTGGGTAAAAAACTGCTCAGAGACTCACCACAGATTATTTCAGTGCTCAATCTGAACTCAGAGGACATCCAATATCGTGAATTTTGTCTCCTTTGATGAAGCAAAACATAAAGCATGGAGCAATACTGTATACTTCTAATTTCAGTAAACAACCATGGGAATGTCATGCAAGCATGGCTGGTATATTTTGCTGCTATGTTTGATGGAGTCCTTCAATACACTTTAATGATGAGATTCCTTGTTGAAGTCAATTTGAAAAGTTGGCAGAAACACTTTGTTTCAGCAAAGTAAAAACCATGAATTTTAATTTGAAATTAAAATCAAAGTTTTAAGGCAACAGGGTTTCTAGCGAGAGCCAGAATAGAGTAGAATCAAGTTCTTGTCTGAACTCCTTCCCCACTCCAGGAGGAATCTGGGGCTACCAGCACGTTTTCCACAATGTTTCCTGCTGATACACTTTTATTTTCCAGAACCTGTATTTTCTGTATTTTTTACAGAAAATTCTCAGTCCCACCAGATCACCATACTAAGGTTGCATAATTTATCCGTATTCTACTTCTTAGGCAAAAGGAGCATTACAAATTGAAGTCACAAGCATCAAAAGGTTATAAGGTTGAAAGAAAGAGACAGTAGGAGAACAGTGAAAGCAGACAACAGTCACCTTTAAAGCTGAAAATGTCATAATCAGTTCATATATTGCAAAGAGATGAAAATACTCAGCATGTGTAATACTTCAGTTCTGACTTAGGACTTGCATTAAGTACAGTGTCTGAAGCAAGAAAAGAAATTAAGAAGTGTATAAATCTTTCGAAAAGCTACTGAGCTGGCAGTAGCGTTTCAGATTTCATCGTATTGAGTAAAATAATTGGAACGGCCACAATCATCATGCCATCAAGAATTTTCCAGTAGCATTTTAAACAAAGATGAGTATGTATTATATTGTTTTGGTGCTTTTGTATGGTTGCTGGTTTCGAAAAAAACCACACGCCCATATACACACACAGCACTGTTAGCGAAGAAAAATAAAATCCATTTGTGTTGTACTTTAAAGAGGCAGCTCCGTGGTGCCTGCAGCACGCAGACAACTGTCACGCACCTCAACGCCTGTTGGACACTGTAGGCATATAAACGGTAGCAGCACTGCTTGTTAGCATGCGGCTCCTAACCCAAGGTGCTTATCGTTTCCCTGTGAGTACCTGCCATAAAATCAGTGGAAGTTCTTCTCTATGTAGTGTTATGTTATATTTTAAATAATAGCGAGGGGTTGGCATGCATGAATATATCAAAAGACAACTTCTTAAAGTAACATCTTACCCCTCTGCTTCTTGAAATTTAGAATTGGACTACTCAAAACCAAAAAAAAAGTAATATTTACAAAAGAAAAAAAACTTTATCTGCAAAATCAGAGCTTTGGTATGTTTCTTTTTATTTGGGTTTTGGGGGTTTTGTTTGGGGTTTTTCGGGGGTTTGGTTTGGGGGCTTTTTTTAGTAGACTTTGTTATACAGGACATGCAAACAAGCACCAAATGGGACCTATAGTCCACGAGTAGGAATTAAAAGGCTAAAAGTTCCGAATTCAACATTTGGTTGTTTGCGGGGGGGGGAGGGGGTGGGAGAGCGAGACTTAGTTCAGTCTCTGCTTCCCTCTGCTTCTTTTTACTGTATTTTTTAATGCAAATTGCTTCTCCTAATCATTTCAGGGATGTCTAATTTTTCATCTGTCGAGCATGATCTCACTTTAACACTGTTACCTTTTTAATTAAACTCTTTGGTTTTCATGGTTGAGATCCTTGATCAATTACTTTACATCATGCCTTATCCATGAATGAAATATAGTCCATAAACATGTACTGGCTTATTTATCTTCTTCAGAAAGTTGAAGAGGCACTCTGGAAATACTAAAGAAATGCTCTGTTTAGCAAGCTTCCTGATGATATTTCATATTTTCTGATGTTTTAAAAAATACTCTATATTGCTAAAGAGTAGGTACATGCAGAATGAACTTCTTTTTTTCTGATTAGTGAATTATCTTTATATGTTTTCCCACTCACAGACAACTGTATATAAATATAAAGAATATTTCCAGAATTATTTTTGTGAGTGCACATTTAAAGGAAGGGAGGAGAGAGCTTTACTATGGCTGTTGTTCAAGAAAACCTTGTTAGTCCCAATACAAAATAAGGCTCCTGCTTGGTTTGCTCCCAGTGCAACACAACACACAACACATCTGTGTACTGTAATGTTTTTATGGCTTGAGAATAGACTCCTAATTTTAAAAGACAACTTGTTTTCATACACTGACACGGGTGGTCTTACTAGCAATATATTTCTCTCAATTTAGTGGCCTCACTATGCAAGTTGGGGCTTGACATCAAAGTCTAGTTTCACTCACCAACTAATGAAGCGCTGTCTCTAGTGCAACTCACCCTAACCTACTTATTTGTATATGCAAACGGCCCTTATAGCCTTTGAGAATATGGCCTTCAACGTGACACTCCAGTAATTGGTAGTCAGCATTGTTTCACTGCAATCAAAAATGATGTTGCAAGAACGGGATTACAATTTCAACATGAGAAAGAGCAGGTAGCAGAATCTTAAAAAAGAGCAAAGAAGAGAAATACAGAAAGGAGTAGAAACCTAGAGAAAATGTAGAAGGAACTGGCTCTGAAGGCAATGCTTTTCAAAGTTATCTGGGATGCACTGGTTTTAATGTGTACCTTATCGTGCCAAGCCAGGCTGTGGAAGGAACAGACCACAGAGACCTTTAGAGGGATTATTTTCCCTTGTCTTCCTCCCCTTCTTTTCTCTAGGCCTTTCTGGTTGTTTTTTTCAGGAGATACTGTATATGAGATGAGCAATTTTTCGCCCACAAAGGCAGCATCCCACAGAGTAGCAGCCCCAGAAATTTCAACCTCCTTGTGCAAACACCGCCAGGAATTAGCATGCTGGGGAGAAGGAAGGGCTGGCAAACACCACGCGGGCTTCCGAGCCCACCGCGGCTCTGCCAGCGCACCTCGGCGCTTCCCTGAACCAACCTTTTCAATCACACTCTCATACAGAGCCGCTGTGACGAACTGCAGCAAACTGTTGGCAATGCCAACGTGGATGCAAGCGGAGGGGCTGGCACCGAAACGCCAGGCTTATTCATCTGTGGCCTAATTAGTGTTTGCACCTGTATCACCTACTGAAGAGATTTCTGCCGCAGATTCTTCTCCCCCTGCTGTGAACACCCACACCTGCAGCCCTCTCAATTACAGGTGAGAGAAACAATAACAAAAAAACCACATCCTCAAACTTGGCCATTTTTCAGAATTCAGCTGGTAGCAAATATAGCAGGCGCTCGTATCTCATGAATTTCAGTTAATTTGAACACAGATCTTCACTTTCCAATAGGTATCATTCAGGTAGGTGTGTTCTGTACGTCCACATCACCAAGCTCTTGGTCAGGCAAAAATAATTCCAGATAAAATTAAGTCCTTTGCAGCTTCTGGGGACACAGCACAGCACTAAAGCCAACCACTCTGCCCAAAATGCATTGCATAAAACTCAGCCTCTACGTATAATCTGCTTGAAAATGGAAGCAGTTCAACCAGTTTAAGAGGTGGCTTTCCAGTTGGCACTTACTGCGATACCACTATAGTACTTGCTAATAAGCTATTGTTAATCTCTAGCATCATCTTGTACTGTTCAGTAATGGGAGTCTGATCCCAGTGATGGATTTTGACCAAGGTTTGTAGGAGTTTAAGCTGCATTTAATTATCACCAGAGGGTTATTTTTTTTTTTTTTAAATACAACTCCTTATAATGCTCATTGGATAAACCACTCTTTCTGCCTGTGGGGTTATCGTTTTTCTCCAGAACTTTTTCCTCTATTGTCTTCTGGGAATAATTTTCATCCCAAGACCACTGAATTTTCTCTGGCTTTGAAGTATAGCTTAGCATAAAACCAAAATGAGAATCATATTTCACTCCTATAAAAGTGAGTTCATCGGAAGGCAGCGGGAGAACTGTGAGAATCCAAATTGCATGAACCAATCCTTTGCTTTACTAGGGATGTGCTATTCTTCTACCGCTGAAACATCAAAAATCGTGACCGCTATCTGTCAGCATCCTGAAATATGTATGTAGTGTGAAATAACTATAAATGCCATTAAGGTGTCTTACTTTGTATAAGTCGTCATGAAAATCAATGTGCTGACAAATCTAGAAAAATTCATAAATAAACATGCAAATAAATATCACACAATTCAAAAAAAAATCTTATTCCCAGGCACACTGCACAATGACAGTTTGGAGCCAGCACCTGAGTCCTCACTTATCAGGACTCACAGATCCATTTTTCTCTCTTTTTATGGATTCTAAGGCGGTAAGCAGCTGCAGAGATAGTCCAGTCTCATTTGCCACAGAATACAAACCTCTTGACTTCCAAGAGCAAACTAATGATCACTGACAAGACATTTTGGAGGAATTTAAGTTAACAAAATATTTTTTTTCTTCCTCAGTTCTGTCCTTCAGGCTTTTAGAACTCCAGAGATTCTTCCAAGATCACCAAAATTAGGCTTTCCAGAGCTTGCAGCTGGGACCAAAGCCTTCCAGAGAAATTTGTTTGCAAACCATCTAATCTCTTTATAGAAAATACTAGCCTACACACGCATGACCAAATATGAATCATCTTCTAGGTTTTCTTACAAATAAAATAAAAAGCATAATCTGGTACTTTGGAAAACAAGATGTTGAAAATGGTTCATTTTTTGGACCCATCTAGAGAGGGCAAATTCAACAATCTCCTTGGACCCCCCGTTCCTGGGAGAATTCTGCACTTGGCAATTTCCAGTACGTTTCCTTGGAGGTATTGACACAAGAACCCGGGACTGCAGTTTTACTCCTTTGAGGGGAAAACTGAGGGAAATTCCTGCCCCACTCCAGTCCTACAAAATGCAGAGTTATGCCTCAAAGATTTTGCTTCCTATATTGTCACCAAGACATCTTCCCGGCACCCGGGACATTCCTTTGCCTATCTCACATACTTTATCCTCATGTGAACGAGTTTGCCAATACCCATAATGCAAAAGCATTAAGAAGTCTTCCCCCAAATTCTACTTATTGCTTAAAAGAATGTGTTTTTTATATATACACATAAACACAAGCAGAATGCTTCCCTTAAAAAAAAAAACAAAAACAACAACAAACAACAAATAAGGTGGATTTAATTGTCAAACTTCTATCTGGCACCAAAATGGGCAGAAATGTCCTTGTTATGAAAACCAAATCAGCCATGAACCGAACCTGAATTTCAGTAAGATGGGCTGCTGGCCCAACCAGAAAAGGCAGCATCAGGAACCTCATGAGGAAATGTTTTTCAAATTTAGTTTTTCAAACAAAAGAAGCCTTGTGATAACACAGGTAAGAGTGAAAATTTCAAAGTCCTCATTAAACCCAACAATTATTACAATCACTATTTTTCTAAATTCATAAAGGAGAAAAAAAAAAACCTGAAAACCTTTAAGTCAAATTGTTTTCAAGGCATGTACTGGCATCCATTAGTTCCTTACTGCTCCCTTCACAGAAACTGTTTAAATGCTGTTTGGTACTTCTGACTGCGTAAACATTTCTCTCATGATGACAGTTACCTACAATTATCCTTAATCATGCTTTTTTGCTTTGTCAAGGTACGAATAATGTTCATTACTTATGTTTCCCGAAACCTGCAGTTTAATGCACATCCTCATTTGTATGGTTGTAAACATGTTTGTGAACTGTAGCTTTCATTCCCACAGTTAATAGGCTGTATAATGCAAAAATATAAAGGTCAAAATGACCTACAAGAAATCTTCAGTTTAATTTAAAAGCTTTCTCGACAGTCAGAGGGAAAATGCTGTCGCACCTTAAGATCCTAAAGCTTAAGATTCACATAAAACACAATAAAAACAAGACCCTCATGGGATAAAAACATATGTACAAACCCAGAAAGTAACAAGAAAGAATATGACACTATATTTGAAATTTTGATTTTAAAACAGGGTTTTGATCCTGGGGAAAGCTGAGCTAATGTGTTTTTCCTGGTTTTATTTTCTTGTAGTGTGGACCGAACAACTGGAACAAACAAGTAACAGCAGAAAGCATAACAGCTTTATGTAAATGCTTTGTAGCTGAATGTCTGAGGAAACAGCAGTGGCATTTTATGCCCTGCTTCTTTTAAGGCGGAGAAAAAAAATATATGGTGCATGCTTTTTTTTTTTTTCACTGCTCAGTTTGCAAAAGAAAATAATGAAGGTAATAAAGCACAAATTCAGACTCTGAGGGAAAACACATTTTTTTTTCAGTCAGCATTTTCAAGGACAAGATGACAACGTTTATACTTTTGCAGCAGCTAGATTTATATGGCAACTAGGTTGCTGCACCAAAATTGCAACAGAGCTGGAGACTTACTTGTCACTCACTCTATTCTTCTGCTCGTCCCAGCACTAAGTGAAATTCTCTCCTACACTCTTGTTTTTTTGTTGTGGGACATAACCAACACAGCTTTAAGGAAAACAAAAGACAAAGAAAGCAAAACCTGCATGTTAAGGAGTTTTCTGGAGGTGTTTATTTCTCTTTAACTGGAAGAGAAGGAGGAGGAGATGCTTGTTTTCTGTCTGTCTGACTGTCCCTTCAGAAAGATGACACTGATGAAAAGGTACCAGCACTCCACAGTACTGAGCGTTTCCTTTCTGCTTTTATGTAAGCATTTCAGAATTCAAATCCTGAAAGCAAGAAACACAATATCAATAATTCTTTCCCTTCTCCTAAGATAGAAGCAGATCAGATCGGCAGTGCTTTCACAGCACTGATTAGCCCTCAGCAGTCTCTTATACTGCCTCTGCAGCTCTCTGAAAGATATCTGTGAACCATCTGTGTTCCCCTCTTATATTTTCTTTATTTTTAGGATTCATTCCTCCATCTATTCCTGTTGACAGGACTGTTTCGTTAATCTAAGTGAGAAGGGATAAGCAGTTTGGTTACTTACCTCAAGCAGTGAAAACTGTAATGTGCTCCAAGTTACCACGAAGTCCTTAAAAAAAATAGACACGGTGTTTTGGCTGCTTTCTTCTCGCTGTACACTGTTCATCGGCCCAGAAGCTGGGCCACCAGAGAAATTCAGCTCCGTGTTTCTTTGGAGTCACTCTGTGTAGGGGACTTCTCTGAAACAATAAGCGTAATAACATGATGGCTTTGCGCTTTTGCTATCTCCTACCCAAGGAGCAGGCTGCTGTGTCTCCTTCCTTAGGATACAATTTGGAGAAGGTTTTAGGCCGTTCAAATTTGCGCCAGCAGCTGAAAAGCTTCTAGATAGCCTAGGGAAATGAAGAACAGAAAGTTAGGTTGAATTTCTTCTTTCCCTCAGGTCCTACGCTTCATATTTCACCCACCCAACTTGAAGATCGCAAAGGCTGTCAAACAGAGCATCCCAAGATCAACTGCCTGTACAGAATTCTCCAACCGTGCCATATAAACTCTCCCAAACACCTCTAACCTTTCCTGATTATGAATAAAGACCACCGTTAGAAAATTCTTGCTTCCTCATATTGTCAGATACGTCACTATTTCTGCTAAATACATGGAAAATACCTTGGCATCCTTGCTACATCACAGTGTGGCAACTCTACAGAAAAGTTGATTTTTTCCAGTGAAATCTATTCTGTGCATGTTGGTCACGAATCACTGTGTGTCTGTCCCCTAAAAAAAGACCAGACTGTTTTGGAAGTTATTCCCTTTCACGAAGGGACATTTTTGACATATGCACCAAAAGCTCCAAAGACCTGATGCACTACAGATATATATCTGTTACCTAAACAAAGAACAACTTTTCAGTTGTATGCTGCTGCTTCCAGGGCTGTTTATACCATGGCATTAACAACTGCAGAGGTTTCACGCAGAGGCAAGGGAAGCCTTGGCAAAGCCACCAGTACTCACACCAGTACACTGAGGGTCAGTTACCACCGGACCATGATGCCCCACCATCCCCTTCCCTCCCCGAATAGGGAAGCAATATTTCAGTTTTTTTCCTTTTGCCATTTCAATTCTCATAAACAAAATGAATGAATACAAGTTTTACATAAATAAATTCCCACAAATCTTACTCCAAGCAAAGCTTCAACCCATGAGAAGAGAAACACAGATAAGACCACGTGCATTTCAACATCCTACAAAGCCCGTCTCAAAAGGATTTATATACCACACCAGCAATGAGAAGTATCAAATTTTAAAATAAATCAGAATAAATGTGTCTTGTGTTAGTGATTAGGAGTGCCAGGGCGTGAGAGTGTTACAACTTCACCATGACTCTAGCATAAAAATATAGTTTCTGTTTCAAAGAAACACGAAAATGAAAAAAATAAGACAATGGACAGTAAGTGAATACAAACAAACAGATAGGGAACAAAAGAATAACATATTTTAATCAGAATTGTGCACTGTTAATGCAAGAAATCTTTTCAGGGTGACAGTCTCTGTTAAAGAAATGTATTTGCACCTTGAAAGTTTCAACATAATTCTACATAAAGGAGAAAGTTTTCTTTTTCTCCTTCCTGCTGTCTAAAAGCCATCTGGAACCAGTCACTAAACATAACCTTAGGAAAAGCAATTAGACCCCATGTGGACTCATGTAGGTGTATAGAAAAGGTAACACAGTTGTGAAACTGCAAGTATTTACCTCCAATCAAAACTTTCTGGCTGGATTCTAGGCAATCCAGGCATCACTGAAGGCTGTTAGCATGTCTTGAAAACACATTGTAATTTGTCTTTGTTCCCTTGCATAAGGATATAATTCTAGGGGAAAAGCTCTCTAAATGAGGAAATGGGCTAAGCATAATTCTAATAATGGATGTTAAGATTTGTACAATCCAGAGTGGCATAACATAAACATGCAAATTGAAAAAAAGGAAAAAAGCCACAGTGTTTTCTCTAATGCTACTCAGTGCTCACTTTCATAGACAGATATACTCCAGTGAATCCACCATCTCGATTTTACAGCACCTGATGCATCAGCAACTGACTACTAATAGAATTAAAATACTCTCTCCATTTCAAAAAAAGACTGCACAAGAGGCATATGTATTTGCCAAAACAACAAAGAATTACTTATCCATTGCAATACAGCTGGTGTCTCCAGAGACACTGAGCCCTCGAAGTATCCTTCTGAAGTACAGCATCCCAAAGACATTGTCAAGGAGCTCCACATACACATTAATGTATGTGCAATGAGGCCACGGTGGTTTTGGATATGAAATCGCCTTGGTTTTTTTTTTTTTCTCCTCAATTGAATGGAAACTTTTCATACATCAGTTTCAAACCTGCCAAAAACATTTTGCATGAAAAATTAAAAAAATACATAAGTTTAGAAAGGAGACATACCATTTATTATTGATGACATCTGTGAAGACTGAAATCTTGTACTTTTCTCCATTAATAACAATTTCTCCTAGTACACTGCCAACATGTGATAAAAGAAAAAAGATTATAAAGGTCTTAGTCCCCGTGCAGAAGATGCTGAGCACTTCTGAGATCAAACCACTCATTTCAGTAACTAAAGCACAGATTTACACATCTAGTGCTGCATAACTTAGCAGGTAAATAAATGATGGACTTTCTTTTATATGAAACTCTAAACATATTACAAAGCTATTGAAAAAGTTCTCACAATGGCAGGAATCATCTAGAAAGGGGGGGTTGAAGTTTATCAAGGATAGATCTAACACACCTAATTTTGAAAATATATTCACAGGAGGAAAACCTGTCCTGTATTCATCTCTTCTTTGTTTTCGCCTTCCTCTCTCATCAGAATTTAAATCCCATTCAGGAAACTACTTTAAACTTGGATTTTATACATAACAGTATATGGTAATATCACTCACTGCTACAGTGGATGAAAATTAAAGCTGAATGCAATTTTTCACTGAAGTATTCAGATTCAGGTCTGCAGCATTTTTGAATTTGTGTGGGATTTAACTCAATTGACTGAATATGAAGAACAAACTGTACTGCCTTCAAGACACAGAACTTTCAGCACTTCAGCATTTTTATGATGAAACTTCAACTCAGGTTTTAATTTAAGAAAAAATAATTTTGTTCGAAATATCCAAATAGAATGAAAAATTATTTTGGAGTAAACCAAAATATTTCCTTGAACTAGTAGCATTTTTTTCTAAAAATTTAATGAAAAATAATTTTCAGAATGGTTGTACGTGGTAAATCCAAAACTCTTTTCCCCCATTTTTTTCTTGAAAACAAGAATAAAATAATTCCTATACTCCTAATTGAATCCTGATTTTTTTTTTTTTTTTGAAGCCAACAATGCAATATCCATATAAGCTTTGTTGACCTCTCCTTCCCTAGATGGTGGTGCTCCTTTCACCCCTTTAGGAAAAGGAAAGAGAAGTGGTTGTCCACAGTATAACATTGAAAATGAGTATAACATTGAAAAAGGACTGAAAGTCTGATCTGGTGGCAGATCCCAGCTAGCTGTACTTACTACACAAGGTCATTTAAGCACCCTTCTAAGAAAAAATAAATAAATAAAATAAATAAACCAACCTCTAGTTTCAACATCAGCAAGATCCTGTTGGAATCCCAGCATGCTTACTTCAGAGAAACACTAAATGGCTAAGTAAGTATTCCTTCATATCTCCTTTTAAGACTTCAAAACTCAGTAAATTAACTTCATTTTACCCTGCTACCACCAAAAATTCTAAAGAAACATACCCTGGAATTTCCTTCACATTACTAGGTTGTTTTATCTTGGAAGTTCAACTTTGAGGAATAATATTCTACACGACAGCGTAGCAGATGGGGCATCACTTGCGGATCTGTCATCATTTCATTCAAGTCTCTATTGCCTTCATTATGACAGAGAATTAAAATCAAATCCGAAACCTGTCATAGTAATTTTAAAAAACCTTTTCAGATGGGACTTTCTTCCAAAAGGTTAAAAAGGAAGAGAAATGTCCGGTGAACTCACACCATATGTTTGTTAAAAAACGCATTCCTTGGACAATACCCTTAAATACTTGCTTAACCCAGCAAAATGAAGAAAAGCAATGATAATCCACTTTGCAGGTGACAGACGGTGCCATGGGCTATTACATTTTGTAACTCTGCCAAACAATTTAATGCAGCTTCATTAAGTTATGGGCATGTGTAATTATAAACTTGCCAGGTAAAATCTAATTTCAGAATCTCAATTTCAAAATCAAGTTTGCATATGTCAGGAAATCTTGAAATAATGCACTATCAGAAGTTGTTAACTAATCCCACTCAGTATTTCTTATCTGGCGAGTCCTGAGAATTAATCTTTGCACAAAATGGTATCTTTTGGAACGTTTACAACACCAGTAAAACTTCTGAACAGCACCCCTCCAAGGGACCATCACGAAGTAAATTGAGTTGGCCAAAAAATAATCATTCCATCTTGCCTTTTTATCCCGATTATTCTCTTGTATTTCCTCTCCACCTCCTATACCGATGCAGATGCTGTGAACGAAAGCCAACAAGACCAGCTGGACCGACTGGTGCCTGAGCATCTTTAACAAGGCTGACTTGGAAACGTACCTTCCACTTCAAGCTTTACCTTTGGGTGTTTCCCTGTTGTACGGGACTACTTGAGGAGGAAGATTTGCCTATATGAATGGAGAGCAAAGCATCAGGTCTCACACTCTCAGCACACTATCAGAAATCATCATGTTACTATAGCTTCCCTCCCACTGATATCGGTAGCAGTTTTCACTCAACTTTTGGAGAAGCATGTTTTAGTAGGGCAAGGGGTAATGGTTTTAAACTAAAAGAGGGTAGATTTAGGCTAGATACAAGGAAGACAGTTTTTATGATGAGGAAGGTAAAACATTGAACAGGTTGCCCAGAGAGATTGTAGATGCCCCATCCCTGGAAACATTCCAGGTCAGGTTGGACGGGGCTCTGGGCAACCTGGTCTAGTTGAAGATGGCCCTGCTCTTTGCAGGGGGGGTGGACTACATAACCTTTAAAGCTCCATTCCAACCCAAACCACGCTATGATTCTACACTTAGATATTTAGCTGGGTTCAGGTAAAGATATAGTTATGGCACTTAATGTGTAAGGTTAATGAAAGTTTTCATAGTTGACTATATATCCATATAAACTTCTAACCGAGTGGCTCTTCCTATCAGGGACCGGCTATCAGAGACCTTAGCTGGGAACACAGGGAGCAGAGCAGGTAACTCTTGGGTTTTTTGCTGAAAACTGCCTGTGTCTGGCATACCCTGAATATTGTTTTAAACCCCCTTTTCCTTCACACACAGGGGCACGTAGAGGTTCAGCAGGCATCTGGTTTCTGCATCCACCAGTTCTTGCAGATACCACCGGGACGGGAGACACCAGAGCTCCTCCGTCCTTGGGAAACTTCGGCAAGCTACCTATTTGTCATCTCTTCAGCCTGCTGTCTTCAAAGGAACCGTTTCTGCATCCAGACCTATACGTACACAGAGAAACCACTCAAACACTCACATGGAAGTGACCTTTCTAACAGTATTCCTTTTCTAAAGCCTTGGGCACCAAAAAGTTTCATCATATGCAAAATGAAAATAAGAACCTTGCCATCTAATAAAAACAGGAACCTGAACAGATAAGTAAATACAGCGCATATTTCAACTTCCAAACTGAAGTTTCCAAACTAAAAATTTCTGTAGGGAAACAACATATAGTCATTCTCAAACATGCTTCATTAATTGGACTTTTTTTCTTTCCCCAGTCCCCTCCTCCTAAACATTCAGTCACAGAACTCTAAAAATATTCATTTTCTCTTCACCTCAACCACATTACACAGTAATATTACTTAAACCATTACTGTAAGTCTGAAGTTGATGAACTCTGGAGTTTTCCCTGTCAAACAGAGAAGCTGGATATTTAAAAATCCTTTTAAATCCCCAAATGAAACACAGTGGCAAATATGGATATATTTTATATACACGTCAATCAGAATAATCCATTTTGATAGGCTTTCAGCTTTAAGTCTGTTTTTATTTCTATCTCTTACGTATCTTTATTCCACATGGAAAAAAAACCCAGCAGTTTTAAGTCTCCAAAATGTCCAGACTAAATGATAAAATTATTAAATATATCTTAAATTACTATTTTAAATTTAAAAAAAAAAAATCATTGAAAGCAACTCTCCCCTAATGAAATTTTCCTTTTCAGCAAGTTGCAACTTCAGAAAAAAAGTTTCAGCCAAAAGCTGCTGCCCAGCGCAGTTCAGCAGTACGGAGTCCCTGTCTCTCAGGATAAAAGTGAGAGCCTAATTATCACAGCTTTCTCTACCTCAAGGCAGTTTCCAAGCACCCTAAGTTCCACAAAGCTTTAAAATAGCAAGAACATGCAGGAACTGAGCATCGAAGCACAAAGCGCATTGAAAATCCCTGTTCAAAAGCAGCCCAGAAATTAATTCCCCTCAAACCAGTGGCTTCTGTCACAGGCAAGGTCCTCAATAGTCACAGTAAAGACAGCTCTGTGTTTGATTTGCTTCTACAGAGGTCCACGGCTTTTATGATGCTTGATAGCTCATCAAAAATGCATTCATCTAACACCCTTCTGAGGAGCTGCTACGTGGACACTCCCTTCTTCTTGAACACTTTGTAGAATAAATGGTTCCTCTGCTAATGAGTTCACAAACAGAGGCAATTTTATCAAAGTAAGGAGAAGCGTATGACCTGCAAAAGTATCTACCATTTTCATCCCTGCTGATTCTGGAAATCTACAAAACTAACTTCACACCATGTAGCAAGACCGCGTTTCTTCTTTTATCATTCGCGGCTGCAATTGGCATGGCTGAGGCCTCATCCTTCTCCCACCACAAGTCAATTGAAGCTTTGCCATTGACGTCAGCTGGAACGGATTCAGCTGTAACTTGAAAATACCTTGCCGGGTGCGTGTAGGCAGGAGGGTGAGCTCTCACAGGTTTCCTCCAACAATTCCCACTTACAGTATTAGTATGGAAAATTCCTCACCTCTTCTGAAACGCTGTCAGAGCCTCTCTACCTTTAGTTCATCTGATATGAAGGCAAGCAAAATGAACTCTTAGCCATACATCTATATTTTTGTGAGGGAACAGAAGTGGGGTTTTGTTTGGTTGGCTTTTTTTCTTTTTCTAAAACTAATGAAAAATGTCCTTAACATGGAATTTAATTATGTCAAGTACACCCTGTGATTTTCTGGTGATATATGGTGAGGCTCTAATAGTTATAACAGGGACCTTTATAGGCAGGCTTTTTTTTTTTTTAACAAGTATTAGGCATATAGAAATTGAAGGGCTCTTCAATAGAACACTCAAGTGTTTATAAGCACTAGTCTAAGATCTGAAAAGCTCTAATTTCTGTCCACATATTCTTGCTGCCTTCTCTCCAGCGCAATTCACTGGCTGAAAACTTCACGAGTACACTACAGACTTCCTTGTACCAGTAAGTATCAGAAATGCCAACCTCAGGGCTCCTGAGAAAACCTCTTCTACCATCTCTGTGCTTTGCACTGCATTTGCTGTGGCCGCAGCACTGCTTCTTGCACTTCTTGGAGCATCACGCGGTTCACGGGAATCCCGCACCAGTGATGCTCAGACACATCATCATGCACAAGGCACAAAGCAAAAAAGATAAACAGTCCCGTGATTGTCATTGTGTAGAGGGAGAGGATGAACACAGTTGTGGTTGCCATAGAGTTGCCCAGCGGGCCAGCAATAAAGCCAGGAATAAAAACCTCCGCTTACACCTTAAGCTGCCTCCCTGTCTCACATATCTGGAAACAAGAGAGAAATTCCGAGACTTAGGACAACCATAAATTAGGCCCTTGTGAATGTATGCATAGAGATTGACCTCCAGCCAAGGATCAGTCAGAGGAATATTTCTTTGGTCCAGCTATTAGCTTCTTCTCTGGTTGACCTTCCCCAACCAGGGCAGGGGAGAAAAATGGTATAATCTAGCCACAGTTGCTTCATTCCACGGACTTTCTATTAATCTTGAAAATACATAATGTCTCTTCCTTGAGGAAACTTCTGTGCCACCCCACAAATAACAACTCAAACTAGCAAAGGCTCAAGTCTGCTGTATCTCAGTGAGGCACATTAGTACCCTATTTAGTACCTTTCCAATTCACAGACTTAATTTACCAGCATGCTTACCAAAGCACCTAGTCAATACTTGTGTTAGTAAAAATTATTTTTAAAGTATTCTAGTTAATGTCTTCTTTCGGTTATCCCAGATGTTTTTACTCTTCCATTTTCCTGATTAAAAAGTGATCTTATTACCATTGGAACTATGTCTGCCCAGCGGTGACAAGAGCCAATATAAATTTTTTTCCAAGCCAGAAAGGGCTCTAAGGTTTTTTGTATTTTTGTTCTGTTTTTCTTTGGAAATGCAAGGACTAAACAGCTTTTCGATAATCCTGGACAACTGTATATTTCCTTTTTAATCTTTTCTATACCCACATTTGCTGAAAGTTCAAAACAAAAACTTATTTTGAAGTAAGAAGACAAAATGGGTTTAGATTGATTCCTGATTAGGACCAATCAGGAGCCTTAACAGGAATTTTTAACTAGACTGTCTACCTTTTTTTTTTTTTCTTAAATATAATGAAATCTGCACCAGATGATGCCCAGGCTTGTGCTTTGCAAGAAAAACAGACAGCAATGCCAACCAAGGCTATTTGTAATGAACTTTCAGTACATTGCTGGAACATTGTATCTGAAAATGATAAAAATAAAGCTCTCGAGCATTCAAATACTGAAAGCTTAGAATATGAGCCTTGATCTGAAAGCATGGTCTAAGCTAACGTTGACACGAGTGGAAAGACTGGAAGAGTTTTCAGTGGGATTGGGATCAGGCCCCTTATGATTAAGCCCATCCTAGAGCTGGCTTCAGCATCCATTTTCACTGATGGTCCCACGTGTAACCCCTTGTTTACAAGACGTGCCTGTAAGCAACCTGCTCCAACAAACCAGGGGAAATGGGATTTAGACTATCGTCTTCCGACATGCAGCTTCTCAAGTGCAGCAGGTATTGCAGGCAGCTTCAGCAGATTAGTGTCAATGTAGGGCGGAACAAAAATAACCTCATCCCTGAAGATAGTTAATGGCCAAGTCCACGTAATTTTATTGTCTGCACATCACAGTTGCTGAGCAACCTTCCTGCTACACAGCCCAGAACATACTTGAAGCAATCAACTTCAATTGAAACGAGTGAAGTAGTAAACTGCTGGGACATTATTATTGATCCCTAATTAAAATGGACTACATGGAAAATAGTACTGGAGAAGGCTATTAAATTGAGAAACACAGAAACTAAAGCCCAGACCTTTGATGGCATTTAGATGCTCAGTTCTCAGGCGCACTTTCCCTCTTCCAACATGGCATCTTGCAGAATTCCAAAATGCCTTAAAAGCAACCATATTTTGACACAACTGAAGCATTACCCCATTATCCACATGACCCAGAAGTTAGAAGCAAATTCCAAAGGTTCTCGATCTGTACTGGTGTGAATGCAGCATTATTTCAACCCGATTTCAGCTAACAACTCTCATTCATGAAATTATGCCCATGCTTATATATATGCAGACTCAGATACCAGTTTTCAGGGGGGTTGTTTTGGTTGGCTGCTTTTTTAAACAACACTTTCTTCACACATATTCTTTGACTACATATAACATTCCTTCTCTATTATCTGTTGGTAAATGAAACAGCATCTCTACTATTTGTATCCTTTTCAATTAAAGGCTTAAGTTTTTCCTACACTTGGTTGGAATATCACTGCTTTACTGAACAGAAGTGTCTGCAGATCCAAGCCTAGTCAGCAAATGTAGATATTAATAACTGGCCCATTTCCCTGTAATTTACCTGGACAATAAGCAGTAATTTTCTAGTGCCTGGGCTAAAAAAAACATTGTACATATGTAGGCAAATATATGCATATATATACATGCACTCAATTTAAATGGAATGAAGTAAATAACTAAGAAAGTCTTGTTGGCTTTCTTTTTCTGTCACTGTATTACAGGATGCAGTGTATTACATAATCTTTCAACATCTTTCAGTACATGGTATAATTTTTTTCTTCCTCTAAATGCATCACCAGGCACCGAATAGAGTATATTACCAGTCAAAGCAGGTTTGAGTTCTGCTCGCTCTTCCATCATCTTTCACTGGTAAAAGACCACATCATCATCTGATTTGTCTATCTTGGCTCTATCCACGTTTCCTCGGCACTGGGAACAGGATTTTCAGCGCCTGATCCCTCAGCAAGCTTTTGACTCGAGCCAACTTTATTTTATTTGTCTTCCCTCCCCTTCCCGCACCACCTTGCCCCTTCTCTTTGTTTTCCACCTAATTCACAGCAGTCTAGAAGTGCCGTCCATCAGGTACTTCAACATGATTTCTCCCCTTTTAGAAGCTTACAGAGGAGAAGTGTGCCTGGGCTAGTCTGCTGCAGCCGAGAAGGTACATCACGCAAAAGAAATACAGGACTCTCTTCTCTAGTCTAAAGCACCATGGATGTATGAGTACAGGCTTCTGGGCTGAGAAACACCCTTGGTTAATAATGTCTTGTCATTTACAAGACAGCTGGCAATAATGCAGCTTGAGTCCTTATATTAACTCAGGATGTACATGCCATTCTCCCCAGGTGACACACCAACGAATACTTAAGCTCCTTTATTCAAGAACACCCATACTACTTATTTCAGAAGCCTGTCTACCGTGAGCACCGAGGCAGTGCCACCCTGCAAGGGGATTCGTACCACCCGTGGGGGACCAGAGGATGGGTCCTCCTAGGGCAGGGACCACTGTGGTACCCAGCCTAGACTAAACACTGCCCTTTACTAAACACCGACCCTCAGTCATCACACAAGACCCCCACACAAACTATTTCCAGGTTGCAAACTTAAGCTGAGAAGACCACTCTGGGACACCGCGTGCTTCCCACGTGGGGTAACTCCCTGGCAGCCTCCCGAATCACTGCCCTGCCACTGGGATCGCTCAGCTGCTCCTCCAGGAGCATCCCTGGGGAATGGGTGGGATTTTGAAAAACAAAGGAATTTTAATAAACAAGAGGCAATTTCCTAATGGGCAAAGCAGAAAGTCCTTCTGAGCAGAAATACAGTCTTCAATTTAGTATGAAAATCCTCCACAGGTGTGTGGAGGTCTCAATGTTCTCTTGCTCTATATGAAATTATTAAAAATAGCTGAAATTTTTAATGCAAAGTTTTCTAGTTCTATGCTGCACATTTAGACTGAGTCCTCTCTTTTTTTCCTCGTTTCTCTTGTGCTAAGTAATTAGTACATTTATAATTCCTATAATTTTAAAAAGCAGTTTTGCCTTGTAGAGGTTTTTTCCCCCCCAACTGTTACTACCATTATGAAAAAGAGATATTTTAAAAGCAGAATTCCAGAGTTGGCAGCATGAAGGAAAAAGCAGCTTACATTACATTAGTTAGTCATGACAGCAAAAATTTTAAGACAGGCTACCCAGAATGGAGAAACATAATCCAGATTTAGTCACTTAAATATAAATGTTATTAACTGTCAGAGGTACTAAGCAGGACAGCATCATTTCTGGTCTAAATTCGCTCATAGTTTTCGATATAAGCTAAGCTGACTTTCTCCAATGCTTGAATCCCATCTGGTCTGCTCCTCACAGCAAAGTCACACCACGTCTTCTCTGAGAAGTGTTTGTGCAAGGATAACTATAACCCTCTGCTGAGGCACATCCTGATTTCCTAAGCTGTGTATTTCCATTAGCTGTTGTACTTTAGCGCAGCCAGAGAGATCTTTTAAAACTTTTTATATTTTGTCATCTTGAACAACAAAATAAAGAGCTGAGTGACCCAGATGCCTCTTCTGGATGAGACAGAGCGTGGGCTGCTGTAACAGCTTCTGTAATAGTAACTCCTTCACTCGGAAAGTAATTGTTGTTTGGACACAAAACACGGGAAGCCTGGAAAGCAAGAGATGCGGCAGGAATTGCATACAATCTATTGCAGCAAGTTAGACCTTGACAAATGGCCTGGAAATGGGAGATCTGTAAATAAATCTGCTTGGCCAGATAAGAGGAGGCTATCAGCATCAACCCCATTCCACAATGTCTTCTGCACTGCAAAGGTGAACTCCTGTTTTCCCCATTTCATTGCTTTTGTCGCCTGAAACAGAAGAAACCAAAGTGCCCTGGGGCTGCTCGCTGCCATCTGTCAATTTAAGAAAGAAAATATTAGGATGTGGCAAGGCGGCAGCGTTAGGGCCATTCAGAAGCTCTGCGCACCCAGCAAACCTATTTCTCTAATTGCGGTTAATATATTATATAGGGTCTTTTAATTATTTCACGGGGCACCTTTATGAATGTAGCGAAGTTCAGTAGTGGCTTGAACACACCCTTAACTGTTAGACTAGCAGGGATAGGGACTGTTATTTTGACTTCGTGAAAGTAATTAAAGAAATGTACACAGCAGTATGGTAAATACAATAAACTCCCTTTTTACACATGATAGAAAAGTATTTGATGAAATTTCTCAAGTTATCTTATGGAGTCTCATCAGTAAGTCGATTTCTATTTTGGGGGTGTTTAGAGATGATATGAAGGAGAAGAGGGGTATATTATGATGGGTGCACTGCACTTTTATACTTTTCTCATTTCTAGACTTCATCTTGATTTTTTTCCTTAGATGCAACATCTGCAAAAGTCTTTCTTTACAGGCAAATCCCCTGTATTTCAGCTTTGCTATTATACATTGAGCTACTTAATTTTTTTCTCAGGAATGGACAATGTGTATGTACATTGACATTTATATAAATATTTACTGTGGATCAAAGCATCATCAAGTAGGGATTTAAAGCCTAAAGTAGTTGCCTGGTGATTAATTTAGACTCCTTGCATTGCTGATTAAGGACTCATTTTACTTAAGAAGGATTCTCTGAAGTTAAGTAGATGCAGACCTCCTCAGAGAAGAAGATTTTACACATCTTTAACTATAATTAAAATAAGCAAATGGTTTCATTTACTGTTTTTAAGAATTTATCTGCTCCTTATTTTTACTTAGATCAAATAAAGCTGTCAGATTGGACCTTTGTGGTCTCAGGAACATCAGTAAATGAAGCTTCTCCTACATATTGTTACCATTACCTCTTTCTTTTTTTTCCTTTCTTTTCTTTTTTTTTTTTTTTTTTTTGTGGCATTAGAACATTAATCCAGTTTTATCCTGCACAATTATTAAAAAAAAAAAAAAGGAGAAAAAACATAAATCAAAACTTCCCTGCTGTGGTAAATTATTACTGGTTTGGGCTTGTTTGTTTTTTTTTTGTTGGGGGGGGGTTGTTTGTTTGTTTGTTTTATGTCCAATTTAAAATATTTTATCAGGAACACTAAACTTTAGAAAATGTTACTTTTAATAAGAGTTTATTTTGCACTTCAACTGATGTAAGATGTTGATACTTGTATTCCATTTCTTTAATCAAGCAGAAACATCACATTTTGTTTCAGACCAGTATTGCCAGTATTTCTTCTGCCTTGTAAAAGGCGTACTCTACAGAAGTAACCTGGCAGAGATTTTTTTCCTGTGCGTCATATTTCCTGGTGGGTCCATGTCACCCCCTTTGGCCAGTGGGGTCTATGACTACCTGCTGAGAGATGCCATTCTTTGGCGAGCCAGGCTCGTTTTAAGAGAACTGGGCACCTGAAATGCAACCTGGGTACGGCAGGAACAGAAAGAAAGTCTGAGGCGTCAGCAAAGGAGGTGCTGACCCTGTTCAAATCGGCTTCCAAGTTCAGCGACAACCTCCAGAATAGTACTCCTAATGCAAAGGCCACAGGTTTAGCCATACGACCAAAACACGCTTCACATTTAGAAAGCGTTATAGCCAAGAAACCTTAAAATCTGCTGTACCTCAAGATACTATTGAGGTTATGCCTCCGCCTCAGGATGCGCTGCCACGAACACCAAACCACAAAACCCAGACCATCCAGCGTCAAGACAACTAAATCGACGTCCACATTAGCAAAAGGCAGGTGTAGCAGCTGATGCGGAGGGCCTGACGTCCACAATATCTACGTTTTAGGGACTTACTCGACCGAGCTCCAGCCCGGTACCCTCGAGAGAGAGCCCGTTTGCGGCTGGGGTGCATGAGGTGTGCTCCGAGATACAGACCGCAGCACAGCGAGAGGGACAACTATGAGATTCACTTCAAAAGCACCTACCTGGTCTAACCTAAACCACACTTTGAGTTTTCCACTGGATCTGCTTAAATGTCCTCCTGCAGTCCAGTTGCTTCCAGCAAACTCACTGAATTCTGCAGGTGTCAGCCACAGGATCATTCCAGCACAGCCATTAAACTGACACTGCCTTTTATTCTAGGATAAGTTTCAAATATAGGGAATGCCAAACATTGCAGACTTTTTCTGATTAAGGGCGAAATTCTGTTATATGCTTTTCAGAACGACTGTTACTCTAGAATCTTTTCATTTGATCAATACATAAAACAGTTAAAAGACAGATTTATAATTTCTTCCAGCTATCTAGACAACTGAAAAGGAATATCTACTCTGGAAGGGAAAACACACTGTCATTTTCTTTATCTATGTATATGACTACATCAGAAAAACATAAAAAGATAATGGAAAAATAGAATGGAAGAATAAACAAGTTGTTTTAATCTAATGTTTGATTTTTTTTAAAAAGCAGTCATTAAAATTTCAATCCTGTTTTAAATTTCCCACAATTATATTAAAAACGAGGCATTGCCATACTGTAATTAGATGTATACCATGGGGCTAGGATCACAGACTTCTTATGGACAGTAAATAGCACTTCTAGTGAAGAAAACAAAACATACTTTAGTGACAGGGAAGAAAGGTCATACAATGCATTTTCATATTTCCATTCATATTTTGATTTTTTTCACTAGCATGTAGTTAAGAGCTTGAAGCTATTACAACCAACTGGAAATTTCCCAAGGAAATTATCTTAACTGGAAAAGTCTAATTTACAAAAATTGTTCACAAAGGCAGTACTGATACTGAGAGGAAATAAGATGGTTGTTTTGCCGCAGGAAAAGATCTATCTAGTCTTTTTAAAAGCCGGTGTTAGAGGCAGGTTCACCCTTCCCCATGGTCTTTGTCCATCATGGACTGCTGCTCATGGTCACCCCCAGCACCACCTCGTCACCACCTGGCTTCTCTCCCTTCTTTCACATTATCTTTATCTCAGTATCGACCTGGCAGCTCTCTGAACTATTGCCACAACCTATGTAATGCTATGCAAACCAGCCCAACTCCATAAGACCCTTCTATCTTCTTTTGTCTAGCATGGATTTAATGCCCAAGGAAATTTCCTTGAGTAAGATTTTTTTTTTCCATCTAGGAGATGGTTATTCTCAGTGGGATCTAACAGGTACCCAGGTATTTGTAAAATCAGGGTAGTTAAGTGACTATACACGTAGCCACTGCACAAGGAACCCAGCTCTCCTTGTACTGAAAAATCCGGATTTTAAACTGCACTCTGGCTGGCATCCTGGGCTACAGGTTCAACACAAAGCTGGTTTCTTTTCTTTTCTGTTTTCTTTTCTCCTTTCTTTTCCCTTTTCTTTTCCTTTTTTTCTCAGTTCTGCCAATAAATTGAAGCGTCATCTTTGTCAAATTAGTTTATTAGTACCATGGAGATAAAAATGCTTAGCTAGCTGTTGCAGAAATACCTGCTACAGAGAAGCAGCGCATTTTTATTCTTCTTATGCCTGCAGACTGTAACTCTATGCTGTGAGCAGGGTGAGATGAATGCGAGATTCTTGAAACCATGACTGGACAATAATATGATGAACCCAGAGAGAAGAAACACCACCAAAAACCCTACAAAGATTAAGTGCTTAGACTGTAAAACAAGGTTTTATCAACAAGCACTGAATGAGAGAAAAGAAGACTGAGCATGGATGCTTAGACTTCAAACAGCTACTAGCATTCCAGGTTTTTCCCCCATACTGTTATGGTGTTATTTCAGAAAACACAGGGCCTCTATTTTAAGAAATTAATTTTATTTATGATGTTTTGAAAACTAAGGAGAAAAAAGTCTATTGATTTTAACTGCAGACAGAAACTCAGAAACAAATCAAGGTGAAGTGACAAAGCTAATAAGAGGACAAGCCATCACAGCAAAGTACAACAGAGCAATTTACTCAAGTCCTTGAAGCAGCCCATTGCAACAAGGCTTTGCTGCACAGTCAGCATCATTTGAGGATTTTTCCAGTCAAACTACGTGGCTAACACAGGTGAACGAAAGCTTACCTTGTAGTCAGACACCTCAAGAGCCATGAATTGAACTTCTGTCTCTGGATTTTGCTAAATGCTGTGATAAAACCTGATCCTAATTCTGATATATCTAACAGAAAAATTCTACCTACTTTCAGGATGTCAGGCCCCTGAAGCATAATGTCAGAAAATCACTTCCAGTTCTCCGTACATCCATCTCCTCCCTTTGCAGAATTCAGAAAAGATTATGGCTGAGTTTCTGACGCCTGTGGGTATTACGTATTTTACTAGTTCTGAAATTTTGGGACATGCATTGTGTTTGTCTTCAGAAACTGTAAATTCTGCATTGTTTTCTAGCTGTCTTAACTCATGAGCCCTTAAAAATCACTTTTCTTCAATAGGTGGCTAACCGGTTCACATAGGAGAATGATCTTTGTTTTCGGGAAAGAGAAAGTGAAGGAGAGTATCGGTATGAAAAGAACTCAGTTCTCCCGAGTCCCAGCCCAGTATTTTTAAGTCATACAGGTTTTTCCCTATGATCACTGCTTTTTGGAACAAGTAAATGCTTCAAAAGAGTAGCAAGGTGTGGTTGTCTGTTGAAAAATAACCGCAAAGTATTATCCAGTACATTAAACAGCATTGACTGGATTCCAACCTGTCTGATACCCACATATCTATTTTCCATATAACACGATAACAGCCTGCAGCTGCAAATAGTATTATAAAACATTCTTACAGACCTTTGCTCAACAGAATAATACATTTCAGCTCCAAGTCAAATCTATATTATGACTACCAGCACCAGCTCAGGCACATACTCCTCTGCTTTTCTGGAGTCAGCATCATCTTAGCTACTCCTCTGGAGCATTTTATATCAAATTGTAATGCATATGCTTGCTAAAAGGACATCCTAACTAGGTGCAGGGGAATTTTCTCCATATAAAAACCCATTCGAAGGTCACGTCAACAAACCAAGAATCAGTCAAATTATTTTGCAAGTAACCTGACACACACCCCCAAAAAAACCCAAACAAACAAAAAAACCAAAATATGAACTGCAAAGAATTCGTGAACAGAAAGAAGATTACACACACACACATATATATAGACACTTGAATCTATTATTCACTGCAAGTTATCACTCTACTCCTGCTGTAATTGCTTTATTTATAGAAAACAGCAAATGAGCTCTTCCTGCTGTCTGCTCTGCAGAGCCAGTCTGGCTGAAGAAGAACAAGCTGGCCTCCTTTCTTTGTATCGTGATTATCAGAATTACCAGTGCTTCTGCCACAGTCCTTATCGTCATCGTTAATCCATAATGCCAAAAGTCTGGGGATTGATTCCTAGATTCAGGTGAAGCTCACGGTTAAAACACAATGTCATATTTTTTGTACTGTAATTCAATAGATTTTTGTCTGGGAATCATTGAGGGAGAATAAATGTGAAACACTGAAGTGATGCTTTCCTACAGAGACTCACTCTTCAGAGAGGCTCTACATGCAGAGGGTTTTCATTTATCATAATGAAAAAAGGCAGATCATTAACATTAACATGTCTCTAAAAACTCAAGGTGCATACTCCAGTAACGATGTGATGAATTAATGGGCCGGCTACTCACCCTACGATGGCTTCTTTGCTGCTCAGCCAGCAAATGGAATGAAAAGCCCATTTAACCAGCCGGCTGTGCATAGATCCTGCTCTGGATAGTCTGAAGGGTACTTCAGTGATCCCAAAAGCCGAGCCGTTAGAAACAAAAAGACCTCAAACCAGAAACTGCTCTCATCTTCTCTACAGCAATTGGGCCAAGGCCTGGCACCCATATGGAAGATCCTTCATCCATCCCCCAATTTTTTCTTGTTTTCAACCCATTTCAGGCAGAGATAAGAATTTATCCCACTCAGTCCACTTCACTCTGACTTGCCTTCTTTTGGAAGCAATATATCACGGGAGGCATTTTGCAATTCTCATAAAATTTAATCAAACATGCAATGTCCTTTTTCAGGAAGCACAGTCAGAAATATTGTCTATTAAATTAATACGGGAGGAAACATTTCAAAGGCTGTTCTCAATCCCCAGAACTGTTCATTCATAATAAGAATCTATGCTGCTTTCAATAGAAGTTTGAAGTAGTAAATTGGAAATAGAAGACTGAGCCTGGAAGCCTTGGGGAGGGCGGGGGGAGTAGGGGAATACAATGGAAAACCTTTTAAATTTGTTAAATTTCAGACCCATCAGACCGACACATTACTTGAATGTTTGCCTGCAAATCAGCGGATTATTTTAACTGTCAGTCACATTAGTCTGTAATGCTCCCATGTGTGTACTGATGTTCCCAATGCCGCAGAGATCCGTGAGTGAAGACAGCTACGTTTTATTCCCAGTTCTGCCAGAGACCTCCCGTGTAACACCAGGCACGATGCTTCACCTGCCTCCGCCTCGCTCTTCCCACCCGCTAAATGCTGCTCCTAATCATCCTCCGGCTCCCTGGGGAGTGACGCAGAGAATACAAACTGTTTGCGAAGTTGTCAGAGAAGCACAAATAAATACGCGTCTATGGTGCACAAATGGGTCTTTTGCATTTCAGAGCAGACACCGGAGGTGGGTGGGAAGGCTGTTTTCTTCTGATGGATGAATACGGGAGATACAGAGAAAATTAAAGTATATATTGAGTTCACGTCTTACGTGTCTGAGAGTGATTACATAAATGTAAATGTTTTTCTGAAGATGCCAACCCATTTAGACACATTTTTATGATCCTGGTGATTTATAAACAGTAGCTCCCAAATACTTGTTGTCGAGATACTAATGCCAAATTTGAGAAAGCTGTTACAGGTATTCTGAAACATCTAGCTTGTCCCATTATCTCCAATTTATAGAACACTTTCGTTTCAAAACCTGCATAGCTGAATTATTCTCCATAAAGCCTACAAGATTTATTCAAGTTTGAAATGCTAGCTGTCTGGCTTCGGTAATTTCCCATTTGCTCCAACTACTGCAGATATTTAATTGTACCGGCCCACAGAGGTAGGGTTGTACCGAGACTGGCACAGGGCTCGTTGCAATAGTTGGAAAAACTTGGTCTTTGACTTCACGGACCTCGCTCCAGAACCAGCACGGCTCGGCACGGGTACATCCTCGCCCCGTTCCCTCTGGGCAAGGGCCACAGCGAGACTCCAGGCTCCGTTGCATCTTCACCGCTGCAGGTTTGGGGGTTTATTTCTTTCCTCCTTCCGATTCTGCGCTCCATCCTGCCGCGGCGGCGGAGGCACGGCAGCGATCCCAAATCTCTGCCTCTCCCGCCGGAGCGCCGAGACGAACATGAGCGGCTTCAAACGCAGAACGCTTCGGCTCGCCTTCTGCGGAGAGGTTAATGCCAAGGAGCTGATTGCTGCTCCCAGGAGCACCTCTCTGGTGTTTTCAGCAATGCCCTGTACAATCTTTGCATTAATTTCTCAGCAGTTCTCAGTGTACTGTAAATGTAGCTGCATTTCATTTTTTAGTAGGCCAACGCAGCTGTTGCTCTGGTTCTTGTCTGCCTGCTTGTCGCGAGGGAGAAAACTTTTTCAAGCCAAAGTGTTTGAAGATTAAGAATTCTCAAGACAAGAAGAAATGGCTCTTTTCCTTGTGTTTTTCCACAGTTCTCAAAGCTTCTTTTTCTTTCTTTTTTTAAACCAGACACAGAAATATCTCCATTTTCTTTAGTTGCCAGAGTAATAAAGAACTCTGATCACTGCATACTTTGCATATGCTTTATGTTCAATTTCTCCTCCATACTTAGTTCAGAGCACTTTTTAATTTTATTTTGTTTTTAATTTTAAGCAGTGGGATTTCATTGATTAAGAACAAATGTTTTCATGTAAAAAAACCCAATTAACTATTTCATGACCAAGGGACCAAAAAAAATATGTAATATTACTCATCTTCCTCAGTGAACGCTCTTTAATTTCTTCTTCATCTCTGTGTTATAAAAATTTGTCCATTCTAAAGCTGGCGTTTTGTCTTTACAACTGGACTGGATATCATAAAGCAGTTTGGGATTGCTGCCTTGTTCCAGATAGTAATTTTTGTGTCTCTTTTATGCACTGTAGAAGGATACTGTTACTACACAGCTGTTGCTACTTCCACCTCTTTTCCTGAATCCAGACATTGGACTGAAAAAATTTACTTATGCTTGCTAATCTAGACGGTATTCTTTCTTGTAGAGTGATTTCAAAGTTATTATGTTCCAGAGAAGGTCTTATCTGGAAATACAACAAGGACTCTTTCTGTGTGAGCTTGTAGCTTTTCAATATTAACGACTCTAGCACCTTTATAACTACTTTTGCCTCATCGCCATAAGTTACACTTAAAATAAGAATGCTGAGTGATGAAATAGAGGAACATTTGAGATAGAATATGGATATCATTCACAAAGGAGGTCTGAATCACTGCAGTGTTTGGCAGCCATTTCTACCGTGTTTTTTTCCAATAGCAGCTAGTGTTCTGATATTTGTTCAGAACTGAAAAGTAAATAAAATAAAAAATAATAGGTATAGTCCAAATAAGGCCCATTCTTATCAAAATGTTTACTAATTTTCCCAAAGATCAGAACTTTCTCTTCTCCCATACCACCCTAAATAACCATAGCTCCAGCTGGGATCGGAAGTAAATGCATTAAAAAAAAAAAAAAAAAAAAAGACAAAAAATTAACCCTATGTTACTCCTATTCCTGATACTGTGTATAAAGTAATGCAGTAGTATAGATGAAGATTAATTGGATGTCTCCTCTGACAAAATAGCTGTCTATACCACAAGTTTGAATAGTCCTGAAAATACCAAATCTTCTATTGGATAATTTGCTTTAACATGATTTACAAAGAAAAGTCACCCGTATTAGTAAAGTTATTATGTGATTTTTGAATATTCATAAATACTTTTGCAATATTTTGCCAGAAACAGTGTTGACCTTGACTTGTCTCTAATTATTAGTGCTCCAATTAATAAAAGGTTTGCAGTTTCTATAATTCAGTTTTCCACGAATGTCTAAACAGAATCATGTGTGCCTAATTAATATTTAAAATGTCAGCAAAATTACAAAAATATTACTTCATTTAGATAGTGCTGAGACACAAATCTCATCTCTAATCTCGAAATTATGTATCTGGTTCTTAAAAATGCCCAGATGCTCACAATTTCTCACAGGAAAGCATCTCTCTCATTCCTAAAATATCCTTTGAGGCAGAACAAATTATAAACCTGCTCTGAACTGTTGCTTTCACGGGGGTTTCGCTGCCAAGACACTTTCTTTGTTGAACTGCTTTGCTTACAACTATTTTTTCTCACAGCAATAGTAGAAAGAAATAAGTAGGATGGAAAAGTTTGGTTATAAGCCAAGACAGCTCACGCCAGCAATACTGTACAAGTGGACTAGTCCAGCTACCTACATTTGCTGTGCTCCCACTCAACTTTGTATTTGTTGTCCAAGTCTCAGAAGTTAAACCCCTTGAATCATCATGTAAAGAATTTTAATTAAAAAAAAAATAGGAGACAATAGTATTCATTCAGTTATTTCTGCTATAAACTATACTCTTTTTTTAGAAACAGGATAGGATTCCAGAAACAGGAAAGTACATCTTGTTCTTCTGATTGTAACAGCGTATTTAATTGAAATTCAATCATTTCAAAGTAGATAAAGCTGACCTTTTTGCTCAGCACAGTGAGTTTCAAAAGAGACATGAATAAAGATTAGGTGACTATGACGATTTCTCCATCAGCTGCTCTTCAATAACATTTTAAGAGAACATAACACTAATGCCAGTTTATCATAAACTTGGTTATCGTAATCCAATGTGGTTGACCTAGAAGTTAAGTCTGTGTACTGAAACTTCCTCAAAATTACAAATTCACCTATTTGCCATTTCAGATTTTTCCAAACATACGGAGAGTATTAATGTTTTTATGTAACTTAAATTCACAAAGTAATTTTATTAAGAGTTTTCAGCTTGAAATATGATTACAAGCACACCTGCTCTCACTTTGTACGTTTGTATTTTGTAAAACTGTACTTTACTATAATTTAATGGCAGTATAGATATTGTAATGCATTAAAAAGGTGAAGGGGTTTGTATTTTACTTTCGTAGCACAAGTGGCCCAGTAACCTACTTCAAACAGTGCCCATGGGTACGCACAGGGAGAAAGCACATACGATAAATGCTTTTTCAATTTAAAAAACAGTATTAAAAAAAAAAAAAGCTGCTAGGTAGGACAGACCAACCCATTCTGTTTTTCTTGAGAAAAAAGCCCTATTTTTATTTGTCTTGCAATGTTCCTATATCAAAATGTCACACTCTTCATTAGAAACAGAAGACATTTTGAAGCCTACACAGTTAAGACAGGTCAATCAGCAGCTTCCCTATTTTTAAAGAAAATAGAACGTTTCAGTTATATTATTACTAATGTATAATGAAATCGATCACCGATAGATACCCTGAACCAATTTCTTGGGCTCCAAAGTGCACACACAGAGTGGAGCCCAACATCTCTGCTGCCAGAGCAATCCAACAGCTCTCAACAGTTACGTCTCAATCCTGCCTCCTCTTGATTTATTCAGACCCCTAGCAACAGGTTTTTCAACCCCAAAACCCCACCAATCAATACCTGGGGGAAAAAAAAAAAAAAAAAAAAAAGGGGGGGGGGGAAGAGAGAGTATACTCCATAATACAGACAAACTACAGCAGTCAATCTGCTTTCTGTAAGATCAGAGTTTCCCCAGGCTCTTAGCCAGCTGTTTCATTGAAAGCTTGAAAGGCACCAGATCAATTTGCCTGTACGTTTTTTTTCATTCAGCTATAATCCCCTGTCATTAAATAGGAAAAAATATCACCTGGAGCTGAAGAAAACATCAAAAAAGTCAAGTGAAGGCCAGTTTTAATCCGTATGTCATCGTTTATCTTCAACCTTAGAATTTATTTAGTAAGATTTTAAAAGGAACTGGGCATATTATCAGATTTCAAAAAATGAAGCACTTAAATGATTTTGAAAATTCTCATAAACGTCTTTCTGCAACTTTATATCTTTCTTTTTTTTCTTTTAAAAAAACCCCTCAGCTACTTTTGGCAAAAAGCTTTTTCATCCTTTATGAAACAATTTCAGGAGCAGGCATAGAAAGTCTGGGCCAATGCATCTTAGTGGTTTGCAAGCATCACCGACATCAAGCACATGCAGACCAAACCAGACATTAGCATGTAGACACAGGACCTAAACCAAAGTTGTCCAAATTCAGTTTTTATTACTGATATACCACGCTCATTCTTATCTTTCTTTACCTGTAGGGGTCGGCGTTCGGAAGATCTCGCGTTGTCACGGAAAGTTAGAGGGTTAGTCGCAGCCTTGTGATGTACCTGTAACCCCACCTCCCCTTGTTAGTATAAAAGGAATTAACTGCGCAATAAAAGGCGGAAGTTGGCGCTCACACTGTGTGTGTTATCTGTCTCTTTCCCTGGTCCGGGCCGACCAGTGATCTAAGCGTGGCACCTTGATATGTAGCGAATGCTACATTTACCCACTGCAGAAAAGGTCCTTAAACAGAAAGCTAAAAGCAAATTGCACCTATGCTTTAGATTAAGAGATGTCTTCTTATAGGAATGTCTCATCCCTCCTAGCTAGACAAACAATGACACAGGAGAACAAACAGGTTTTGTTAAACAAAGCTGACTTTTTCCATCTAAAATAAGTTTGGTTGATGAAATTATTTTGCTAAGTTAGTAACCTAAGTGGGAGAATATTTTAGAGAATAATATCATTTCAACTAATTAATATTAGTGTAATTAAAGCCATAAATGAAGTTTGATTCCAAGCTAAGCTAATTCAGAATAGAGCATTCCAATTTACTTTTACCTCCAATGAGCGGAAATTTCACTGTTCTTATCCTGGAAGAAATAAGCTTTGAAGAAAATCACTTAGCTTCCAAGGGTTGTTTTAATCAGTAAAGAATACTCATTCAGCCTTAATTTCAGAGTTGCTCTGATTCAGAATTAGTGTTTATTGTGGAGATAAGTGTCTTAATGTGTTCGTAAATTTGGTCTTGTACAACAATAATTTTGCACTGTAATAAATGCTGACTGAAATTGTTATTATTACGTTCATTAATAAACACTTAATTGATAGATTAACAAAAAACGGAAATGGAAAATGTCAAGGTATAATTGAATCAAAGCTATTTTAAAGAAGGTCCCTCAGAAATCTATTCTTGAAATAGTACTTTCATTATCTTTATGAATCCTACGGAAAAGGATAGAAATGCAGTGATTGTAAGCCTTGTAGGTGATGCAGAAGTAAGTAGACAGTTATTTCCCAAGAAATCTCACATTGCACAATATGTTCAGCTTTGGTAAAAAATGACAGGGAATACAGCTCAATGCAAATTGGTATGAGGAACCAAGAATGTATATCACAAGTAAGCTTAAGAATTCAAAACCCGTAAGATAAAGAATAGCCAGGTACAAATAAGATGCTAGGGCAGCACAAATGGGAGCAAATGCAATCCTTCAATGAGTTCACAGAAGAATATCAAACAAAACCCTGTTATTGCCATGACATATCATTACTGATACATTCCCACAGCGGTGTATCTAATAATGGTGTCCAGATTTCTAAAAAGTGTTGAACATAAAGAAATAAGGCGGTATCTTTTTAGTGCTCAACAGATATGGCAAGATATGGTTTATTTTTTAAAAGCATGTGGTAAATCAAATAAAATAATATGCCTGACAGTGCAGCAAAGTTAGATCTCATGTACTCCTCAACTCGGCCCTTCTCAGCCTTTTTTCTCCACAGACAGTGTAACACTTTGATGTCTCAGTTCACCAGGATTATTAGGGACCACAGGTTATTAAGGCCTTGATTATGTCAAGTGAGCTTCACGGTTGAAGCCTCATGTCAATTATTTATGAGTACTGGTCCCCAGAAATTACTTTGTTGGATATACTAAAAAAAAAACAAACCCAAAAACCCAAACCACCCAAAACAATAAACAGGACTGAGCTGTCCTTGACCAGGTATAATCTCCTGATTATTCCCCTTCACGCAAGTTACTAGTGAATTTTAGTCCTTGGCTGTTAACCACAATAGCACACAGTCAATGCTTGGCTTAAAAGAGCAAACTGCAATAGTGTCCACTAGTTTCCAAAGAACAAGCAACTACGGAGCGATGTGATGCCTGGGTGCAACATAACCAAGCAAGCATTTCTGCAGGAACAGTAGTGTGGGGACAGAAAGCAAACAGGCAAGCTGCTCGACTTACTTTCCTTCTACGTACAGTGTTGCTGGTACAGCTCATCCACTTTTTAAAAAATATATATGCATATATATACACACACACATATATACACACATACAGAAAGCAGATGCAGAGACAAACACACACTGCCTTTACATTAATCTTTTAAAGGAATGAATAATTTAAAAGAATGAATAATTACAGAAGCATTTGGTCTTTTTAAGGGTGCAGAGGAGAAAAAATCACACTACGCAGATCAGTTGAAGCCCTGAGTAGAAGGCTGCACCTCGGCAGCATCTCAAGCAGATAAAGAAAGCGCACTACATATAATGCAGGGAGAGCATTAAGACCTCCAGTTTAAAGGAAAGCAGACTAGGAGAGTTCAAGTTATTTGGAGACAAAGGCTAGAAGATTAGTGACAGTCAGTCCGGGGCTCCAGGCGCCCTGAATGACTCAGTTTGAAAGCTGACTGGAAATGAGGGATATTTACAAATATTTCCTCCAGGCACTTCATGTTTTTAGCTTCAGCCTGAGTTATAGCACAACTCTTCTCACCACTGTTCTTTGAGGAAAAAATGAAGTTTGAATGTACTTACGGTATATTCGTTCACCCTTGAACTACAAATTAAGACAGCCTATGAATTGCCAAATCTTTATCTTCTCAAGAAGTCACAGGAGCTGGTTTTATTCTCAGTGTAATCTGACTGGAAGGGGTTGCTGCTTCCAAATGAAAGGAGGATTGGAAAGAGCAGCAGAGGCCAGGAGCTAAAAAATAATAAACCTAGAAATCACAAACACAGAGAAAAAGATAAAGGAGAACAGGGTAGGAAAAAAAAGCAGCCCTAATAAGATAAATTTAAGACCCAAACAAGAAACAAACCAAAAATTGTCTCTCTAGTTTGTCTCTGAATTTGTGCAGCCTCATACGTCTCCAGCAGAGTAGCTGATTGGGAAAGATTTGAATATTTACAGGATAGAGATATAAGAAATAAGATGGCATATATATGAAAATCCAAGCAAGCTTCAGATGAGGCTCGTGTCACTGACCAGATAGAGACAGAGTAATAAAGAGAGGCAAGTACAAGGGTTATGAAGGGCTATAGTGGATGGAAAAGAAACATCTCTTTGACCACGGTGGAAAAGGGAGCCAACCCAGGGATTCAGGGAAAGGCGAAGCATCCTAACGGCATCACCTCGCACCACTGCAGGTGGAGAGCGCTGGGGGTAAATGGGTGCTGCAAAGGCCAAGGCCCCAGTTAACATGTGGAAGGAGAAGATGATAAAAGTGACAGTGGAACAGAGAAGTATGAATGCTGAGGGTATGTTGTAGCAAGGCTACATGAGAGTAGGGAGGCCAGGGAGAACACAGATTGGGTACCAAATGGAAGGACCAAACTTCTCTTGGCTTCCTGCAGGAGAAATGATTTAGTGGCTGAAACACATGTCTGAAAGTCTGGAGCTCTTTATTCTGCTCCCATCTCTGCTGATTATTTGCTCCATGACCCCAGGCACAGAACTGCTCTGTGCCTCAGGATTTCCATCACAAAAATTGGAAGAACGATTCTGTTGCAAGCAAGTGACCCTTCAGGCTGCCCAGAGCCACCCACTCCCAGGGCACCAACTACCAGAAGGACTTTAAGGACAACTACTGCTGTTGAGATTGAGCCAGTTTTCAAATCAATCAATCAATCAAATCAAACGTGTGTACCACCAATGAGACAGTCTCATTGGTTTCCAATTTAAAGAGAAAAAGAGTTTAAAAGTTCCAATATTGGACTCAGCAGCTCTACCCGCCATGCCCCAGACCACTGCTCTTCTTGCTGCATTTACTTCACAGCTGGAAAAAGTTATGAATTAAAAATTGAGATACCCAAATCAAAAATTTTTTTTTTAATGCAGAATTTTACTTTCCTTTGCAGTCTTAAAAGAGAAGCTGAGATCCAGGTATTCAGGACAAATAACTGCAGGAAAAAGAAATCCCCACAGTAACCTCTAAATTACCTGAACGAGTCATGTACATCAGTTCTTTTTTTAAAAGAGTGCTTTGTGGAATTGAAATTTGACTGCAAAATTAGGTCTAAGAGAATTATTTTGCTTGTTCTTCGCTTAATAGGAAAAAAGCCCTTCACAGAACAAATTGGCAGCAGTACCAGGAAGCTATTCATATGGGGAACTCCATACAAAGATCTATAATACTTCTGTGTTCATATAACGTATAGAAATAAGCAGAGAGGAAGACTGTATATGCACTTAAAATAATCATAATATATAAATGAGGACACAATAGTTTCTACATCATTCTGGAAGGCAGGAAAAATCTCTTTTCTGATCCTGATAAGAAATTCAATCTTCTGCCATCACAGAATCCAATTGCTTTGGCTGTTTTTGACTATATGAAAAGATTGAACACTCAATTCTTCTGCTATATTGAGGCTAGATTGATTAGAATCATTGAACAGAATCATAGAATGGTTTGGGTTGGAAGGGACCTTTAAAGGTCATCTAATCCCAACCCCCCTGCCATGGGCAGGGACACCTTCCACTAGACCAGGTTGCTCCAAGCCTCATCCAACCTGGCCTTGAACACTGCCAGGGATGGGGCAGCCACAACCTCTCTGGGCAACCTGTTCCAGTGCCTCACCACCCTCACCATAAAGAATTTTTTCCTAATATCTAATCGAAATCTACCCTCTTTCAGTTTAAAACTGTTACCGCTCATGCTATCACTACAATCCCAGTTAAAGAGTCCCTCCCCATGTTTCCCATAGGCCCCCTTTAGGTACTGGCAGGCTGCTGTAAGGTCTCCCCGGAGCCTTCTCTTCTCCAGGCTGAACAACCCCAACCCTCTCAGCCTGTCTTCATAGGAGAGGTGCTCCAGCCCACCAATCATCTTCACGGCCCTCCTCTGGACTCGCTCCAACAGGTCCATGTCCTTCTTATGTTGGGGGTCCTAGAGCTGAATGCAGTACGCCAGGTGGGGTCTCATGAGCGCGGGGTAAAGGGGGAGAATCCCCTCCCTTGACCTGCTGGCCACGCTTCTGTTGATGCAGCCCAGGATACGGTTGGCTTTCCGGGCTGCAGATGCTGGGTCATGCTGAGCTTCTCATCAACCGACACCCTCAAGTCCTTCTTCTTAGGGCTGCTCTCAATCCATTCTCCACCCAGCCTATATTTTGCTTGGGATTGTCCCAACCCACGTGCAGGACCTTGCACCTGGCCTTGTTGAACTTCATGAGGTTCGCATGAGCCCACCTCTCGCTTGGAGAAGGAAATTGTCATCAACACACTCCAGGAACCTCCTGGATTGCTTATGCCCTGCTGTGTTGTCCCTGCAACAGATACTGGGGTGGCTGAAGTCCCCATGAGGACCAGGGCTTGTGAATGTGAGGCTGCTCCTCTCTGTCTGTAGAGGGCCTCATCTGCTCAGTCTTTCTGGTCTTTCTGCCTGTAGCAGACCCCCACTGTAATGAACAAAGCAGGATGTTTGTCAGTCTCAGATTTCTGGAACAGTTTTGCAAACCCTAAAAATATGCTTATGCATCCAGGTTTTTTTATACACTTATCCGGAAGACAGCTTTCTTTACTTGGTTTCCTACAGCTCTAACAATTTTAGTAACAAAATATGTGCGCCTTCATTGATTTAGACAAATGATACCAAAGTTCCCAGGGTATTCGTCACAGCAGCATCTTCAAATTCAAATACCGTACTCTCACAAATAACCGAGTTCAACATCGCTACTAATGTCACTACTCCAACTCAGCCCTTTGAGAAATCTTGTGCTATTTCAGGAAAACATGGAAAAAAAAAAAAAGGTACAAGAAAGTCATTGTGTTAGATTAAACAAGGTAGCAGTGTTAGGAAATTTAAGCAAAAAATTAATGATATAGATCTGGTGATCTACAGAAAAAAACCACAACACAGTGACTGAGAACTTACCCCCCTCTCTTTTTCAGACATGACAGGTTGTTTTTAATCCCACACTGTTAAACGCAACGGTAAGGTCTTACAAATTAGGAAGTTCAGAAGTGCGAAAAAGACTTATGTATGTTATACCCTCATGCACTCATACAAACACATGTCTGTACAACATCACCCTGACTTGTTCTGAACCTGTCTTTCCTCCGAGGAACTGCCATTATTTGTATTTCAGGGTTTTTCCTGAAATAAGATCTGAAAATGTTCATATCACACTCAGACTTGATCAATTGAACTAGGATTTTAGGTAACAGTCACCACCCTGGTTCATTACACTACCGCCCTAATCGTAAGTAGCAAGAACAGGAGGAAGATGCTTTTACCTAAACTTAAGAACAGGTTTCTGAACATCATTGCACACCTTTCAATTGAGTTCCTGCTATTAGGAGGTGGTTTACATGCCAGACACACTGCTCAGTATGGTTTGAAAAAAGTAAAAAAGTATTTGTATAACTATGCAGGATTGGTGTAGCCACAGCCTTCTTGTTTCCCATTTAGTTTCTTCCTTTCCCACCAGCCAGCTGATCAATCAGACCTACTTCTGGTAGTGCAAGAGTAGTGAATAGGTGGACAGTGCTCTGCAGTCGAAATATTTTACACTCACTTTGCTTCTGAAGGTATCTGAACACAGCAATGGCTCAGGGTACAGGACAGTTGGGCTGCAATTGTTCTTTTCTGCTTTGAATAATGCATGTGAATAACTATCCCCTCTTCTCTATTGTCCTTTCAAATACTAAAATCCCATGTTACTATTTCTCTGAAGAAAAGGTCAGACCAGAAGCCATTAAGTTTGCTGTGATAGGTGTAGGAAGCCATTCTCCATAGAATAGCCACATTGCTGCGTAAATTAGCCATGAAATCCTTGTAGAGCGTGAATAATCAAGAAGAAGCAAAGCACCTTAAATTTTTTTCCAGTTATTCATTTTTATCAAAAAACAGACTTTACATTGCAACCAAAAAAGAATGTATGTACCATGCATGCAATAATATTTGAAAAAAGGCAGTCAGTTTATCTTTACCAGCTCCTGCAATGCTATGCTGTTTCAAGAAGATAGGCAGGAGACACAGATTCTAATATTAATCAGAATTTTTTCCTGTAACCTGTGCTGATAAATCCCTGGCAAAGTCATATTTAAAGGAAGCTTTCTTGATAGGAAAAATAGTCTGCATCTTCCATATGTGCATAAACAGACTAGTAATTGAAAGAGCAAGCAATAGCTGTGATATCAAGAAATCCCAGGATATTATTCATAAAACAGACAGCTATGCAATTGCAACTACGGCAATTTCAGTTACTACAGTTTTCAGGCATGCCCACACAATCATTAATTTAATATTTAGCCCACCCAAATCCAACCACAGTGCTATTATTAGTTATTAAGAAAATAACTATTTTCTTAACATGCCTTCCCACAGTTTTCTTTATTTATGCCTTTCAAGCATAGGCTATTTTAGAAATAAGGGGTATTAGATATTTTGAATCCCTGCAAAACACATGAATCCTAGAACTTCACCCAAAATTTTTTGCAGCATGCCAAAATTCCTGACTAAGTGAAAGTATATAATTCTTTAAGTGCTTTAGATCTTGAGTTAAAAATTAAGAGAACTGGAGAGCTCGTGAGTCTAGCAGTCTCCATATAACCCATCATGTCTATTAAATCCATCACTGTTTCCTTAGATGATCTTCCAAGACAAAAATCAGTTGTGGCATTAGTACAGGGATTGGTAAATTTGGGAGGCCACAACCAACACAAACCCCATTCTTAGCATGCATTTCAGTATTTTCATTTGATAAAAATATCTGAGAAACCAAATAAGAACTTATGTAATAGATATTATTTCTCTGTACAGTATATTTCCCCACCTTGTCCTGCCAGTTGTCTTCTATTCTTGTTATTTAGAAAAAAACCCGTCATTGTAATTGAATGCACCAGAATTCCGAGCTAATCACTGTAAGCTAATCCAAATACAATAGGAACACTGTCACGTATCCGCAGGCTAGATTTGGTTAGGCACCTGGCCTCTTTCAGACGTGATCCGTATGAAAGGAAAGGAGAAGATGCTGGAAAATTGTGTGCTCTTTCTGAGCCAAGCCATAGAGATAAATGTGCTGCAGCCTGTTTCAAAATCTTTTTATGACTGTGATACCTCTGGGTCAGGGTCTGTTTTTGTACAGCAAAGCAGGTTTTGACAGAACTGTATCTCTTTGTGGCTGTAATAGAGTAATGTATCAAATTGGTGAACAAGACAAAATAGGATGCCATTTTTTCCAAGTTCACTGAAAACCGTAGGGGTGAGTCATTACACAAATGAAAAACCCAGCACTAAAGAACTTAAATAGGGCAAAAACACTCTAATGTAACCTTGAAGCATCCTCTCCTGGAATATACAGTTTTATAACAGACAAACACACAAAGGGAAGCTTTAAATACCACGCGTGACTTGACTCGCTATTAGATGTAACTGAATTTCTCATTTGTTAGGTAATAAACAGTTTGGTGATTACCATTTCATTTACATGAAGGAGTCGTTTGCAAACTTCAGAAGGTCAGAAAGATGTTTCCAAAAAACACGGTGGCAAAATAAGGGATTTTGTAGTCTGCAGGAATAAAGCAAATAAAATATAAGGAAGGACTGGGGACCTGGCTAGGGTCATGAATATTTTCACAAGCCTGCAGAAAACAGAGGAGTGACTTGCTGTGATGTTTTGCCAATGGACTCTAGCCTATGTTATTATTCACTTTCAAAATCTCTTGACTTCCAAGAAAGTGCTGTGGCATTTAATTATACATGAATTTGCATGACTAAGCAGCCCTCAGTACTTTTTTTTTTTTTTTTTTTAAAAGCCCCAAACAACAGAGTTTTTATTTCAGGTAGGTTTCAAGAAAATATTGATCTGTTTCTATTATTCCAAAGAATAATTAAAAATCCCCGATAACCTCCACGTCGACAACAATGTATGCTTAATAGAAATTTTGTGCAGTTGATAACATGTACATTTCTAATACTTTTCAAAACACATATGAAATATTTTCGAGAGAAAGCTTGCTAAGCTGTCCTGGTTGGGTAAATGCACACGACCCGAGAAGCAGTATTCTCCTGTAGGAAAGGACACGTGGATCACAGCAACCCAACTTCACTTAAATATCTGAATATTTATGTCATACAAATTTTTATACAAGCATACATATAAGTGTTTAACATAAAAACATTACACCTCAGGCTTTTAAAATATTACTTTATATAATACCTAATGTGAGATCACACCAGAGACAGAAAGACAACCTAGAAAGCCTAATGAGCTGGTAAGAGAAGTCAGCACACAAAGTGTAAGGAAATCACAAATTTAAAAGACCTTCCAGTGAGATTTTTGCTAACGTCTCGCAGTTAAGCTCCAGGGCTCTAGTGCCATTTATTTTCTTGCCTTGAGCAGGGAAATTAGAGCACTGCAAATACCAGGAATGAATGTTTCTCTCTGGTCTGATTCAGTGCTGAATCAAAGCTCTCTGTGAACCAGCCTGAAGAAGTGTGTTTAACGGGTAACGTGGATCGGGAGATACAGGCTGCCACTTTTTATAAAAGGCTTACACACACAAATATATGGGAGTTTGAGCAGTATAAACTGGTTATGGCACTATTTTGGGATAAGGCTTCTACTTTATTTTCCAGAATCCAAGTTATATATTGCATGTTCTCTACCATCTGTATTGGCCACTTGCATCATTAAATAACACAAAGCTCGGCACTGACACTGGAAAAAACATTAAAACAGCTATTTAAGTGCTAGGCAAAAGAATACCAGAAAAGAGAAATGGCTAAGTGGAATCACTTGTGTGTGATCTCTCATTTAGGGGACAGGGAGAGTAACACTACTCAAAACCTCCCTGCTCTGCTGTGGCTTTTGGAGAGGGCAGGGTGAGAATGGAGTACACGGCGTACTATTTTCTGTAGGGAAGCTTGCAAACATGGACCACTGTGGGATCAGGCAGAGAAGAATTTAGATGCCTGGCACTCCAGACTTCCAAACAGCACTCTGCTATAGAGCAAGGTTATATTTCCCTTCTCTACAGCTCACGTGCACCACACGTAATGCAGTAATTCAAATTAATTTTTCCTAAAATAAAAATAAGTTATCATGTCCCAGCCAGCTGGGTATTAAACCTAACTAGAAAAGTTTCAGAGAAGGAATTACACTTATTTTTTGGAATATTTCCAAGCCTTTTCTTATGTACACAAACAGCATCTGCCTATCTGCTTGACAGCTGTTACCGTATGACAGATATTCCAGCACAGCGCTCCTATCCTAAAGAGAAATGTGTACAAGCATTTCATGAAGTAATCGCAACAAGATCAATGTTTAGTATGAGAATTTTCCAATGCCTTTCCTCTGTTTAATATCCCAAATGAGTACAAGTAGATGTGTTACATCCTATAACTTTACAGCTACAAAACCAGAATCTGAATGATAGTCCTTCCCCCATTTGGGAAAACTAAAAACTGTATTACTTCTTTTCAGCTCTGACAGCAATACTGGTACAGCTACAGACAAATACTGAATGGCAGTATACTGAATACTATTCCCACTGAGATTAATGGGTTTTGCCAAGGTAGCGCAGATTACCCAGTAGCACGAGGCACTAACGCTGGGGAAGCAAAACAAAATCTAAGGTGAATTCCTGGTGAGCAAAGTTCCAGTTTGTCCTTTCTGGATCCTCCTCTTTGAACCTGCATCTCTGAGTCGGTGAAGGCTTTGCTTTTGAATTGGAGAAGCAGGAACATTTCTTCACTGTTTGCACACACTGGACTCATCTCTGTGCTGCAATCAAACAGCCTTTCTGAAGTCCTCGTTGTCCATACACAACATCTGCTTTCGGTCTTCCCTCCGAAGCAACTCTAGCCCAGATGAACTTGTTACATCCTTCCCTGATCAATTAACAGCTAAGTTCATGCTGAGAAGTTCTATCCCGAGGCTGAGGTTTCAAAAAAATCTCACCTCCCACAGCTAAGGAAAAGCAATGCAATTTGCAAATAGCTTTAAAACACATTTAACTGTAATAGCTATTAAAGTATTACATAGTTACTTTAGTGTACACAGCCACCTCAAACTAGACCCCGGGCTGTTGTGCGCTATAGAACCAAAGCCAGTCTCAACACTCCGGTCTTATTTTCCTCTTCTCTCTAGAGTAGGCAGAGACAGGAGCTCCCTTGGCAGAGAAATGAGGTTCCAACACCACAAACTGAATCCGTGCAGAGGTTCCTCCCCACCTTAGCTACTACTCAATTGCAGAGTCAGTTCAAAACCCACAGGACCTAAATTTTCCATATTAAGATTCTTCATGCGTGTAAAACTCTGCTTAAAGCATTTCCAGGAGCTACAGAAGTCCTGACAGCGCCCATCAGTAAGTGCCTGGGTTTCTAAAATGGGGCTCTCTGGCATCCACTGCCTTTGCAGGACCCACATTTGGCACCCGATCTGCAAGCGTATCTAGGGGACAAGGTGCCAGAGAAAGAGATAGCAACCGTGCTGCTCCATCTTCTCTTCTCATCCCTCTTACTGCCAGCATTAAACCTGTGACAGAAGATATGGCAGAGAAGCTCAGTTCCATCCTTCGTCTTATTTAAGCTCCCATCTGCGACAGGAAACATTTAAACCTCCGGATACAGGACAGTCTGAGGTAGGAAAGGCAACGGTATCAATCTCTTCTACCAAAGCTAAACTGCTTCACAGGGATGAATTAAATATTCATTGAGCCAAGAAAAGGAGAAAAAGGATTCATAGCCCACTGGTTTGGGTATCTGATTATTCGCCAGGGAAACACAGCTTTCTGTGCTGCTCTACTGAATGCTTAATGTAAAGAAAACGTTGAACAACACAGACGTGGGGGTGGATGTCTCCTTACCTCCCAGCTAACCACCACAGGCACTGGGCTTTAGGGTCATGCCAGCTCCATTTGATACACCAACAAACAATTAACCCTTCTGCACAAAGGGAATCAGGCTAAGGAGACCGAAGCTCTTTCTATCTATGAGGGTTTATTGATGCTTCAGTGTATAACATCCCTATGTCCGACAAAGCCAAAAAATTTCAAACCCAAAAGAAAGCAAGCAGAAACACCCGCAGACAAATTGAACGGGCTTATTTATGAAAAGTTGCCATATTTGGTCACAGTGCAAATTAGTAGAGAAGTATCTAGCTATTTTTATTACCCCAAATTAAAAACCAATGTTATCTGCAACTCTGACAAGTGACTGGTTATTACCATAATATAATATTTATAAGCAACGGGTGACACAGACCCTGACATAATTTTTTGTGAACCAGCATATAGAAATACATTTCATACAAATCTCAAAAAATAGTCTCTACAAATCTCAAGTTAGCTACAATAGACATACATGTGATCTGTTAGAAAAACCCTTTTGCAGTAATGAACCCCTAGCTATATAGTGACAGCAGAAATAGCCACATTTAAATTTCCTCACTAGGCTAATAAGAAGAAAAAGAGAAAGATCTTTGTTTATGCTATAACCAGAAGCCATCGTAATTATTTTCCTAGGGCTAGCCGAAAGCAAAAAAAGTCTGCTATAATGAATGTACACTGGCTTTGTCAGATGGTTGAAGTTATTTCTGGTTTGGTGGTGGAATTCAGGAGGTTTGATCCCCAAGGACTTGCTCAGAAAGTAGTAATTTGGGGATGTTCTCTAGCGATGCATACAAAGAAAATTAAGTTCTACAAAAAAATAAGTTTTGCCACTGGGCAGATTGCTGAATAAAAAGCTGGAGTTGCATTAGTTCCTGTTATCTGTATTTGCAAGCTGTTCACAAATAGCTAGCCGAATGAGAGGAGATTTTCCATAAATATTCACTTCATGTTTACTGAAAAAAACATAGTAGTTTGCTATCCAAATTTATAGTAACTATTTTCTTGGTGCAGATGATACCATTTTCGATAGGAAACACAAGCACAGGAAAAGCTTTTTTGGGTACAAAATAGCAGAACCCATGCCAAACTATCAGCTTTGTGCACAGACCAGAAAATGCTCCAGTGCGCTGGAATTCAAATTTTATCAAGTCAGTCAACACATTTCCAATAAATGTCATTTCCATGCCCCCTTTTTGCATACTTAAGCACACTAGGACCAAACAAGCAATATAATACCAGTGAAACAGAACTAACAAACTAGAAAATACGTGCCTTCTTTTTTTCTTGCAGTATATCTCCAGGGTATCAGAAATTCAGCCATGGTGACTAAGGACTCAAACCCATTAAAGTTGTTTTTGTCTCTGCTGTTATGTGACACAGATTGCAATATGTAGTTCAGTGAGGAAAGCACTTTGGAGGGACACAGTCAAAGGACTCCTCCTCCTGTATGTATTAAAGAACAATTTCGATGATCAACCAGATCATCAGGCCACTCACTTTAAGCATATGGTAGTTGGGAAGTAGTTCATGGCAGCACTTCAGAAGAGCTACAGTAAGCAGGTTGATACAATTCAGTCTTTTTTGGACCGACAGCCGTATGAAATTTCTCCGGCTCTGGGATTTACAGAGAGAAGTTGGATCCTCAGCTACTACAAAGCACCGTAGTTTAATTCAGATCAATGATGCAGTAAGCGTGAAAGTCATTTACGCTAGCCAAGGATCTAGTCTGCAACGCCTGGCTCATGGCCACTGAAGAGTTCACAAAGCTCTGAGTGAGCTCGTAAAGCATTGCCCAATAACAAAAAAGAAATTCACTGCTGTCCTTGAAACTTCTTGGTTTAATAGGAATTTTGCTTCGAGATAAATATATAAACCCCAAACTGGAAAGACAATGGTGACAGGGATCACTGGTGCATAAAATCAACTGAAATAAAAGAACTGAAACCATGATTTTTATGACCTGTTCCACATGCCTCACTCAAAGCCCGGTTTTAAAGATAAAATGGCCAATATCTGGTGTCTAGAGGAACATAAGGCCTCCAAGAGCAGAGGACAGAACAGCAAGAATTCAGAAATTGTACTTGTTCATTGAGAGAAGTAGCACCCATAGCTCTAGATGTGTAGATAGTATCGTTTGTTAATATAACCTAGATCTCAAATTTGAGCCAGGTTAAAAATGAGGTAAGTGGTTTAATAATTGCCCTTCCCCCTACAGTCTACCATATTTATTTTGCCTGTTCTTTTTTAAAACCTCTTCCTATGTTTTCACATATGTTTTTAATATGCACACACGTGTGTGCACGTGTGCATGCGAGCTGTGCAAAAACACAAGCAGCATCCAATATGTGAAGTTATTATGCACCATAGCCAGCAGGGTAGTCCTATTTAATCATGAGAACATCCGTCGTCCAGTCAAATAAATAGGGAAATGGAAAATATATATAGTTAATTTTATCATTCCAGTCACTTACTACAAGCAAAAAAGCAGCAAAAAAAAATTGAGAGTTGATAGATTCCTTTAATCAGCCCGTACTCTAAAAAACACCTGAGCCACGAGTAGTGTGGGGCAGGGTACAAAGCTGACTTGACAGAAAAGGTAATGCAGGCCCTGAACACACAGATAAATTGAGAAGGAATATTAGTTCATTACCCTGAGCTCCTGTAAGGCCAAAGGCTTTAGTCTTTCACACAGTTGCTCCTGCCCTGAATCCAGTAATGGGCATTTGCTAAACCACACCTTCCACGGATGCAGTCAGTCTTGATTTAAAACAACTGTGAGATTATGGCAAGAATTACAACTTCCCTGGTAATTAGCTCCAGTGGTTGATTACTACATTGCAATGGAAAGGGGAAAGAACCAAAACAGAACCAAAAAAACCCTGATTCCAAGAAAAACTTGTCAGGCTTCAGCTTCCAGCTGCTGGGCACCCCCCGACTGAAGTGCTCGGGTGATCAGTGGGTGGGTTGTTCAGTTTTTATTGGTTTTCCTCTTGTTAGATTTATACATATTCTGTCACTTCTCACTTCCTCTTTCCTTTCTTCTTTGGTTTTAAAGTACTAAATAGCCTGATCCTTCTCTCATTACAATGAATTTTCATCTGCCTTCAAAAGCGTCAGACCTTTTTTTCCCCCTTTGAAATCATCAACTGCGTGTCACAACATGAAAAGAAGTTACTGAAAACTCAGCGCCATATACCAGTACCGCCATTCTCGCTAGTGCTGTAAAGAGACAAATCACTGCCTTGCTCCTATTTACTACTCCCTTATTTATCCCCCTGCAGAGCATCTCACCTTGCTTGGTTACAGCATCACACAGAGAGCATATGTTCTGTTGCTCGTATACCGTTACCCCCAGGTCCTTTTAGTTGCTGCCTTCCAGGGTAATTTCTCATTTGAAGTAAGCTCACACTCCTTATTTCTATAAGGATCACTTTAGATTTGGTGTATTTAAAGCTTATTTCTGTTTCAATGAACCTCTATTTATCATTCTTTCAGCCGTTGATTTATCTGAACGTTTTCTCCATATTGATTTTATAGATACTGTTGCAAAAACGGTATAGCTGAGCTGTGGTAAACTTAATAGGATGATTCCATATAATCTATCCTGGAGTCCTGGGGACTGCTAACATCCATCAGGCCAGGAGCTTATAGCACTTCTGGAAAAGAAAGGCCATTCTGGCATGCCCACAAATTTACTTGGGTGGAAGTTTTTTTTTTTCTGGGGGTGGTGGAGGGAAGCAGCAATCAAACTTTCTCAAGTAAGGAAGCACTTGAGAAATGCTGTAAAATAAAGTAATGGCAAGAGAGCTCCCTACTGTACAGTCCACAATGGTACACGACAAAGGAAGAGAGCTCATGAACAGTGAGAGGTTAGGCTACCGAAAGTACTTTAGCATTGGCAAAGGGCCCGTTAAACCCCCAACTGCCACACTGACACTAGTCTTGCACAATGAATAACAAGAGGCATTCGAATCAGCTTTCTTCCAACAGCTGCAGAAGATTTCAGGCTGGATGGACCCACTTTGTCACCAGAGGAAGCCATGAAATGGCCCAAGGAGAAAGCGAAGATCATTTTTAGGCGAGTCCACAATCCACCTTGCAGGAAAGGGACTGACTGACACCCCAGACCCGGTGGGTTCCAGACACAAAACACAGTAACCCACCAGGCGAGCCCAGCACTGCGCTGGGACACGGTCAGGCACAGCGCATCACCTCCTAGCGATGTTAGCAAGGAGCAGCATCGCAGTAATTCTCCTAACGACGAATAGAGAGGAGCGACTTTCTCACTGAAGAGGAATTCATCATCTGGCCTGCTAAGCATGGGAGATAACCTAAGAGAGTCAGGACAAGGGCTCCTGTCACACACTCATCTCACAGATGGCCACTTCTCCCTACCAGACTTCGACCGCTGTATTTGGGCCAGTAGCAGTCTAATTCTGACAAGAACTGGTACCAGCCCAGCACTGATGATCAAGTTTTCTACCTATCCTTCTGACCCGCCCCACACAATGCTTGATCAAAACAATTTATAATTATCACCGTAGCATCTTACGTATTCATTGGCACTGCCACAGAACTGCCTACTCAAGGCTATCACAGTGTTGCACAAACAGAAGCAAACCAAACCTCCAAGAAAACGGTGCAGATTATATCTATTTTGCAGTTGGGAAAAGCAGAAGCAGAAGCTCAGCAAATGCATCTCGTACAGCAAATCCACAGGTAGAGCTGCAAACAAAAGCTGAGCTCAGCCCTTGACTCTTACACACTGCTCCTACCTTTCTTCCTTTCTTAAAGTCATTTTGAAACAAAGAAAGCAATAAAGGATTGAAGTGCTTGGAAGTGACAAGAGAATATTATCTTGCTTGTTAATCAAGTGTTTGAGGAAACTAAATAGTGCAGGAAGTCACCTGTACAGAGTATATTTTATTTGAATTGACTTAATCTGTTTTGCTTTATGAAACAGTTCCCTATATTAGAATAAACAAATGAATTAATGTAGTGCCTTAATACTCTGATAATCTTGAACTGCTCTTTAGAATGGGGAGGGGTTTTGTTGTTCTTTTTGGGGGGGGAGGTTTGGGGTTTTTTTTCAGTGGAACTTCAAAATCATTTCTAATAATTTGAAAAAATATTCCCAAGCAGAGTCAGTCTGCCTCTGCTCGGAGCTCTGCGCCTCCACTTGGGACTTGCTTCCTTTCCCATGTTATTACTGCAAACAGAATGTCTCCTAAACTAAGAAATCCAGCATGAAAAGATACTTCATTACTCTGTATGGCAATGAATACCAAATTTCCCTTGGGCTGTCAGGAAGCGGAGGGGTTTTTTATCTGTGTATCAAAACAGCAGTCGGATTTCATGAAACCTACTTACAGACAATTTTTCCCCACCTCCTTAAAGTTCTTTACAATTACTAACATTTCAGGACAGGGAACAGAAGCAACACCATTTAAGATAGTTCCATTTTACAGTAAGCAATTTCTACTGCGCAAGACAACTTATACATGTTATTTTTAAATACTGTTTATCTTTATTGAGACTTTGGTATGGTTTTTTATCATATTTTAAACAATTATTTGCCCTGAAAGGCATTATGATGACCTTTCATCAAAAAATCAGCTTATTTATCACTATTCACAGTGTTCATTCACATGCTGGCTGACACGAGAAAACAGTTTGGTTTTTTAAAACTTGACTTTACTCATTACTTTTGCTAAAATAGCATTTATGTCAATCAAAATAATTACATTTTCCTTCCTTCATACTTATATCTCACACAATGATGAGGGGAAAAACCAAAAGTAACTTCTTAGACCTTCACATGTTTGCATTTGTCCAGCTACTGCACACTGACATTACTTTCAGACAGGACTTCAAAATATTATCACCATAATGATCACAGACTGGAGCTAGAAGCACACAACGTATCAGAAAACCATGATAAATATAGAATAATGATCAGCAGGAAAGTTTCCCCCCTAGCAAGTAAACAAGAAGTCAGCAGATATAAATCATAGAAACTATCTGCCGTGTCACTTTGATAGAGACTAAGAGTATTGCTTCACAATAGATATAGTTTAGTTCACAATTCATAGTCACATAGATGCCTTAGATTTGCATTGGGCTACAAAAAATACTGCATTAATATACCATCTCCGCTGCTTATCAGAGATTTTTTTGCAAGAATAAGGACCTACGCTGCACTTGAACATAAGTTTGTTGAACAGGCTTTGCTCGTTTGTACTGCGCTCCTAGTGCAAAATAGTAGATTGAGGAGGATCCTTAAACACAGAGCCCTCTCATTAAAAGCCCTGCATTTCTCCAGGCCAGCTCCATGCGCTGTATCACTGCAATACATCATCTACCCTGCACCCGAATAGATAGGCAAGGCTTGCAAATGCACTAAGATTGTATAAAAATAAAAAAATGCATGTAGAAATAGAAAATATGGACGGTGGTCATTTATAAACAGATGATGAATAAAATAATCATGACTTCCAAGGTGTGAACGTTTTTCTCATTGCAAGAAGGGAAAGTGAAATGCCATTATGAATTTAGAGATTAAGAGCTTCTGCACAGTCACCGGAGAAACTGATTATCTCAACACATGTTGAAGATAAACACGACAGTTTTTATTTATACCTTACACTCAGAAGCTCAAATAAGCAAGGTATCAAAACTGTAGTAAAACCGTGGGTTAATGATAGTATTAAAAAAAAATTTAGATTAAGAAGTCTTCTAGCTTCCTGATGCATACAAACTGTTCTCTCGTGATTTAAGGAACTTGACATGTAAATACAGAGTATTCAAGAAAAATATTACTTCAATAGCAAAGCTAACCTCCTGTATCAGTAAGAATAATGGGAGAAACAAGATCATTTCAGCACCCTTTTAACATCTGCTGAATATGAATCTATGGTGATTCCTATCTCAATGCATAAAATCCTAGCGAGTTTTCCCCTGAAGTGAAAGATGAAAAATGTAACACATGTCGATTCACCAGTGAGGTTCAAGTATTCTGAAAATCTGATCACGAACCATGGCACCAAGTTTACCCTCTTTCAAAATTCATTAGAACACCCTTTTTATTTTTATTTTTTCCTGGTGTTAACAGAGAAAGAAAAATCTCCTTACCAACATACTCCCATTCCTTATTAAAATGCGTATCGCTTACTTTTCTCTTTAGTTAAAAATACTATTCTCTGACAATCTTTTTAAACATCTCTTCTATATAACAGAACTCCCTAAAAATCAGTCTTGATACTTTGCAATCACAGTTGTTAACGTTGGCAAGACTTGCTCATGACATCCCTGCTGTCCTCTACCTTGTTTCAGGCTTGTGGCACATTTACATTAGCCAGATATTTATCAGGATTCTTTAGATATATTCAAAGTTCCTTTTCTATATTCAAAGAGCAAAGAACACGCTGTGATAGATAGCATGATACACAGCGTCAATCTAGCCACAGATATGCACAACTCATTGAATTTCCTCCCAACGTGAGCAAATTACTTCAGGGGGGTATCACAGTAACTCAGCTCTGCTACTTCCAGGACCCCAACTCTTTGTATCCCTTATTATCTATTTCTACATACTACGGCATCATAAATGTATTTTTGCTGTAAACTGCTCCCAAAGTGCTACAGGTACCCTTCATAAATCAAATGGCTATGAATCCAAACACTTACAGATGGAAGTCTAAAAATCAACTTCTGTCTTTAAAAAAAAAGAAACACCAAAAAGAACATGCCCCCAATTAGAGCACTTTTTATTTAAAGCAGAGCTCCGAAAATCTGTAGCATTTGGCTATCAGTCTCACAAAAACAATCTGTTGAATGATTTCCCCTTCCTGCTTTCAAGCGGACCAGAAATACACACAATCTGCTCTGCGGTATTTTAGTATTTCTAGTCTCTGCTGCGTGAAAGTACTTAATATATTAAGGCATGTTACAACTGGTTTAGAAAAGGACATAGGTTCTCCCCATCCTCAAAAAGTATAGTTGAATAAACCTACAAGTTTGTTTAACGGAAGGAAGCACCACCAAACGATGACTTCAAAACTAAAACACTGATTTTGCAAAGTTGCAAGCAATACGCAAATCCCTGATCCTTCTAAATAATAAGAAATATGCCTTAGAGCTGGGGACCATTTGCAACCTTGATTGTTATGATAGCCCCAGGCTCTTGAATGCTTTAAAATCATTTCCCAGTTTAATGAACTGTTCATTCCACAGCAGAGTTAAAATCATTTCTGGCAGAAATCCCCCAGCTAATGGAAACACTCGAACTCCTCTTTTAAAGGTAGCAAGGACAGGGCAAGTGAACTAAGTAACATCATGTCTGAGGTAGGTAATCTCCAAAGGGATGCTATTTTGACAGCTTTGAAAATGCAACAGATAAGCCAGGGGCTGCATGATTAAATGATGTCATGCCAGAATTATTACTACTACATCACTAGAAACCCCTGGGTGGATGGTCTTCTAGTCAGAATTGAAAAAAAACCTGTGACACGGAACAGTTCATTTGCTTATTGTTGAAGTACCAGCAGCTGGCCAAAGCTAAGGGTTAAAAGATTACCATTTGCAAACCTTCAAGTTGCAACTGATTTGATCTCAGGACAACTCTAAATGCCTGGGCTGTCCAGGTCCCCCAGCGAAGGCCAAGCAGCACAGCTTAAAAGCTCTGCTGTGTTCTCCCACATCACCGTAAGCCTAGACTGAAGGCCCAAGGACCATTCTTATGGCTTATGTCATGCTCCTGCAAACACATGGGACTGACAGCTCACATCCAACCAACATTATCATTGAGCGACCTGACGTAGTGAAAGGTGTCTCTGCCCATGGCAGGGGGTGTGTGGAACTAGATCATCTTTAAAGGTCTCTTCCAACCCAAACCGTTCTATGATTGCATCAGGTACAGGAGTACGCCTGTGACAATAGGCATGTAAAGACTACACTTCATTTTTTCCTCTCAAGACAAAACTCCTGCCTTATCAATCACCAACTCCAAGACCTCCATGAAAGCACCAGTAAACTCAAAAATTTAAAACTGGACAAGGCTGCTCCTGCACACCCAAGGCAAAGGCAGCTGCATCAGGGGCTTCCCACCACAGTTCCTTGTCTGAAGCCAGAGCCGGCTGGATGACCACCAGCACGGGGTTTCACAGCACAAAGAAAAGACTTGCAACCTCACGGGTCTGATACTTTTCCCCCTTCTCTGGAAGCGGCAGGGTATGCTTGAGGTGCAGCCTGCACAGTCGCCAACATTAATGCACATTCACAGGCAGCACTTTGGGAAATGTCTTGTTGCAGCTCTTATTTCATGGAGCCGGTTTCTCTCTAGCACGGAGCTGGCTGGTCTCAGAGAAAGCGATAGGAACGTGTCTGCCCTTTGACTGACTGTTTGTCAGAGAGGCTGACACGTTTAGTTTTGAAACCTGCCAATATTTCACAGCCTCTGGAACAGACAAGCTGCCAGATTTCCTCTGGGAGAAAGAAAGGAGGGGATGTACACCCACTGAATGAAAATAACTAATACAGGGCCAGATCCAGCCTCAGATCACCACACCTTTCACTGAATAAGGGCTACAGGACTTGCCTTACTGATTTTAGGTAGAAAACAACTCTAGGATTTGGTCTTTACATTTCACTGTAAGACTATTTTATAGGGTTTACTTGCCTAAAAGCAGTAAAAGACTGAAAATTTGCATGAGCTCAAGATGCATACAGAACAGTTTCAGCGCCTGAAAAATAACTCCACAGGCACACAACTGTTACACAGACCAGCAGCCATTGCAAGCTCATATTGTTTAATGCAACAGCAGCATCGTTAAAAAAAAAACCAACTTGCAACGCTGCAAAACATTGCAGAGCTTTGTGAATGGCTTGTCAAAAAGCGGTCACTATGATGGCTAGCTTATTTCATTATTAATGACATCTTATACGTAATAAATCTATTTATATGGAATAGCCAATACAGAAAACTCTGTCGATGAAGAACTCTTATTGCTTTCCAACAAACGGCCAAATGAATCCTCCTTTTGCTCCCCAGGTTTCTAGAGATTTCCATGCTTCGGCATGGAATTGCTCTCAACCCTGCAAGGAACCCCCAACCCACAGAAAGTCCCTCCAAGTCTTGGATTTAGACAGAACAGAGCGTGAGCGTGCAGCACAAAGCTCACTGATACTGTCCAAAACCTTTTCACTGAGATTTGGTGTCTTTAATCCTTGTCTTTCAAGGTATAGAGGGGTTCCAGAAAGGGATTCGTGCTTGAAAGAACCTTTCTTCCACAAACTGAAGTGGTTGCAAGCACAGCTTCTACTTGTCTAAACAGAAAAGTGTAAGCAGGGACCAGTTCTGCTTTGGCAGAGGTTTTTCTTTGGGTGGGGGGGGGCATTTGGGGTTTTTTTGGGTTTTTTTTGTTTTTGTTTTTTTTTTTTAACGTACATAGAAAACACAATTCAAATAATAGTGGATACGCTTTCTCTGACTTTTGATTGCAAAACCTATTTCTGTTACCTGTGACTTTGTCAAGCTGAAGTTTATCAGCATGAGGCAGAAACCTGACATAGCTGTTTCATTTTTTTGACAGAACCAACTGAAATGTTACATTAGTTTCAGAGAAAAAGGTGGGAGAAGGAGCCATACATAGGTGTAGAAAAATAATTTCAGCAGGTGTTTTAGCCCAATGTTTTGAAAAGCAAGTCTCCACATTCATCATAAGGGTCACCTTTCTTGTCAAGGAATTGGCTTGTGAGGAATATTCTTGAAGTAGGGGAAAAAAAAAAATCCACAAAGATAACCAAGAAATGAGCTGCTGAAAGAAATAATCACACCGAGGCTTACCGCAGCCTTTCAAAAACCATATGCTAACTCACAGCCCCTCCACTCTCATAAAACCACATCAGCACCAACCTTTTAAACTGACTAATTACACACCAGCCCAGCAGGGCAGCAGCCAAGCAGTTGCCAGGAACAGGATTTTGTAGTAAAAAGACTCCTACTCCAAGGGTTTCTGCTGGACACAGGAAGAAGAACCATTTTTTCCTCTTCACGTAAAAATAAAGGCTATAATGGTGGAAGGTTGAATAGAACCAGGAACAGCTAGAGAAGAAACTGGTGAATCAGGAGACAGGTCTGCTGCTGGGCTGCACATTTAGAAAATCTGCACGGGGCAAAATACGCTACAGTGGAATATCACTTACATACCTATACACCTAATGCAATCACACAGCATTGTGTGAGAAGAGAGGGCTGACACGCACCATCCAGTGAATTCCCACAGACCCCCAGGAGAAAGGAGTCGTCTTATCTATTCTTGCCTTTTGCTGGGGGAGAGACAAAGAGGAACACAGTGGAAGGCCAAAATATTCTATCTGAAATGCTAAACGTTAGAGAGCTAAACGAATGTCTTGCCTCCTGTAGCCATAGGTGATTTCCATTAAAACAAAGAGGAATAATTCTGTTATGAAGCGGAGTAGCCTATTCGGGTGACTGCCCCCACGTAGGCTCAGGTATGAAATGCTAGATACTCTAAAGAGGATGAATCCTTTTCTCAAGGAAGCGTAGAATAGTTTGAATTATTCAAATTACTGGCCAGATTACTTACATGTTTGTAGGCATGTTCCCCCAGCGTTACAGCTGTAACCTTTAGTGTACAGCTCTGAAGTCTTCTTTTGAAACACTGGGGACTTGCACAAAGTCCCTAGGTCCTCCCTTCCTCATAGTGGTAAAATTACCAAAATAATTTCCAGACAAAGGAGTAAAGGGCAGTTCAGGAGCAGGAAACCATACTTCTCCTGTCTGCAGCCCACAGGTTTGAAGGGATGCAGGCACTTAGACAACCACATAATGGAGGTAGTAAACGTTCCTATATTGTGAGATACACTGCTAAGAGAGAAAAAAAGGGATAAATATCATTTCATTTGTTCTAAATCAATGCATAATTTCAAGAGGATTCACATTTGTATCTGAATACAATATTTACATTGTTGGTAAGTGTATTTTCTTGACAGATGTCTTATTGTAACCCTGATCCGATTCAATCTGCAATCACCGGGGCTATTCACATGCTAAAACACTATGATGGATGATGCATTTTAAAGAGTAATTGAAATGGGAAATAAAATATCTAGTTTTGAGTCAGAAAAGCTACACTATGTACTCATGAAGCACTAGGACTGAAAGGCAAGCGCTGTCATGGATGGAAAGACTCCCTGTAGCTCTCCCTGACCTCTAGCTTACCACCAAGCCCCTAAAGCTTTCCTGGGCAAAAGACGCAACTCTCTTTTCATGATAAAAGCATTACAGAATTTGGAGTTGCCCCACTGCAATGAATATGCTCATGTTGACTAGGAATCTTATCATTACGTATATTATGTAATTATAATTTAGAGCCTTATGAAATCCGGCTGAGATGACCATGTATTTTGGAATGCTCACACCTGAAACAAGGACCTTGGGCCTGGGGCACTTGGGGATATCTTGTCCTTGCTCTCTCAGCTAGCAACCCACACGCTGCAAGTCCTTTGCAGTGAAAAATTAGTATAGCATCCAAACTGAAAAATGCTTCCTATTGCAAACAATGAACTTCTAGGAAAGAAATCAGTATTAGATTAGCTGCAAGGTTAGTGCAAATCTGTGAAGGACAGAAAACACACACACCAAAACCAACCCCACAGAGCAGGTTACAGAAGACAAGTGTACAAGGTCAGGATTCCATATTAAGGGCACATTGTTCAAACCTGAAAATGAAACTTCCTGTGTTATTAAAGGCTAATAGACACTGCTTTGAAAAATGAACTCCAAAAATACTGTTCATAAATGAGTACAGACAAAATATTTTGCATTGAGGATACTCAAAATATCCAACAGAAATTAAGCTGAGAAGAAAACAAGTAGTGAAACTAATCTGAAAGTTTAGATTTTTTTTTTTTTTAAATGGTAATCTGTTAATGGAATTGCTATGTCTTTGCAATTTACCAGTCAAAACTAAATAGCATACTGATCACTTCTCAGGTCTCCTGGCAAAGAGCACTCCAATATTGAAGGAAAACAGGATGCATGTTTTTTCTACCTTGATCTTCAAAAACATTTGTTCAGCATTTTGTGTGTTAAGTCAAGGCACCTCAGGTACAAAAGATGCTTAAAAACAATCTAACACAGGACCAAATCCAGCCAGGGAGAAAAATCTCTCAAACTGAATGAGCTTTGTACAAGCAGCAAAAACCTAAGTCCCAGAGGTCACCCACAGAGGTGACACTGCAACTAGAGGACGTTGCATTTATGAACAAAGATTACAAGTGTTTAATATGTAAAAGAATTTCCCCAGGTGCCTCCCTGTTGAAAGCACGGTGATGAAGATGGAGATGGGTAGTGATTTGGTCTATGTGGAAAGCAGTAGGGTCCTATGGCAGGACATTGACAGGTTCACAGGCGTGAGAGCCTGCAATAAAATTCAAGTCAGCCCTCTCATTCAAGCACCATACATCACACCGGCTAACAACAAAGCACAAGTTTGTCTGGCTGTAATAGAATATTGCATCATTTTCCCCACCACACTTGACACAGGTCTACTCTGTAAGAAACTATTCTATGACGCTACTGATTGCTTCGGTCTGTGGACTAAACTCCAGTAACACACCTGTAGGAAGATCCCTCTTCCAACAGAGGAATCCCCAGTAGTAAACGATAACCCAAATTCACCCTAACACCAAGTGCTCTACTTGGCTCCTAGTCTTCCCGTTCTCATGAATATGAACTCCGGCTTCTTAATATGGGTCAGGGTGCTGCTTGAGTCCTGTAGCTTTATGATGCGATGAACAAATGAGAGGGATTAACATCAGATATTGATCGAGTGCCATGGGTATTGACCGGTGTCTGGCACAAGCCCCAGCCTGAGCTTTGCTCTGCAAAGCGCAGTAGGCACAAGCCTCCTTTACAAGGCGTTTTGACCAGTGACAATCTGAACGCCACAAAACCTTCCTTCCTCATTCCAAAGCCGTTACTTCCCAGGGCTCAAAACTTACTGTTTCCTTTACCCTGGAAACTTCCCAGAAATGTTTGAGAGAGCTATTACTCAGGGACTGCTCTTATCTGTTGGATCTTCGCTCTCTAACAAGGAAGGAGCATCCAGGGCAGCATCCAGGGCAGCTCTGCACATCGTGCTATTCTGGCACAATTAGGCTGCAGGCACTGCAATTCCACACAAGCTGAATATTCAAGCCTTACTGCTGTTGCTGGCTTTTTAATAATAGACGTGTTTCAGAAAATCATTGTTATCTCCAGCTTGTCATCTCAAGCTTGGTGACAAGAAAGAACTGGGAGGAAGTTGTTTTGAAAAGACTCACCAGAATAAAAATTACTTCAGTGGAGGCCTACAGCTGCAGGCTGTCATGTGTGTTGGGTCATTATATACTCATAATGACATCTGTGAACACTGTATTAGACTGTAATCAGTCTTTATATAGCATAAGGACTATAAAGTGATTTTGACATCAGAAATGGCACTGCAGTACCTCACTTAAAAATACCCACCCTGAGAACAGGATGCTAAGCCTTGTGTTAAGCAGAGGGATAGTGAGTTAGGCATCAAGCAGACTTTGGCAAGGAGAAAGCCAGTCACTCATCTGGCAAGAGACTTAGCTAACAAAACAAGGATTAAGCGTATGTTGAATTCTGATCTGTGGAGCTTCAGCACCTCGCCTTCAGCTTTTCCTTGGACCAAAGATCTGGAACCCTTTCCTAGACGTTTAGAACGATGTCTTTTCTCCTGAAGTGAGTAAGGGAGAGAAGGGTAAAGGCAGGATGGATTTTAAAATAGCAAACATGGCATACCCTTAACTAAGCACGGGCCAGGACTGGGGCATGGGTCAGGTGCTGCGTGATTGAGACACAACTCAATTTCTTCTTCCTAAGATCTAAAACACCACTTCAAACCTCCCAAGACTACTTTCTGCCAGCAGGTCTCTGATGGGAAAGAAAGAGAGGAAGCACTGGTATTCAGGATCTGCTCTCAGAAGTAACGCTTATCCCATGACCCAGAGCCGTCGTACAAAATAATTCATTTCTGTCCACTGTTCAGCTGAGTTACTGTAAAAGCAGAACCAAAGCTCTCCCCTTTCCCATTACAGGCACCACATATTTTTTCTAATCCCCGCAAGTGACATCCTCAGGGACCCGAGCCCAGTGTGTGAGTAGCTCATATACTCATGGGGGTTCCAATTTTACCTTATGCTCTTTTCTCCTGAAGAGTCCAAGCTGCTGGCTAACCTTAAACCTGTAAGTACACATGTAGTGATCAAAAATATTTTAAGGCTGCTGTCTCAGCCAAACCACTGCAGCTGTGATACCAAAACACAAGACAGGAAAGCTATTTTCATGAGTTGACTGGGCATGGTAAAGTGAAATATAGCCATGAACAGAAAAAGAGTAATAGTTCCTCTCTTTTGATTAAAAATATTAATTTATTTTGATTTCAGTACATGCATGCATCTCTTGTAATCTCACAGAAACTCCAAAAGACATTTTTGTTATGTGTTTCGTTGCCTACTGGTGAGTGAGAGGGTGCCAGGTTACATTTCACTCATCCACTACGTTTAAGTGCTTGAATGACTACGCCTGCAGCCAGTAACTTTCCACGTAGCCCAGTGTGATTCAAAGCAGGTCATGGTCAGCAAAGATATGACTCATGCACATCTTAAACATCCGAAAGGTAAAAGTCATTCCTTCCCTTCCCTGCTCTGCTGTGGTTCTGCTAAAATAAACCAAACATTTTTCACCTCACGTTTAAATTCAAATCTGCAGAACATCTGACTCACCTGAAAGAAAATGCCACAAATTGCATTATAGCAGAACATCTTATGATGGAAACCCTTCTGGAAGGTATTATTAAAGTATCACAAAAGGAATAGTCATCCTAAAATATCTCCTGGCATTGAAGAAAGAATTCTAGCCCTGCAATACAATTCTGGAGAAGGGTTCAAAACCCCTCTTTAAGAAAGAGATAATTCCTTTAAAATATGCACATTTTTAATGTAATTTATGTAAAAAACCTTATTGGTTTCATTCCTGTTAAATGCCACAGGACTCTCCATAATGGAATTAATTTCAGAAGAAAAAAATATCATTTAAATTTATTTAATCCCATGAATTAATAAAACAATTTCCTGACCTACATTAAAAAGGACGAGGCTAGCCTAAAATGAAAACACAACTCCTCTGAGATATTTTCACTCATTTGTAAATTATACTGCTGTTTAATTAGACCTACAACTGTAGACAAGAAGTTCAACTCAGACCCATATCTCTTCATTCACACAAACACTAGAGTGTCCAAGATCTTGAAATGGCTCTAAGTTAAATTTCTTCTTCTGGAATACTGAGTATAAAATAAAAGTATTCCATGAACTGTGTACATTTACAAGTAAATAGAAATGCAGCACTGCTGCTACTGCAATTCATAGGAAGTCTCCAAAATGATGGTTTCTCCACTGAAGCAAATTTAAACTATGCAGTAATCCTAAAAATCACTATTCACTCAAGTATGCGGAAAGAGGTGAAACTTAATAGCTCTCAAAACAAGCTCTGCAAATCAGTTTAACAACTCCTGTTAATCCAGAGATTAACAGATTCAATAAATGAGGTTTGCTTCGCATTTACATCTTAAGTGAGAAGAAAAATAACAGCAGCTCTAAAAAGAAAAGCCCCAAATATCTTAGATGGATTTTCATGTAAAACTGCAGGATGCACAACCGTAGTAAAGCAGTTATACTTCATTCTGGAAAAATCTCAAGATAATAAACAATATTTCTGAAGAACAATATCACTCGTTACTATTCCAGTTAACGTTTCCAACCTCTTAATTATCTTCTCTTAAAAATATGTGTTCTACTTATGTACATATATATGCATATATATTATAAATGCAATATGAGGCAGTCTTGCATCTTTGATGTCCATATTTCTTAATGAGGAGATAAAAGGAGAGCACCAGAGCTCATGGAAGCACAGGCTTGGAGAATAAGAACACATTACTGTCATCATGCCTCCAAGCTCCCTAGACACTAGAAACATGCCATTTTCTGCAGTATTGGAGGGCAAGCTTCTCTTTGCAGATCCAGTTACCAGGGAAAGACCTTGGTTATATTCAGATGTAATGTTGTATCATTTCTCTAAAATAGGCAGTTAATGACGGACACCTGAAACTGAGGTATTATTAGAGTAAGCGGCCTTATCATGATCAGGAATTTCCCTGTAAAAGTATTTTATATGGATGAGTATAAACATTTATGTCTTCCTGGTTTCACCAGGAATGGATCTTATTGTAAATATTACCATGACATCAGTGGATACAAGATGTTATTCCTGTAGGAATAAGGAATGTAATTATTAAGATGGGGAAAGTTAATTCTTCCTTTCATCACTTCTAATTCTTCGTTTAGAGTAATAGCTCCTATTCTTATGGTCCCGATATTTTATGTAACACGGGAGTATTTTCACATAGCTTCTTGCCTATTGTATTTCAGGAGTCAATGAAGAGAGTCTTAGTCATAAGTTAAATATCCTGTGATACCAAGATGTATAGGCACAAGCTACTTTATATTAAACAGGAGGTAACCAAAGACGATGGTGTTCTGAAAATATTAAATTTCAGGGTAATTTATCAGCAACTTCCACCCTATGAACACACGTGTAATGTAAAGCTATAGTGAAACTTTCTGAATGGCATAAAGCAAAGCACTGACCTTGGAGGCTTTAATGTTGTAAAAATCAATTATCAGCAATCAGAATTATTCTTCAGTGCTGCTGAATCAGTGCCTCTAAAAAGCACGTACCTTTGTATTTGAAGATTTTAGGTGGTTGACAGAAGAAAACACAGAATTTATCAGGCAGGTATGGGCTTTTAAACCTTGCGACATGAACTAGTCAAGAGACATTTTTACTTACAGGACTTTAGTTAAAATACGGAAGATCATGCTCAAGAGCATATGCTGCAGTATTCCATTAGGAGAACAGCAGTTTCTTTAACTTGTGGCCCACTTTTCTTTTATTAGAAAAAAAAAGCTCTGGTGGAACTAGGGACCATGAGAACACACAAAACCTTGATTAAATCAAATTTCTTCACCAAAAGCAACTAAATTTAATGACACCAAGGAAGAGCAAATGGCATGACTAACTGAAAGAAGATTGTGCTGTAACTCATGGACAGCTAATCTTAAACACAGAGGCTATTGCAAAGTCTCCCCCCCCCGCCCCCAATACCAGATTTGACAGTCCCCAAAGTTCACTGGGGCTTCACAAATTTTCTCATTTCATATCAAATCACTTGGACCACATGACAACAAATTCTCCATCAAAAGGCATCAAGCTTTTTAATGTGCTTCATTTTACGCCAGAAAAGCATATTTTTCAGGTTCTAAACATGTTTCCGGCAATTGTAGTGCATAGACAGACTACAGGAAGCTTGAGAGAGAGAGGAAAAAAAAAAAAAAAGCCACCAGGCAGATATTGCTAATAATTAAGAAAATACACAAATTTACCTTAATGGTTGCTTTAATGATAGGTGTTCTGTGCTACTGTTCATACTTAGTAGTAGGTCTTATATCATGAAGTCCTTAGGACAGCTTATTTTGTGGAACGATAAGTAGAGTTCTGGGATCTTGTTCATTACAAACTCTTCTTTTGCCCAAACAATCAGTTGGTGGCTTTTAGAATTACATGTTAAGAATAGAGATACATGCCGTTCTTCAAATACCTAGACATAATTCCTGAGACACTCAAACATCTGTGTTCAAATGATACACTGATTATTTGCTTGCCATTAAATTCTGTCACAGATAATCAGATATCTAATGGTACTGTATTGTTCCTCTTCTGTTTCTTACATACCAGTTTATATTTTCACGGTTGAAACACAATTTCCACCAGTACTTTTCCAAGTCATGTCTTGGCTTTCTGGAGTGTGCTCACCAGAATCCCTCTTGGTTTGCTTTAATTTGCACTCTTACCAGCACCCAGCAGGAACGTGCTGCTATGACAGCACTTGTCATAACAACACACTTCACAACCGTGTGTGTGTGCATGTGGGCACATATATATATACAGAGAGAAAGAGAGAGATGGTAGGATGCATAGATTCCCTTACAAGATTTGTACGTTTCCATTTCAAGTACCGAACGTAAATATATTCCAAATCTAATTTAGAATACTATTTTAAAAGGCACCAGGTTGAAAATGTTGTGGAAGATCATTTTCAATTTATATAGGATATCAATAACACTGCCTTGAAAGACACTGGGGCATTCTCCTCAGTAATCTGATGCACAACTACCATCTTGTGAGTACAGTTCATACCTGTGAGATCAATCTCTGGTTTTATAAATTCCTTCAATACAGTTATAAGTTACATCTCTCACTGTGGAAATCCAGTTGCACTTTTTCTGCTTATGTACATATATATATATATAAAAAAAATACCAGCTGAAATTCATCATTGACAAGTTAATAACTAAAACCAGTGATAAATAGGAAGCATAATAGTAGTATTGAAAACATATCTCAGTAAGCCAGTAGCACAAATATTTTGCAACAGTCAGTTAAAAAGACGTATAGAATTCATCTACAATGATGTGCTTATTATTGTCTTTTCTTTGTTATTTTGTCTGTTTTCAGCAAGTCACTGCAGTAATAGAAAGACTTGTAGCATTAAAAATATCCACAGTGCTGTATTAGTGCTTGATTGTTCAGGGAGTGCCCGTCTGTATCCAAGACTGCTGCACTTCAATGGCTCCGGTAATATGATACGAGATTTTGATAACGCAGCCAACTATTTCAGTTGCACCTCAGATTCACACTTTGTGCAACTTCATTTTATACATGGTTTGAAAATACATTGGGATAACCTGCAAGCTTGCAAACATGCAAAAAGTATATTCATGATTAATTTGCAGCCTGGATTTCACTGAGATTCCTTGAGTCCTTAAGGATAAAGAGGAGAAGCCTGCTAGTTCTACAAGGCATGATTTTCTACAGATGCTATTACCACGACTTCTAACAGAGCACGCATAATCTGTAGTGCTTGGAGAAACTTCTTTCATGCTTTAAAGAGTTGTTCATGAAGAAAGTCTGACTGATAGCTGGGCAGGCTTGAAGAGAAATCTGTAATTCCCGTTTATTTAAGTCAACTAGCAATTGGAAGTGACTCACATTCAGTATTAGGATCGATATCCCACCAAAAAGTATGTATCAATCTGGAGTAGCTGTGCATAATTGTTTTAATTCAGTTTTAAAAATTTTAACTTGTAACTTCCATGGAACGTAAAGTCAAGTCTGAACCCAAACTCTGCGTTCAGCTATATAGAATAAACATGCAAAATGTTGCCATGGAAACATTATACTAACGAGATTCAGATTTGATCTCCAGTTCACAGAAAAGACAGCATTTCTTTTTAATTGCTGCAGCCAGTTAAAAATAGTGAGCGCTGCTTCTGAAGATACAGTCAAGAATACTGAAGTGAGAGCCAGCATGAAGCAGTTATGTTTCCCACTTACTCTTCCACTTCCACCTGCACAGCTTTTTCTCCACCAGCCATCAAAACTCCCACATGTTCCCAATGTTGACCAATACCTAGAGCTGCCAAGGGCTGGCATCTTAACCCTGCACCAGTCAAACCCCTGACACCAAGGTAAGACCTTTGCTAAAGAGTTTTGCCGCACAAGAATCTCAGGGCAGCTGTTTGCCTTAAACTTCTGACTTGGTGCTGCCCAAATACTAGCCCTAGTAGCTAAACTTTTTTGCTGAAGCTCCTCAAAGAAAGGCAGCCTGAGGCAAACACCCACATGAACAATTTCAGTCCAAGCAGCTCAAGTTTGGCAGCGTTAGAAAAAGCTGAAACCCAAATCTTGTCATGCTAAGTGTCAGGAAGTTTTAATGGAGTGACACAAACGTTTCTGTCTATAATAAGCACATGTAGAAATGCAGAATTGAGACAGTATTCTTCTGCAGGGTCAGTATGTGGACAGCGGGTTTTGCAAGATCACCCCCCGACAAAAGTAGTTGGAAAACTGTAAGAGAAGCAGCAGCTGAGAGAAAAGAACATGGAAGTTGAAATGCTGGCAAGACACGAAACGTGGGAGTATAAATGCTAAAATGTCACAAGATGAAGGAATGAGGTTATAAACGCTATTATGTTAGCTTCTTCTGACAAGGCATACCCACGCCTCTTGTGCGGTCAGCATTTTAAAGCAGTGGACTGCTTGTTCGGTTCAGGAACAGCTGCAAGGTGTCCTTTCCCAAGCAAATTATCAGTGCTCCAACCAGCCTGTTTCAAACCAGCAAACTTTCTACCTAGAAGACAAAGCAAATTCTCCGAGTGTTTCTATAGCAATGAAAAATCCCTTCGTTATCCTCCAAGCAAACTTTTCACTTTTGTGCCCATTAAGCATTTATGTGTGTTTATAAATAGACACACGCACACAGCCTTCTGCAATAGTTGAAAAAGTGTTTCCCTGGAAAGGCTCATGGCCTGCTTGTTTGATTTTAGCTGGTAATTAGGAAGAATACACTTGATTCACGATGAATGTGTATCAGAGGACAGTAAAGGGCTGGGAACATGAAATCCTGTTCAAATTGCCATTCTCTTCCAGTATGGGATTAAAACACTAACAGTCTCAGAGACTGATGTGTCCTGAAAACTATGGCAACCATTTCTGGAAACACCAGTGAATAAAGGCAACTTACTGCAACAAGATTTGTTGGCAACACAATACACAGGCAAAATTCTGGGAGTTTACCACGTCTTCACTATTTCCTGAATTTCACTATGGTTATCAGGATGCAACCTATGTGGCTATACGCCACGCACAATGATTTCTGTTCAATTATTCCTAGAGCCTTCATTAAATAAAGTCAGTCATGGTTTACATAATTTTATAAGGTTTACATATATTATTTCCTACCAAACACACTATTTCAAATGGAATAATAAAGAAATGCCATAGTTCATTTATTGTTAAGCAGCATACTAGAATTATATACGCTTTTTCTAAGGGTTTGGCAAATGTTCTGTTTTCAATATAGCTCTGACACGTTTCATTATTAGAGGCTCCCAGAACTCCATTATTACGTTATACGCTTGATTTTTACCTTTAGCTTTCTGAATTCTATTTATTAGACTATGTGGTGGCATTACACTGTAAATGAAATCCTAAAATCATTACTCATTAATTTATCGCTAGACATAATCTACATGTCTAGGTAAAGTTCAGGTATGGTTTTCTCTTGTTTCAAGGAGATAATTGAGGCAAATAAATATTTCTACATTCATGATATCACACAGACAGGTTGCCATATGACTGAAGAGACCATGAAACATCAACATTGCAAATATATGCCAGAACATGCACCCATGGGTGTTGGTGACAGGATAATTTACATATCACTACAAGTTTTATCCTTAAGATCTAGTCTGATACTCTACACAAAAAGGGAAAGAGAAGGTAGATTTCAGCCAAGTAAGCTGTCAGACACTCCAGCATCTGCTGACTGCAAACATCAATTTTTGACGCTTTGTTTTGGTACAGGAAGCACGTATTACTTTTTTCTTAAGATAAAGGCTTAATTTTTAAGTCACATTTCCAGTATAAGAGAAAAAGAAATGCATGTCTGTGTTCTTCACCTTTTGGGTCATCCCGCCCCTAGCAATACCGTGTAAGCGAAATCTAAGTGTTCTCCACTGAGCAGATGCAAGAGGTTTTAAAAAAACCAAACCAAACCAAACCAACACAAAAATAGTACAAGTGCACTTACATATGAAAGTACCATAGCCTTGTAGAAGGCTCTGTAGGATGCCCCTGCTCTCACAGCCCTACTCTTTATATGCCACACTCTTTGCAAGGGCCTAAGTATTTCTCAAGTCTGAAGAGGCAACTCTACAATATGACCCACATTAGCGAGCAATCAACCAATAAAAGACCCAAACAGGAAAGTGTTAAAGCAGCTGTATCAAGCTGATTTTGAGCGGGACAAAATTTCAGCAAGAATATCATCTTTTAATAGGGTACGTTAAAGCTGTACCAGTCTCTGAGAAGACAGACACTATGGCAGGGAACAGATTGGGAACCCCTCTGTCAAACTGGTGAGGGTTATTAGATGTGCAGAAGCCAGATGTGCAAGAGCTTAATTCTGTTCTGTACCCAAGATACAAAACTGGTACCCCAGGCAGGGCTAGAAAGTATCAGATGCCTGCAGAAACCAAGCAGAACATACAAAAGCCAAGAATCGTCTGCTCCCATCCTCACCCAGTCGTAGGAAAACGGTCTGCATTTCACTTGTTTTAGAAGTTATTTTATGCCCAATAACTCCAAGTCTATCTCTTCTAACATCCTAGAGGGAGATAGCATTGCTGTATGTCTTGTAAAGGAGTCTATTGCACAGTGATTTTTCTAACTGTGTAGTGGCACAAAGGCAAGCAGAGAGCAAATTGACCTTAAAAAGCAGTGAAATCTTCCTTCTCGGTTTTAATTGCCCTTGTACTCAAGCACAAGCTATTTCATGATGCAAATTTATCCTTAGAAGTGGTGACTGTAAACAGATGTTCTTTTGGCAGTCCCTAATTACTGTCTGAGGTATTCTGGACTGTTAAATGCATCATATGAACATGCTCAGCACAGTACCTAAAAGCATTCTTTGTTTTAGTTAGAAAAAAAAATCTGAAGGAACTTCACCAGGATTCAGAGTTTATCATCAGATGCTGGACAGTCAGTTGAGCAGGATTTCCACACGCTTTTACGATTTTATTAAAGGATATGATGCTATTGAGTTGTACACTGAATTTCCCCAGAAATTTCAGAGCTTCGTATGTATTGGGTTTTGCACAGAAGAAAATGTATAGACAAAAGGCTTGTTAGCAGTATGCAAGTTTTTAGTCACAAACTAGCAACATCCTTAAACCTGAAAAGCTGTCTTGCTTCTGTTGAGCAGACCGTGACAAGCCATGAGGAAAGATGTGAAAATAATGGAGAGGGATTCATTGCCAATGAAGGAACACTACCAAGATTAGCTGAAAGCTTCTGAAGTTAAGCCATAGCTTAAAAAAGCTCAGCTTTCATGGACCTCAACAAAAGCTGTACTCTCAGAGATCGTACAGAGCTTGGATTGCAGTCTGACATTCACAGTAATCCCTAAGCTAAATTATAAAAAGAAATTTGAGGAAACTCATGAAGTGAACATTGAGTATCTGCATCCGTAAACTATAATTAAGCACTACACCATATTCGCTCAACTCTGGTTAGAATGAGTTAAGATAACAAATAAATTTTAAAAACCAGCCTTGCCACATTCTTTAAAAAAAATTCTCAAGCTTTCAATGATGTTGAGAACTAGCACATTTAATCTGTCATGAAATATTAATTGCGTATTTTCATCTAACTGCTCCTTACAGACCCCATGTCCTTCCCTACATTTTGTGCAGAACTATATACATCTAAAGTAGCGGGAAAAACTACAGATCATTATTATTTCACTGTTAATATTCTACTATGCACATATATAAAATATATTTTGTCCAAAGTTAGTGATTTAAGAGCTAGCTTTCTAAATTGTCCAAAGCCAGACACCGTCTAGAAATTTTCTTGTTGTACATTTCCAGACAAGTACAAATCTAAGGTTCTTATCGGATGTAACTCTTGAGATAGAGACCTATAAAAAGACACAAAATACTGAATCAATAAATTGTGCTCATCCCATGCAACTGTCTCTTTTCTCTTGGCCCACAGCCAATTACAATAATTAAGACCGTGATCTGGCAACAGTAAGAGAAGGTCCTTATCTTTTTCTACCATGAACTCTGATGGAACTACTAAGAAGCTACCGAGGTGAGAATGAACTGATGCCTTAAGATTTCATGATCTCTGTGGTGGGAATCAACCTCTCCATGTATAAATAGAATGTTGTGAATAAAAACTATCAGAGTCGCCTTGTTGGTTAATTCCTTACGCCAGTACTCAGAGCCTGTGTCTCCAGTCACTGCCCTTTGGATGGAAGGCTTTATGCACATGGCTGCTCTTGACCTCCCTGCCCCGAGAAGGAAGGAGCCAGAACAAAGCAGCTGAGGATCTATTGCTAACTTCAATATATTCAGTGTGCCTGAAGCCTAGCAGAGTCCGCCTGTTTCTTGAGGCTAACCACTTATTGGCTGGATTATATGTGTTTTATAGAGCACTTGAATGGCCCTGAGGAGGACAGGGCAGGGGTGGAAACGCTCCCTTCCAGCCCAACCTGCTGTTCTGTAACTGACAGACTCCATAAGCACGTTCCCCTCTATCGCAGGTGGCATTTACACGGAGACAAGAACTCTTCTACAACCAGAAATTGATTTTCCCCTTCAATTTACTACTCGGAGAGGATGGCAGCATGCAACAATACAGCCTGAGAAGAAATAACTTAAGTGGGACTGACTTAGTACAACTGCTCTGGAGAGCGTCAGACCTGGAGGCGCGCTAACCAAACCCGACTGACAACCGCTGCACATCGCCACCCATAAGCACTGCCACGGAAATCAATGACAGCCTTTTTATTGATTAGCTTCAGTCCTTTCCTACTGATACTTAAAACTGACGGCTAACAACTATAGAGTAACATATCAGGGCCACAAAGACGTATATAAACGTTCACAGATGCCGCAATTACTTTTCCAGCAGATAGCCTGGCGCTAAGCTGCTCCATGCTTTTCCTGGAAAGGGCTCCATATCTTTATTGCTTTAAAAGCTGCCTATGGCGAAAGCAAGTACTGCCGATTCCCAAACCACAGTTACGACTGAGTCACAGCCACTCTTGCAGACACTTGACTTTCCTTCAAGAAAGATTCCTAAAGTTTAAAATTCAAATGAATATTTTTATTAGCTGGAAGAAAGGTATGATAAGTAACTGAATATTCCCAAGTTAAATCCCAAATTTAATTTAATCGCTAATGAGTTTCACCTTTCTTTTTAAATGATTAAATACGCATGATAACTTTCTAAACTATCAGTCAGAAATGGGTTCTCTCTCTAGCTTTATTTGCAATACTAATAATACGAATCCTCCATTATCAGTAAATTCCCACATTCAAAGGTCAACACTACAGTTACTGTGCCCCCCTTAGACCTTGTACTCGATAGATTCTCTTTTGCAGTGGTGTAGCGGCATGAAGCGTTTCGGAAGACGGAAGTATTGAAAAAGACGTTTACGGGGCAGACTAAGTACATGCAAAGGCTAATTTTCACCCTCGAAGTGAAAGTCATCAACCTGTGAGTCACTTAGCCAGGGTTCTTGAAGCAATTTCCCCTGTACCTCCAATTATCCTGCACACACAATAGAGCAGGGTAAAAACTGCCTTTTTCCCCCTGCAGTCCTTGTCGGATGTTGTGAAAAGCTTTCTGACACTTCCAGAAGTCTAACAGATAGTAGCATCTTCATTCCTATTCAAAGCCACACTGCCCATAATACCAAAACAAAACAATAAATCAAAGGCGTGGTTATAGATCTGGGAAATACAGGAAATTTTTGTGTCAATAGTACCACCTGCTGGCTTTTGAGAAGATAAGAGCTAGAGACTAATCAACATTGATAAAGTCAGATTAAGATGCAATGCAATACCATTCCTGCACAAATGCCACCATAACTAAACCGTTACAAATTAACCAATTAACAAATTGCAAAATCTTCTAATGAGCTGCCAAAAACCTGCGGGAAGGTCACTGACATTTTTAAATTGTATTTCTTGTTAAATCAGATATTCAAAACTCACTACACACAATTCGTCACATGAATAAAAAAATTAAAATCAGTCATCTTAGCGACCCCAGTTAAAAACCATGTGCTATGACTATTAATGTCAGTGTTATGTTTCTTTTTAAGCTGATTACATAACTAATGTGTTATTCCACTACAGTATTATTTGGCAGGGTGGGGGAAGTGGACAAAATTGACCCCAAAGCACTAAAACAAATAGAAGACACCTATCATCTGTTACTATTGAGCTACCAGGCATTAATATTTCTATCTCACAGCATCATGAAATACTCAGCAGGCAATTAATCAAAGAGCACTGCAACCCGTAATGGAGAAGGGCACGCTTTGCTCTGTCAAGTGACAGCTGTTGTGTTTATGAAGATGAGCTTTACCCCAAAAACCAGAGGGATGCTCTGCACTGTTCACACCCAACACAGGGAGTAAGCTTCCAGGAGAAAGAAAAGCAGAGATTGGGTGGTAAGGATTAGGAGACTCTCTCTTAAAAAAAGAAAGATGGGTAACTGCTACTGCATGTTTTCAGATACGCTTCCCAAGGCAACGCAGACAAATTCAGCCCTTTTGGCAGGGCTGTGTTTTACTAGTGCTATCACACAACCGCCCCAGGGAATCAGCTGCCCCAGTGCTGCAGGCCAGAGAGCTCGCTATCAATCCTCACCCGGCTCTTGGAATACAGCCAGGCTAACTCCTCGCTCATACAGAGCCCAAATTACCCCCCAAATCTGAATCTGTGCCTCATTTTCAAGCTATCGCTACCTATCGCTGTATCTGAACACACAGAGATCTTGTTGAATTAATTTCAAATTACACATCCTGAGAATTTCTTTAAGCTCATTCTGGGAAGTCTCAACAAGAACCAGTTATTAAAGGACCTCAATCTAAGTGACTTTACCAAAAGGTTATCCCTAAAACTTCAGCAATAAAAACATCAGCCTTGAAAACCCTCAGTGATAACCTATAAGCCCTTTGCTGTAGAACAAGAAGTCGCTACCACAGTTCCTGCTACTTCCCAATAAAAAACTTTCTGACTACCTTATGCAGGCACTTCAAAAGAACTGAAGTTTTGCTTGAACCACTCACCTTTTCAGTTGTATGTCTTACCAGCTTATACTACCAGTAAGCTGTGCTCTCTTTCTCTATGCACAGTTCTGTCCAAACGTGTTTGAATGTTCCTCTAAATCTTTTACAGGCAGCAAAGCGTATTTTAGCCACACTCTGGGATTATCAACTGATGGATCAAATGGGGACTGCAGCCAGCCAAGAACCCCTCAGTTCTAACCTGAAGCTTGACAAACACTAAGCACTTAATCCACACAACCATAAAACAATAGCATCTTGAAGCTTTAAAAATAAAATAAAAAAAAAACAAAACGCTTTCATTACAAAGTGGAAAGTTAAATCATAACCCACTACACCATGCAGCAGGAAAGTCACAGCACCTCTGCTGCAGCTCCTAGGACAACACAACACAACCCAGCTGCTCTGCTAGAGCTTTTGTGCCCTCCTGCAGACAACCGCAGCCTCGCTAGCGAGGGACAGGCAGCAGGTGAACCTCCTCCTGCTCTCCCTTCCACCAGCCTCATCAGTCTCCCACGATGACAGCGACTTTTGATGTCCAGTTCAGAAAGCCCAGGATTGTGTTGTGACTTGTGTAAAGTACTGAAGTTTTGCAATGCGGTAACCCTCTCTGATGGCTAATTATGGCTGCAGGGAGCAAACACAAGAACTTAAAATTAGTACTTTACAATAAGGTATGACATCACGGGCTTGTGGAAGAAATCACAGGGCGAGAATGTTGGTGCAAAACCATATACCTTGTTCAAAATCACAGAGGCAGGAAAGAAGCTGTGTAGATGTTGCATTGTTTATGAAGCATATACATTATACTCTTCATATAATCCTTGGGGACGGATGTATACGCTAACACTCAAATTCAGGAAATGTTGTTGAATAGGGTAATGCCGGAGTCTACTATAAATAGCTAGAAGAGAAGGTAGCAAAATTTTAAGACAAAGAAAGAGAAACAGCGGAGGAGCCAGAAAAGAGGAAAAGACTTTTGGTTTCCTCTGTTTAGTGATACCGAGTTTTCCAGTGAAGGACAGCAAGGAAAGGAAGTCTTGCACGGCAGTTCCTGCCAGTAAGCCACAGCAAACCACTTCAAAGAGGACGAATGACTGAATGCGAAATAAAGCATTAATCCGTCTAAAACCAGGAGCTTTCTAAGTGACACGAGCCTTTAAAAACATTAAAATAGGGAAAAAAAAGAAAAACCCCATTCACCTCAGGATGAACATAAATGATCAGCAAAGAAATGCGAGGAACCGCTTTCCTCGGCTGCGCATCCGAGCCAAAAAGGCCGAGGGCTGCTGGATGAGACACGTACAAGGAGTGGGCTGCGCGGGTCCACACTGTGTGTGTGTGTCCCCCTCCCCAATCCCACCGTTCCCCCCAAGGTGCCTTCACCGGCGTGATCGTGCCGTCGCCCCGGGGAAGGATGGCTGCAAGCGAAGGCCGACGCTTGGGACTTTGCCCGTCGGCAAGCCGGCACTAAGCTTTTCCGAAGAACCTTCGGGACCCCACCAGAAGGGTGGTAGAGCTTCGAAACGGGAGGGTGACACCCGGCCTGAGAGAGCCCCGCGGCGGGACCGGGGCACGGAGCTTACAGAAACGCTCAGGGTGTGTCATTTGAAATTAATTCAACGGGATCTCTGTGCGTTCAGATACAGCGATAGGCAGCGACAGCTTGAAAACGAGGCACAGATTCAGATTTGGGGGGTAATTTGGGCTCCCTGTGAGCGAGGAGCCAGCCTGGCTGTATCCCAAGAGCCGGGTGAGGGCTGATAGCGAGCTCTCTGGCCTGCAGCACCGGGGCAGCCGACTCCCCGGGGCGGTTCTGTGTGACAGCACTAATAAAAACACAGCCCCGTGCTTTTGGGGCTGAATTCCCAGCACCACCACATCCACCACCACCACCGCGGCCCTGAGGCGGCCATGCCCGCCCCGCCGCCGGCCCCATGACGGGGCGGGCCCTGCCGGAACGCGGCGCTCGGCGAGGGCCGCGGGCGGAGCCGCTGTCGCCGCCGCCGCCTCCTCCGCCCCAACCGCCGCCACCCCCTCACGGATCGCCGGCCCTGCCGGTGGTGGGGCCCGCCATGGGGCTGTGCCTGCCCTGCATGGGGGGTGCCGTCAAGGACGTGGTGGAAACGCCCGACCCGGTGAGTGCGGAGCCGGGGGGGGGGGGCTTCCCCTCCCTTCCTTCCTTCTCTCCCCCCCCCTTCTTTGGCTTTCCGCCCGGTTGTTTGTAAGCGGGCGGTGACGCCCAGAGGCACCGGGAACCGAGGGCGGGGGGGGGGGGGACGACGAGCCCGGGGAAGCAGCGGCCCTGCCCGCCGGGCCGGGGGAGCGGTGGCGGGAAGGGGCCGCCTTCCTCAAAATGGAGGCCGGGCCTCCCCGCGCTGCCGCCGGGGCTCCGCGGCAGGGCCCTCGGGGAAAGGCCTCATGGCCGCCGCAGTGCCCCGGGGGGGGGGAGCGATGTGCCCCCGGCAGCGGCCGTGCTTCTCCTCCGGGGCTCGGCCGCCTGGCCTGGGCAGGGGAGCTGCCGAGGTAGCCCGCAGCCTCCCTCCCTCGGTGCTTGGCCCACGTCTGGCTCCTGGGCGCTTGTGTGGGGAACCGGGGGTTTCACGCCACACTGGAGGCCAAGACGACCCTCATTTTAACCAGAAACGGGGAAAACCGTGCTCGTATCCCTAGTGCACAGCGATGCTCGCTCTCACCTTCCTAGGGTGACATTACTGCTGGGCGGGCAGGAGCCCACCTCCGTGCTCGGGTACCCCTCACCTCAGGGGGCTGAGGGGAGCGGGACAGGAGCCCCTCGGGCCTGGAAGAGCGAGCGTTCCCCTTTTCGGAGCCCAGAAGGACATTTCCCGCTCCGGTCTGAATTTTTCTGGAGCGAAGGCGTGATGCAGACAAGCTGAATACAGATTTCTGGTGGGATTGGACTGTAGATATGTCAGCAGCTGCTCTGCTAGCAGATTAGTGACTGAAAACACTTCGTTCTTGCAGGCTGGCGGTGGAGGGGAGGATGATGCTAATTGACTTAAGGTTGGCATTTCGTGGCAGTTTGCGTTACAGACTTGAGTCGTTTTTAAAAATCAAGACTTTCAAAAGAATGTGCAGACTGTATTGGAATAAAATTTCACTGTCTTTCACATTTTATTTAGGAAATAAAAAGAAGACAGCTAGCAGAAGCTGCTGAAAAGAGGCAGATGGAGGTAACGTCTGATAAAATACAATTTATTCAACATATATTTAGGTAACTGGTTAATGGGGAAAACGGCTAGGGCCCCTGGGGGAACACTGGATATCATGACAGATTGTGGGAATTGTCATTAAATATTTTCTTAGTATCATTAATGTTTTACTTTTATGTCATTTTTTCTATATATTTACAGTAGAGTAAATATACTCTACTGTATAGAGCTCGGTAGGCGCTCAAGGACCACTGCAAGATAACTGGTCTTGTTTGGATGGGAGAAGTTTTGCAGTAGTTAAAAAACAGCCTAAGAATTGGAAGAGCAAGTTCGACATTATTTTTTTTTCTCCTCATTATAAGGCTTGAAAACAAGAGATTGAGAAGTATTTCAAACCAGAGTTGTCAAACAATTGTGGCAGCAATTTCAAGTGGTACTGCACTTGTACTTGTCTTACAAATACACAGGTCATGGGGACTTGCAAGTTCAGTTTATCAACGTGGCAACAATTGAGCACGTTTGAAACCTCAGCTCAAATTCCAGCAAAGAAGTATTAATTTACTCTATCTTTTTAAAGTTGCTAAGCTTTAACTTCTGCAATACCCTTAAAGTTTGAAGAGGTAGGATACAAGTGTTCTAGCACGATGTAAAACTAGCTGGCCTATTTCTTCCTTTCCATACCTCTCAAAAAAGCTTATAACATACACCATACTAAATCTACCAAGTGTATCTTAGAGACCACAGCTGAACTATGAAGAGAAAGGAATGTATTGTTTGTATGAGTGTGTTAGTGACATTACATACTGAATTAAAAGTCAACCATTATTGATGGGGACCACATTGACCTGGTTTTAAGGGAGTTTGGTGAATAACTGGAGCAACAGCTGAGTGATGCTTCAGAGTCCTTCTTTAAAAACTCTTGATTTTGTGTCAGACTACATACTAAAAGCAATCTACGCATAATCTTAAATTGCAAAGGTTATTTTCGTCATAACTGTAGGAAGTACACTTTTGAGAAGCACGTGAAAGGGGAACATCCCCATCTAGCTCTTAAATTGCTAAAAAGCTTTTCTGGGAGGAAGGAGAAAAGAAGCGACTTGAGTTATGGATGGCTTTGAAGTTCTATGGTAGCCCTTAAGCTGCTAAATGGAACTGTCACTCTGTTACTTTTTGTTTTCTTAAAAGACAAAGAGATAAAACATCTACCAGGATTTTTCAGGACTACCTTTGAAAGCATTTCAGCCCCTGAATGTCAGGTAACGGAGGTGTCCTGCAAGCAGCCTAATTCAGTTTCCCCCCTCATGAGGGACAAGGGAATAGATCAGATGTCCTTCTCTGCTTAGCGGTTTCCTGTACATGCTTCTTAACTGCTCGATATTCAGCCTGAAGTCATGTGAGGTGTTCTTCCTTTAGGGGTGCTGTAGAGACAGTCTGGGTACCTAACTCACTTGGAAGGCCAGGTGCCTAAAAGCTGGACGTCACAGGGGCTCAGTACGTTAGTATTTGTTGGTAAGATTTGCCTTAGTAGCCCATTGTGAATTGTGCTTGTCATCAGGGCCTTGAATTTCAGGTGAGAGCATTGCTGTTTTCCCTTGGTAGATTTTAACGTCTTTTGTGTAGCTTATGATGTAGTATCATAACCCTAAACTTAGCTAAGAATCAGTTTTTAAAACATTTTCTTTCTGGGTTTACAGTGTTAACTGTTTGTCTGTAGTTCTGATACTCCTGCCATCTAGTCTAGTTCCTCATTAGACCATCATCACCAGGCTGTGCAGCAGACAGTTGACAACAAGTTTCTCATCTGTGTACTCCTGCTATCCACACATCCTATGAAGTTTGAAGGGTAGGCTATCACACAGGTTATTTCTCACAGATCACAATTTAGAAGTTGCATTTCCTACAGCCTGGGCTAGCACTACTAACACAACCTTTTTTCTCCTCTGCATGTAAAGTTCCCATCAATTTCTGTAGTAGCTATACAGAGCTTGTGACTTTCTCTGTCCGCTTACCGAGTGTTAGAACAGAAGCTGTCATTATGATTTCCATCATCTGTGTCCTATCTCTAGGTAGCCTTCTGATAAAAAGACATAGAAGTGAACTGATAACGAAACAGGTGAAGTTCTTGGAAGTTTTGTCTGCCCAAGTCATCTCTTCCCAGCTAATTCTGTTTGTCAGGGCAAGAATAGGCCCTGATGCTGGAAAAGAACCATAGATTGAAAAATTGTGGGACTTTTGGGAAGGGAGGTTCTGGTTCTGCATCTTAGGATGCAAAGGAGGTACATGTAATTGCATTAGGTGCGTTCACCTGGATGTAATAACGATACAAAGCAAAAACACCCTCACATACCTATGGGACCAAGAGCTGACAGCACAAAGAAGTATCCTGAAAGGTCTGTGTTTATGTAATAATAGCATTACTTAACGCTTCAGTCTTTTCACGCAAACCAGAGTTCACAAAATGGTGTTGACAAGAGTTGCAGTTCAGTTTCTATCCAGAAAAATAGCTACTGGTCTTACCCAAATGTGTTTTCTCCCAGGCTTCCTCTCGAGGTATTAAGAACGCTTACTCTGTAGAGCAAAAGAAAAAGAAACAGGAAGAAATAGAGAAAAGAATTGCAGCTTCAGGTTCCGGAGGAGGAGGAGGACTGAGGGTAAGTTTAAAAAAGAAACAACATGATGCCACTGTCCGTATATGCACTGAGAAAATCCTGTTTCGTTGCCTACAAGATTCAATAACTTGCGGAAGAACCAAGAGGAAGGGAAAAGGAATAGAAATGGAAGCATGCTGTCATTATCACGCAGTGTTCTCTATGAGATGTCATTTCTGGGACACAAAGACAGCAAGGATGGCAGAGAGCTTGTTTCCCGCCTGCTCTTCTTCCCCAGTTTCTGCACCTATGATGCATCAGTTTGACAGTACTCTCAGCACTGGGGACCTCTTCACTGAGTTGATCTGAACCCAGTGTCCGTTTTCAGTACTGGTTGCGATTATCTCTCTTCCCTCAGAGCTTATAGGAAATGCTTAAACTAAGTAGGGTAATGGCTTTGGGTTTCAGGTTATCTCTCTCTCTCTTTACAAAACAAATACATGGTGTTGGCACAGATACTGATGAACTTTACTGCTACTACTTTCCTAATGCAAACCTTGTCTCAGAAGGCCAGGCAGAGATTTGATTAAGAATTAGAATCTTTCCAAGGCAATAGACGCATCTGGCTGTCAAAACACAAGCTTCATAAGCCTTCATCTCTTACCTGCATTGCCGTATATGACTCCGGGGGCAGGAGTCTGTATAAGCTGCCACTGGTGGGCTGAATTTGTTGGACATAAAAGGTATTAGAATGGGGAATTTACTGTCTTCAGACAGCCTTGTGGTGTTTGGTTTTTTTTGTTTGTTTGTTTGGGTTTTTTCCTTTCTTTCCCCTATCTTCATACAAACCTGCAGTGTGTTTTGTTGTTTTTGTCTTTAGTGGCAGGTTGGATAAAGAAGTATGAATTCTGAAGAGACGATGATTGATGTTTACTGCCAATAACTTGCCAGTTTCTGCAGTTGAGTGGCACTTACTCATCATGTGGCTTTTGCTGTTTGCATATGAAGACTCAGCAGTACTTTGCCATCGTGAGAGAAGAGATGTGGAAACGTACACTAAGAAACTTAAGAACTAACTCTGAACACTAAGTTTTGGCCAATTTTTTTGTTTGTTTTATGTGCATGTTTTATCGCTTCCCTGTCAAGGGAGTGAGATGGGTTTTCTCACATGGAAGTGACCTCCTTACACGTAGTCAGTCAGTATGCGTATGCTGTCTGGTCAGTTGGTGTATGTATGTCTGCGTATGACTGGCTTAGGCACAGCTCAGGTGCCCATGTCTTGGTTTTGACGCTTAATTCAAGCTCTACAATTAAACTTTTCTCTAAGTCCTCATGTAGAAAGTTGTTCATAAATATATATATATTTGAATATGTGTGTGACAGCATTTCTCTTCGGTTTCCTAATGACTTTTGAACTGCTTTGGGATTTAGTGCCTTTTTCAAAAAAGAAAGCAGATTCACAGCGGGTCCTTAGAAATCGAAGCATTTTGTCACACTAGGTAAAAAAATAGAGACCTTTATAAACCCTGTATACTTATAGCAAGAAAGCTGTTTTATTATGAGTCTAATAATTGTTCTCATTTTCTGATGTGGATTTCTTTTGAGTCTGTAAGTATTTATAATGAATACCGGAAGGTAAACATTAAATTAAAGATACTGTTATTAGTTGTTCTCCTTTATTACCACAAGAGGGCAATGCTGCACTTCTCAGGATTTTAAAAAACAAAAAGTGAAAGACTATGTCACCTCTTGGGTGGTTCATTTCCTAAAGTTTCTGTACTGTCTAGGTGGGTTTGTTACAGCGCAGTAACATTTGCTAAATGCCCAAAGCTCTGTCGCTTTTATTCTGTATTCAGCAATGTCTCTAATCCCTTTCCCAAATGTGGAGCTGCCTTTGATTATTTAGAGCTATCTAAACCATGGTGTTACAACTAGATTCTCAAACTGGTGGCCTTGAGCCACTGCTTTGATAGAGGAGGGAAGTTCGTTGCAGCATGATCAACACTAAGAATCTAGCTCTTATTTTCCCCCCCTGAGAGCACTATGCATGGCTTCAGAATCTTACTGGCCCCGTTTCTGACCTAGTTTAGGCTATAGAGGCTTTTTTTTTTTTCCTTGAACTAAATATTTCTTCTTTTACCTCCCCCCATAGCGTCTCATGCTGTCTTAGGAGCGCAGTCCTGACACAGTGTTTCCTGGCTTAGCCTTCAGAATTGAGTTGAAAAGGGAGACTTTTCAATATTAATATAATGGTGTTTAGGCTAAAAAGCTGTGTCCTTGACAGATGAATACCTTCAGTTTCCTTTGATTGCTGGCAGTTGCTCTCTTTGGTATATTAACTGGTCATAGTGAATTTTTTTTAAGTCTAATGAAAGCGCATTGAGTTATAATAAAATATACTAAACATTAATTTGAAATGTGAACTTCAATCTAACACCTGTCACAGCAGGTGCCCTACAAAGGCACTTAAGCAGCACTTAATGCTTAGTTGGTCACTTGGGATATTTCAAACTTAATGTATTCTTCTGTTCATTCTCCATCACACTGCTCCCCCAAAACCATAAGGGGAGGAAATAACCATCAGTCTCTCTTCATCCAAGCCCCAACTGTATGAAAGAGCTAGCACACCGAGCAGACACGAGTCTGTGCTTGGATTAATATCATGAAAACTTTCATTTGAAACCATTGAAATAACCCAGTGAAACAAGTCACAGTTCCTGGGTCACCTGCTGATCCTTCAATGCTGTCAAAATTGGAGGAGTTTCCAGTGTAGAATCAGTCACACTGCTGTGCTGCCCATCCTTGCTAGGCAGCCCAAGGCAGGCCTGTTGGGTTCTGCTCCAGGTGCTGTCACCAGTAAAGGTGCTTTGCCTTTGAGGAAGAGATTACCACCCTCTCTGAACACCCACGCTGCTCGTCATCCAGCTCTTAGGTCTGCAAAAACAGTTGGCGTGCTCGCGGCTGTCTGCCTGGCAGCTTCTCTGGGAGGTGGGAGTAAAGGTCTGAACCACCTCAGATCAAGGGGACACTGTACTTAATGCAGAGTTACTGTAGAAGAAAACACTGCTCCTCTCTCCATCCTTTACGTAAAAAACAGATACATCTTGTGCTTCTTAGGAGTCCTTGTTTTGCATGTCAGATTCATTCTTACAGCTAAGAAACATTGCAGAGGATTTGGGAGTGTGTAGTTCTGTATTACAAATCGCTGACTGGTAAAGCTATTTTCAAAGAGGTTTTTATACCATATCCCTCTCACTGTTCAGATGGCCATTCTGAACTGAATTTGGGCAGTTACTTGGGTAAATAAAAACACCTCTTGTTGGTTTAAGTTTTTCGGTAACATTAAATGCAGTTGAGAATGAAAGCAGAAAATACTGCAGTTCAGTAGTGTACAACTAATCGCTACCTGAAGCGTACCATTGAGCGGTAACGTTGAGAGCTAGGTAAAGCTGCTCTGCCCTTTTAGAAACAGACACCTCCCCTCTCTTATCACTTAGTGATAAGCTAAGCTGCAATAAGTAAATATGAAACACTATAGGAATTTTGTCCTTATTTCCCCCAATCCTAGACATTTATTTCACCTTGGAGGCTGTTAAAATGCATCCTTTCATGTGGCTTATCCAGGCAGTTGATATTTTGTTTGCTTTACAGCAGTATATATCTTTTTCCCCTCCACCTTCTGAAAGCATTTTCTTGCAGATCACTTGAAAAAACTCCTGGCAGTCAAAGACCAGCGCTCGTAAGCTGAAATGAAGGGGCTGACTCTCGGTGACTGCGATGGCATAATCGCTGTTGCGGTAACAGAAAATGAAACCATCTGCTCCTGCGTATTGTTAAACTACACAGATTGTGCCAGGGAGCGAGTGTTCGGGACAGAGCTCCTTGAGGTTTGGGAGGGCACAGAAGCCGCGTCTCCGCAAGGCTGGGTAGCGCCGCTGTGGGCCCTTAGGAAAACAGATGACTTCAGCACGTGGATTTGGCACGGTGACAGACGGAATCACTGGGACACAGCTCATCAGCCACAAGCGGTGCCAGCGGTTGGACTGGGATGGAAAAACCTCTCCAGCCCCATAAAGGTTCGCACGATCCCACGTGCCTGTTTCACCTTACTGTAGATTCCTAACATACCACAGGCTAAGAAACTAGGAGACACAGAGCAAAGAAAAAGCACTCTGCCTCCTGCCCTGTCAGGTACTGCGTGTCAGCAGGCAAGGCAGTACAACACATGAGCCCAAAAAGAACCAAACCCTTGTAAGCATCTCTAGCAGATGCTTCTGTAACGCTGTGGTGCGGCAAACAGCTCATCTCCCTGACCTAAAACGAACACATATAATGAATTCAGTGTTGGGTCTTAAGTTATAAGAAACTTGCTATACATTCCCCGACACATATATTGATACCTCCCTGTTTCGCTCATCCCCACCAACAGCCCTTGAACTAGCTTCCATAGGATTTTACATATCATCTCCATATTGCTGTTGGAAAAAAAGGTGGTAATGGAAGGGAAGGAGTGCTCATCGCTAATAAAGATGAGGAAAAAAACCCCTATCCTCAATCATTTATGTAAATAATCCTGCTTGGAAGAAAACCTCCAGGTAATATATGAACCACAAGGTGACAGAAGGTACCTCCCATAACGAGCAATAACAGATGTCACATTTCTAAACTAATTCTGAATTGCTTCCAACGTGGTGATGCTTATTTGACATTGGTAATAATAATAGTTTTTTTAAGGAATCTAACATCTTTAGCACAGTCACTTCTTCACAGCCAGCAGGAGCTCCCACGAGGTTTGTTCTATGACCCAACAAGGACTTTGAGCCTCCTCAACACTCACATTCAGCTGAGTTGTACAGTGACAGAGTAAGCTAAAATCACTACACGGCACGCTTCCTTGCGATCATCTTCCATGGCTAGTTCGACATTTCCACATCTCATCACCTGCCCTTTTAACAAGAAACCACTCCATCTCAGCAGACCCTCCCTCGCTTGGGGGGACAAGAGAAGAGCTGCAGGTCTTCCCTCTTGGTACTCTACAACTTCTTGGTTCAGCCCTCTAGAAATCTACACTAGATACCTTAATACCATGGATTTTAGTATAGAAACTTCAAGTATCATCCACTATAGCTAGCTGGTCAAACAACAGGGTTTTTTCTCCCCAAATACTTTTGACATGAAGCCTGTTCTGCCCCCATCACTGCAACAAAGGCCATACCTCTTTGAGCAAGATTTTGCTGCTCAGCTTTAGCTTTGTAAATTGAGGCTCCTAACAAATTCCCCGACTCCTGCATTGCTATAGGAGCCAGTATATGAAGAAAATACCATTTATCAGAGCAGCAACACTTACCTTCTGAAGAACATATGCCCAACCTCTTCCTCCAGAGCTAACTAGCTTACTGCACCCTTTTTTTTTTTTCTCCACTTTATTGATGCTCCTGCTTTAATTTCCTCCTCTGCTATCCACACCCACACCAGGTGCATTAAATGCACCAAGTCCCACCTGCAAGCTTTTTACACAGATTAGGTGGTAGAGGCAAGACTTTAACAAGTCCCTTATAGGTTTCCCATTTTGGAATAGGCCAAGTTGAAGTTTTAAGTCAGGAAATGTTTTAATGTGATTTTTTTTTTTTAATATGTTTTGAGTATCCTGAATCAAAAAATACTATTTTGATACCTACAGTCCAAGCACATAAAGCAGTTCATGTTTAATTTAAAATTTTGCTTTGGATTTACCAGGGTTGGTTGTTGAAGTTTAATGTTAAAATAAACCCAAGAATACTTTTTTTATAATCGTCTGCTCGTGATTTATTAACATGTAAACACTGTCAAATATTTTAAAGAAAAAACATAATAGTAATGCACACTTAATCTTGGATGATGGAAATACAACTATTTATGTTTTAAAGAGTAACCATTACTTCAAAATAAACATCTGACACTTTCACAAGTAATTTTTTTTTTCTTCTTTTTTCATTTGAAAACAGATCTCTTGGTGCACATATTAAGATCATGATTTTTTTCAGCTGTGCTGCATTTTTTTAAAATAATGTTGCTCAAGGTCTGTTCTCGGCTCCCATAAGGGCTACGAACATTGCTTCTATGAGAATTGGGTCTTCCAATGGCTTTTCAAAGGATTTACTGCTTGAGTATGCATTTAATCGTCCTAGAAAATGTCTCAAAATAAGAATAAAAGGCTGCAATTTTTCTTTCTAAAACCATGTCTGGAATTATGGACTGCTACTTAGTATGGTGCACCAAGCAATTGTGAAACTGTATTTAGCAGATATTTTTAGACGGTGAGGTAGAATGGTTCCATGGAAGTGAGATAAAACATGCTGATTTTAGTAAGGCATGGAACATGAAAGAAGAAGGTCTTGATCCTGCCTAGCCAGTAGATACTTTGCTGTTAATTTTAAAGACCACAGGGACAGATCATAAGGAAGGATATGTTTTAAAATTAAACTTCAATAAAGACAGAAAAATACCAGCTGGTACTTAAAAAAGTATTTCAAGAATGCTTTCAATTTTTTTTTCCCTGCAAAGGAAAATTAATTTTCAATAAAATCTGGATATTTCTGTGCTATCTGTAGTAAGTGAATCCTTGTCTCGTTCACTGTGTACCTCATTATTAGGTTAGCAGGCGGTATTGTATATTGTAGGCATCCAGTCAGTAGCAGCGAAGTTTGGGAACACAGATTACAAATAATAAATAAGACTTTCAAAATGTATCAGTATTTTAAAAAATTTTATTTCATTTGTAATGAAACAACTGAGTTCTGCTCAAATTTATACAGTCAGTGAAATAATCCTATAAAATGATTTTTCTAGGACGTTACAAGGCACATAAATTACCAAATATAAACATAGAAAAGTAGCCAAAATAATGAACTAAGCCCCCATATGCCTTTAGCTATTTTAGAGGTGTGTGAATGATTTACAAGAATGTGAATCACTCCACTGACAGGGTAATGAATATTTCACATTTGGCATGACCAACAAAATTAAAAATAAGGGGAAGGAAAAGCTCAGATTCAAGAAGAGCGTAGTGTTTTGTGACTCAGGAGGGACTAGCATCTTCTGAAGCTCGTCGAGTCCAAGGGCTGTGCATCTTTTCCTGCTTCCCTTCGTGGGTTGCAGTACCTCACCCTCCCAGTACATCTGTATTGTCTGACAGAGGAAGGGGCAACCTCTCAACTTCCCCATGCTTCTATATTGGGCAACTTTGTAAAAAACAGGAAGGACCTACGTACAGATCTAGCACTGAGCATTGTCTTTAGCTTTAAAGAGTAGAAGGTGTGGGGTTTTTTCCTCGGGCTTTTTTTTTTTTTTTTAAAGTAATCAGTTTGAGAAGTCGTCTGGCATGCAGTAAGTCTTTATATTCTACTGGTTAAGAAAATCTTGCAACCCATAAAAATAGTCAATTTTTATTTCATTTCAAAAGGCATTACCAAATAATTTCCACAAATATTCATTTTCCACCTGCATATATATTTTTCAGCTAGCCTAACAGTCAAGGATTCAATGTAATAAGATTTGCATACAAATATATTGTATTGTGTATTTTCTTCCATTAACAGGATCCACTCCTTTATGTAACTCTAAGTATACATTCACATATTAAAGAGTAATAATTTGGCTAAAAATATATGTCTATTTCTTATCTGATTGTAGTAATTAGCCTATCAAGGGTAATTTGCTATAAAAGATACAGTACTAGAAATAAATAGTTCTACAGTTCAAAGATTTTCAAAATGGGTTGCCATTTCCAGTCTGTCTTAAATTTTCCAAAGTCCTTTTAAAGCATAAACTAAATTTACTACACTTGAGAAAATAATTTGGACCTACGTACATAGAATCCCAATCACATGAGAAGCTTATTTCACTTAATCTCCTTCTTGGTTTTGTAATGGGCAGAAACAACCAGATAATTGTCTGGATTCATGTCCCTGAGGGTTGGAGACTTGCTCTGGATTGGAGAAGTTTTCCCATCCACTCGGGAGATCTGCAACATTCGGCATGGGTCATGCTTCAGTAAGTAACCTGCAAAAGTCTCCCATCCTCCTCCAACACGAACCATCACATGTTTGTTGTGCAGCATCTGAAATTACATAGACGGGAAAAAAACCCCAAAACCTCTTGAGAGGGAACCATCATTCACTGGGAAATCACGTTTTTTCTACTGGAAAAAGCTGTGCTGACTTTAATTGAAAGTCACAGATGTATGTTAGTAGTCTGCTTTATAATAGAAGGAAAGGAAAAGAAATAGAATGTTTTTTATTTGAATGTAATAAGTAAATTAAAAAGGTAAGAAAAATGAGATCATATTTAAAACTAATATTTTATGTAAACAATGCTACATGTTTTTCTAGTCCTGTAGCACCGAGTGATCCTGTTCTTCATGTTTTTAGTATAAACACGTTAGGGAATGCAAATATTTTTCAGATTAATTTTTTGAAAATATGTTAGTAAAGACACCATTTTATATGTCTGGAAACTGGCTTTTCTTGATAGGCTAGGGATCTATATAAAAGGAGTAGTGAAGGGCAAACAACCAAAACCATCTCCTCTATCTCTCAAAATATCAAAGAAGTTATTTAAGAAAATGAAGTACCCTTTAGTTTAACAATGTAGTATTGCTGATATACATTTTAACTACAATAGTCCAATGTTGCAATTAAATTAGTCTAATGAGGGACATCAGAAATAATGTATATCTGGAACTGTTTGGAGATACCTGAATTTATGCTGAGTTGGGAAAGAAAATACAAGAAAAGTCCCCAGGCTCTTACTAGCAGGAGAGCTCAGTACTGCTTACGCTTGCTGCCTTTATTCCAGGAACACTGGGGCTTGACCTACAAAGGAATTTCAGGTTGAGAGGGATATCTAACTGCCAAATTAGGTACCTCTCTCTGATGTGTATCCTCCAGATCCACGCTCATTTTCTGCCTACACTCAAATAAGATTTTTCACCAAGCACCAATGCAACTTCTCCCACGTCTGCACCCGTGACTTCAGTTGGCACTTTCACTAATTTCTCTCCTCTAGTTCTCCATGCAGAACAGTCAAATAAATGCCAGCGAGGGATCATAAAGCAGCATATTCTATAGAAGCCACATCATAAATCATGCACTGAAAAATACTTTGATTAGTACATCTCATGAACTGCTAAACATCATTTAGCTGTAGTGCCAGAAATTAAAAATTGGCCCTGTAAAAGCCATGCTAGAAGCTGTTTAATGTAGTCTGGGTAACGACATTTGGATTTATGGCTGTGATGAGTATATGGGCTCTTCTACACGTCCAAAACTCCCTCGAGGGCTCACAGTATTTGCCGTTGAGACTTAAGTGGCACATAAGCCTTTCATAAGAGCACAATTCAGATCAGTACACATAGCATAGGCAACAAAACAAGAAAAATTCTCAAACAATATCACAGGTAATAAAAGGCAAAAATGTAACTCTTAAACCCCCCCCCCCCCCCAACAAACACCCCACCTCAGACTGAAAATATGTTGTTTCATTTCTGTTACATGAGGAGACAGATTCACTTGGAGTGAAGAGAGCATGGAAAGCTGTACAACTTTCTAAAGTTTGAAAATCAGAGTAAGTTTATAAGGAATCAAACTCATCATCTGAATAAGCAGCTGCAAATGAAATCTTGTTTGAAAGTTTTCATTTAAAACTTTTGAATGCAAGGCAATTCTTGTTTCTGCATTTTGGTTTTTCTGCGAAACACAGTGGGAAGTCAATTCAGCTTTACAGATACTGAAAAATAAAGTTACTTCTGATCCATCCCAATGAGAGCACACTCAAGTACTCAGTTTAATTAACACCTCAGCTACTGAGACTGTCTGTGCTGTTGCTCTGGGTTGTAGGAGCGTTAGCCTCTGTAATAGCTATACATGAGTGAGGTTTTTCTCTAGATTTACATGGATATGCAAGTAGAAGCAGAGTCACATCTTCACCAATCACGCTTTTTCATCTCAAGCTTTGTATTTTAGTTTCAAGACTTCATTTTGAACTGACAATGCTACGATTAGCCTTCAGCAGTACGAGATTTGAATCATATCTTTAGTCTGGACAATATATCATGAATGAAGCAAATGGTTTTTACATCAAGTTTGAAAATTGCAATTCAAATGGTGACACAGCCTTGAGACAACAGTCTACAGAATTTTATTTAGCAACTTTCTCCTCTTTGAATGCCTAAAAAAGCATTTGAGAAATGCCCCCAAAACTTTTCGTGTTAAAACATGTGAAGCCCAACTTTGGTCCACTACAACACGTGATGGTGCCGTGGGAGGGAGTTAACTGTTGCTGAATTTCAGCTTCCACGTACTGTCACAGGGGGGTTCATGTTCCAAGAGCACTTTGTATCTGGACTTTTGATTAAGACTTAGGAATGGAAAGTTAGCAAAAAGTATGTTTGGTTCAATTTCCCTTAGGGACTACTGTGCAGACAAATAAAAACTACTGCTGGTACGTTATTTCCTGATTCTCAGGTTAAATGTACATCTTCTGTCTTTCCCCTCTTTTCTCTTTGTATTATTATACTATTCTGAAATTCATTGAATGCTTGCTTTCTATAGAGACTAGGTTTTCCTACATCCTAAATATAGTCATGGTTCATGCTGTGCTGTGCCACAAAAGGACCATTTTACTCCTATGGCCATATTTTGAAGTCAGTAACCCCAGCACAAATCCAGAATAATTCTGCTAGCTTCAGAATTGCTCCAGGTTCACAGAATTATAAAGGATTTCTCACCAAGAAAAAAAAAAAGAATAAAATAACTTGCTCTACTTTCTAACTGAAAAAGCAGTTTCCTCCTCAACGTACTTCAGCTGGAGATAAAACTGTTGAGATTTTATGATCCACCCAATTCAGCTTTTCATTGCATGAGATGTCTGAGAAAGAAAAAGTTGGATTCTACAATAATGATGTTATTAGTCAGTTATCAGTGTAAATAAATTCATGACACGTGTCTATTTTCACACCACCATTCAGCCAACTGAAACTGAGAAAACCCTTTCTGTAAAATAAAATCCAACATATGTTTACGATTGCCATAAATCTTTGTTATTTCAGTTGCGTCTGAAGCAGGGCTGTCACTAAAGCTGTTCTCTCTAGAATCTGTGTTTAAGTTGAATCTATGGTGAAGCAAACATATGAGAAACCAGATAACCAAACAATAGCATCGCAGAGGGAGAAACTATAGATTGTTTTGGTATGCGTTAAGGGTGTATGAAGAGATAACATGAAAAATAGTCAATAAAAGTTAGGTAAACGAAGTTGTCATTGCATAGGACTTTGGCATCAAAGTGAAACAGTCTAAATGGCTCCGGTTTTCACATAAATAAGTTTAGAGAGCTTTATGGCTTATTAAAGAGATATTAGGCTGTATGTAAAGATATTAAGCTCATGTAAATGAGCATAGTTTTACTGGCTTGAAAAAAATTTATTCGGTTTTATAGGAACTGAAAATCTGGCCCAATACTGTTATTGTTCAGATTATATTATAACTTTCTTAAAGAATATTTCAGGGAAGGAGGGGAAGCAGGAGGAGGAATTACACACTATGGATCTGATCCAAGTACTGCAAAAGCCAATGGAAAGAATCCTACGGACTCGAAAGGAACTTGGGCTGGGCTCTGGAAGCCAAACACAGCAACCTAAAGCAAATCATAGCCTGGAGTTAGTTGGTGTGATTTTAGGCCAACTTCAGAAACAATGTAGGCTACATACTGAGAGAATATTGACTATAAAATCCAAAGGTGTTTGGCAAAATAACGCAGTGCATCACACCAGTGGCTGTGCGAAGAAAGTTTTGCACTCTGAAAGTGAAATGTTAATGAGATGGGGAAAGAGAAGAACTGAATACATTTCAATTAATTTTTACTGAATATAAGCTGCTTCGACTCATTGTCATCAGTAGATATAACCCTTGTTCTCATATCTTAGCGTTTAGGGGACCTTCTTTGAGACATGTGCAGAACTACATCATGAAATGGGCTTCTAGAGCAATGTATTTTCACACTGACCCCAGAGACATTGCAAGCCAACACAAATGAAATCCCAGTGTTGTTAAGACTTATCCACATCACTTTGTCAGACCACTACCCATAGCAAGTTGGAAGGCTTCGATGCCCGAGGTGAGTACGCACACACACACGGTACGCTCAGACACGGCACCTCTACTTTATGATTTTGCTGCAACCCCAGCTGATGCTATTTAGGAATCATTTTGCTCCAGCTTCTCTGTACCATTTATGTTGATGATCTACCCTTCCGTCTATGTAAAAAAAAAAAAAAAAGTCTTTCTCAAATCTCAGCATTATTTACTAAATATTCTTAGCAAAAAAAAAACAACGGTGGAGCAGGGTACGAAACTCGTACCAAGAATGAGACCCAGCAAATCTCTGGGCCTGTATCTAGCATATGGTATTGTCAAGTAATGACAAATTATTCCATAGACCATAGCTCATGGGGACATTTTCATGGAGTAGGACATCTCTTCCATACAAGACACTGGTTTCCCTCAGCATCTTCCTAGTTGTGACCTGAAGAACTGATGTTAAGAGAGAACTTGCAGCCTGTGGCTGCATGGGTGGCTGACAGAAGGTGAAGTCTTCCTGGAATTTGGTGCGCATATCTATACGGAAAAAAAAAATATTATCTGGGGACTTGAGACACTATTGCTTCAGAGAACAAGGCTTCTGTCATCAAATGTCAAAATTTTATTCCTTTTCCTGGCAAAAAGTTTTAATGGTAAAGCTCTAAAGCCAGCAAAATCAGTTCTCAAAATCCCCAGCAATTCCAATGCTTAGCAGTTACCTAGGTCCTCTTGAAGGTGGCCACTGAAAATTCTCACATCTACCATTTAATGTAGAGCCAGGGCTAGCCTGGTGGGGCCCTGAGAAACATGGTGAAAGACTGGCAATGTGCAGAGAAGCCTGTCTAGCTGTATGCCTTCACAGAAGCTCCGACAACATTAGTTCAACCTGACAGTCACCAAAACATACAAAAGTTCACGTTAACAGGTAATGCTAATACTCCATTCATACAGGTCATGACTTGGGGCTGGCCAAGAGGAGGATACCGAGGAGAGCTGAATGGGCCCTGACAATTGGTCTGAAAATGGGTTTGATAAAAAAAGAAATTGAGGGAAACTACGCAGATGTGCAACACGTGCTGAGAGTGGCTGGCCTCTGATGGGGTAAGCCCGTCGCAGATTGGAGGTAGGATTCCTACTTGTTCCATGGATGTTTTGAGGACACCTGACAGGAGCAAGTGCAAGGGCCTTGGATGAAAGAAAAAGAGCTGCAGTACTGCCCTGTGGATCATGGATTAGCAGTACTTAATAGTGATGTTTAGCAACGTCATATTTCCATCATCACTGATGTTATCATATTGACAGTTTACTCCTTTCCAGTACATGGCCATGCAGTAAATGCAGTAGTAGGCGGTAGTAGGCATTTACACCAAGTCTTCTAAACACATTCAAATGGGGAAGTGAATTTTCAGAAATTTGTAGGTAACCTGCTACATGGAGTTTTTCTACTTCCCTGAGAATTCAGTGATCTGAAAACACCATCAGGCATGTGTAATAGACTCCTGATTAATTGCTGCAAGCCATGTAATTACAGACATTAAAAATACCTTGTTAGCAGAGATTATGCAACTTCATCTCCAGAGTTCATTGTAAAACTTATAGCAAAATCCTGGTGTACCATCACATTTAAACACCAGTCTGGCTAGATTTAGATACATTCCTATTTTAAAAAGTTTACAGCCACTTTAGCATACATTTTGTAAGAGGCATTACTGTTGCTACGTACATAGAGTTCACCCTTATAGGCACAAGGGATCGTGGGAGCAATTCCCAAGAGGACAGAGAAGAAAACCAGCTTCCAGCTGGAAAGCTAGAAAGCTTCCCTCCAACTATGCTTTTTCTTGGCTTTCATTCTCCTTTTGTCATTGAATTTGTGTGTCGTCTTCTTAGAGTAAAGTTTCAGCCTGATAAAACAAAGCTTATTTTAGACTTTTAAGAACTCACTTATGTGCCTAAGCGCACATCTAAGGAATTCAAATGAAACCTCAACCCTGCAAATCTGAAAAAGTGCAAATTATGTAGCCAATTCTAGATATTAATTATTTATGCACACTGAAGTAATCTACTTACAGTATATTAATGTGTATTTTGGCAGGCAATAGTGTATTAGTCTCTTCCAAACCGAATTATCCTATGATCTGACTGTATTAAGAAAAAAACAACTAAACAAAAACCAAAAAACTTTCACCACCTGAAAAACAGGAAAAATGCACTCCTCATATTTCCCTGTCATCCCTCATTAAGTCACATTGTGCCTAGCCCCCCTCTTGATGCAGGATTATACAAAACTGTTTTGGATTATGTCTACTAGTTTTAAAAGTTCCAAATGATGCAACTTCTATCACTCCAGTCATTACATATGGATTTGTTTAGGGACCTCCACTGAGTCTCTGTGTTGTCATTCTAAAACCCCAATAAAGGAGCCTGCACTTCCCCTCTCTGCAGACACCATGATAATGACATGGAAAATAGACAGCTCGCTGCCTCAACATCTCCTCCTCATTTTCAGGGATTTATATGTAGTAAATCACACTAAATGAATCTCACTTAGGTGGAAAAATCATTATAAAAAAAGCTCAGCTTGAAAAAAAGTTGTCTAGAGTGCACACTAATTGCTTGTCACAATATTTCTAGCTGTGCTAGAGTTGGGGTTTATAATTAACACGCTTTCTGAATTATAAAGAATTTTATTTTAATATTATATCTTGGGCTGTAGCAAACACATTAACAGGTATCCACTCAGTTTATTGAAACGATCTCTTACACTATGCTGTATAAAAAAAGAATGGGATGGAATGATTCTTTATAAATTATTTATAAGCTTCATTGGTTCAAGTCTATATTCCTGAAACAAATCAAATGCAAACATTCCTTATTTTATAGTAAATATGAATGGTGGAAAATAAAATAGAATGGAGGCATTCATCAGAATCCCTAAATCTCCATTTTGGGGCAGAATAACCTTTATTGCTTTGTGTCAAGTGATATTTCTCACTGAACAAGGAGCTTGGTTTTCATGTAGAACCTAATAAAGTTCCCAACCGCTTCAGCAACACCACCACACTTATATTCTCCATGTCTATTGACTGACATACGGGGTGGGGGGAACTGAAAGAAGTATTAACTTAAATAGGTGATACAAAAAAATTGTATCCGTGTAGTTCCAGATGAAATGATTTCCAGTGGCTGCTGATACACTGAAGCCTGATAGGTTTTCCAGGTGAGGCAGCCACAGAGGCTCGCACCAATAGAACCTTCAAAGCATGTATAGACCAGGCCTTACACTAAATATAGATCAGAAGCCTCCTATAATTCACCGAATCATTTTTTCAAAGTTTGTTTCGCATCAAAAGAACAAGCAGACTTTGCATATGCAAATACAAAAGGCATCTAAATAATCATTTGCACATGTAAATACCCCAAAGGCAATTTAAACATGAGAAGTATGAAATGGAAAATGGCAGGTGTAAGTACCTGCTTTTCTGCTTTTCAAAAGTTGGCTATCATTTCACTCAGTCAAACAAAATTCATCAAAGAGGACTACAGACTTATCTCTCTGGTGACAGGATTTTCATTTAGGAGGTCAGCCACAGTAAAGACAGGGGGTTTAAGCTTATCCTTCTCTTCTGAAGTTAAAATCTGCTAAGTCAGGCTTTCTGCGAAACTGAGCTGAGTGCTAATTTTCTAATTTTCTAATCCTCCTAGGTGAGAACTGTTATTATAATTAGAGTAGCAAATATAAAAGAAGGAATGTTAGTGGTGCAGTATATTATATATAGTGACATCTTCAAGACAGACATCTTTCACAATATATATGGCAAGATCCCTGATCTGTGCCTGGTGCCCAAAGGCATCGTCACAAAACAAATAAGAATTTAGGGTACAGTGACATATTTTGGTAACATTTTCCATATTCAACTCCAAACCGCTTCAGATACACGCATCAGACTCACATTAATAGTGAGGGTTGGTTTTCTTCAGCCGTAAGAATGAGATATTGGTATTAATTAATAATGTCCTCTATCACAGATACTGTTGTACCTTCAAAGACAACTTAATTAAAAAATAAAAAAAAGGCACCTATCTTCAAATAAGTTAAGACATAACGAGAGACTCAAGGTTTAGTGGGCAATCAACACACACCTTTAACAGTCACTGTTCCATAAAGGGCAAAATGTTTGTTTAAATGTGTTTTCATTAAATTGTCTTCCCTACGCAGACTTTTGTCAGTTTTCTATTACATAGTTGAGCCTCAAAAATGATGTAGAAATTCTTCAGGATTTGTAAAGTGATACCAGCTTATAGTATTATTATACAATAGAATATTATGTACTAGAATTTATTATTATAATATTATTGTAGTATAGGATTAAATTAAATAGGTATTACCTATTGTTTCACACTTAAATCTATTAACAGATTTTGCAATCAAGTAGAAATGGAAGTGATCAAATATATAAATAAAGTGAAGAACCACTCTCCAAATTTTGGAAGCCTACTCAATAACAGATACTAATTTGGGAGAAGGAATAGGAGACGAAAGTGTAGGACTTTGTATCTGTTTCCATTTGTCATTGAAAACAAAGCCAAAACAAAATGAGTTCCAATAAGAAAAAAAGTTTAACATTAGTGAGACTGATGTTCCTCTCTGATTGAGGGATTTTTTTTTTTTTTTTTTTTTTTTTTTTTAGGGAGGATTAAACTGGGAATGAATAAATTGAAAACTTGGCACAGAACGTAGTGAATTTGGGTAGACAGTATATGGAGATTTTCTTACTTCTACTTTGCTTATTCAAATCTGACCTGAAACATAATTCTTTGTGGTTTTTGTAAAATGGCTGGTGGTCTCAAAGCTGAAAGCCGTTGCGCAGTTGTAAATTATGTCATCTTTTTGAAAATGTTAATGAAAAGATCAGAGACTGGGCTAGCCCGCACTCTTATTTCTCAAAATGATGCTGCCAGTTCAGGCCTTTGCCAGTGTGGCTGAGGAAGTTTCAGAAGCCAGAGTTGTATCTGATTTTTGTTCTTCAATATTGTGTAGTAAACGTGGCTGTTTCAGGTATTAAGTTATTTGACTGTGTTACTTATGTATCCTGCCTTGCTCACAGGCTTTACCGTGACAATAGAAGTTGACTTCTTAAGATTGTTTTGCATCAACATGAAAATGCCAATCTTTAAGTAGCAAAGGGTGAGGTGTTTGAAACGTGATGAAGCATTATTACTTTGCCACAAAACCAGAAGGCTCACTAACCATACTTACAGCATAATGCTTGCAAGCTTGAAAATACTTCAACATTGATATTAAAATGATCCACGTGAGGTAGGCAAGCTAACTCCTGGTCTCCTAGCAGATTAACTAACATATGCACCAAAAGGTCTCAGAGGAAACATAATGAAATCTAATAAAACTGAATGAGTCCAGTTACACAGTATTTTCATTAAGTGACTGATCCAGTTCCTACTGAAGTCAATGGGAATGTATCCAATTCTTCAAAATGTATTTTGGGTCATGTTTTTCTGAAATCTGAACCTGACCCTTTTGCTCAAGTAAGTAATTTTTTTTTTTCTTTTCTGAAAAAGCCCCAAGGATAAGGGCTTTAAAACAGTATCCACCGTGTCCTTTGTTAATTAAATCTCCCTCACAAAGCAGCCCTCTCATTCTCCTTTTTATCTCACAGATATTTCTATGAAAAGATGCATAACATCATCAACTTTTTTACTTCACTAAATCACACTGCAGAGAGCTCTCTTCATTTAGAATTCAAAGTGAATTGTTTTCACCCAGCTCATCCTTATTTAATTGATCAGTCATTTTGCTTGCATGTTGATTTGTCCTTTTTCTAGACTGACATTACTGTCTGTTCATCCCATTCAGCAACTGCTTCCACTTGCAAAAACACTCCTCTCCATGAAAAACTTAAGCAAAAGGAGGGTAAGTCAGGCTGACCTGAAATATGAACACTCTTGCCTCTCTCTTGGGACTCAGTTTCTTGTCAGACCTTCTTTATCCCATTTGCAAGTTCCTGCTAGAGGATCTGTGGACCGACCTCATTTGAGATTTCCACCTCACAACTTTCCAATTTATTTTTCCAATACTTACCCAAGTTGTTAAACTACCTTATCAGGCAAAACGCTTTCTTTACAGTGCTTATGAAACACTATTATAAGATGTCACATTTTCAGCACAGGGCTGATGGTGCAACTGGGAACTGAAGACATCTGTATCCTGCTGAAGACAGAGGCACAAAAATGAGTGTCTAGTGATTCAACTGAAAGCAGACTGCTGTAGCTCAAAAACAGAGGACTCGTATATTAACATACCTTGTCGGTATGACCTATATTACCTGGTTACCTGCTGAAGAAAGTTAAAATGCTCTAAGACTGCTTAAGTAATGTACAATTCACACATGACTGTAAATTCCCCCTAACAGGAAGGCCAGTGGAACTTGTATAAACCTTTAAAAATCTGGGGACAGTGTGAACAAGTATATCAAGTCTCTGCCTTTCACCCTTACAGAGAGCTAAATCCTGCTCCTCTGTTATTGTTTATGCAGGAGGCAAATCCTTCTCACCATGCATCACAGCAATATGAAATGAAAACTTAAAATTAATTTAGATTTAGTCACAGCTCAGCAAATAGCATGTAATCGGGTTAGAAACCCAATACCAAGGGGAAAGAGTTTATAAATTGTTCCTAGAGCTTTCCCCTAGTTGAGGTACATATGTGGAAAAGTTGAGATAGCTTCTTAGTTATGTCCTGGTTTACAACAAACAGCTGCTCAAAGCGGGCAGTTTATAAAGATCTGAAAGAAGCCAGGAAGCATATATTTCAGCTTGAAGACACAGGGTGTCTAAGAAAACAGAGTGAATAAGATGGTAGATGACTAAAGCCTCATACAATCCAAGGGAAATAACGGAGGATAACTGTGGACCATGATCTCCACTTAAAGCAGCCAGAGAACAGGCAAATGACATGTTTACACTGGTACCAGGCATGATATGCCAGAAGCTTTTTCCATTTGATATTTCAGCAAAAAATCACAGGAGAACAGCACGCAGCCGCCCAAAACGGGCAACAGCAATTGCTGAAAACAATGCTCCTGTAAATCTCATCTAACAGCGTACATCGGTAACAATGAAGATCAGCAGTTGTGGATTTATCAGAAGTACAAGCAACAGCAGGGTGGTGACAGAATGGGAGAGTAGAAAATAGGATTTCCCAGGATGTGGGGATGAGCAAGACGATAACAAACAGGTGACCCAGAAACACCCACTGCAACATTAGAGACAGCAGTACTTAAGAGCCAGAGGAGAGAAAGCTTCTTTTTGACAGGCATCTAACAGTAAGCAAGAATCAAGCAGCACACTGAAATCCTGAATTGATGTGAGACATGGAATGTTAAAGGATGGAGAGGGAGATCTCAGGGCAACTAACAGTAATTACTAAAACTACTGAAAGACAATTTAAAGACTCAAAGGACAAACTGGAAGTGTGTCTGACAACACTGTCCCATAAATTATGGGATCTAGCATAGAGATGACTTTTAGCTGACACTAAGGCATCTGAAGAGACAGTAGAGATTGAAAATATGGAGCAACGACCAAGAGAATTGCACACCACACCTGACATGGGGACCTGAAGCATATACACAGACATATATGGAAGGTGGTGTCAGGGGAACAGAGAATTTTAGGGGAATGGGGTAGGAAAGAAGAAAGGTCCACTTGCACAGTGAAGTGAATGGAAAGATCTCATTAAGCCTGAGGCACTGAGGAACAATCAGTTGATTAGCGAGGAGGTCCCAGCTTAGGCAGTAGCATTTCCACAGTCATTCTACCATTAAAGATACTTAGAACACATGAAATAACATCTCGCCTTCTGCAAAAGAAATAATCAAGTGAGGCAACTGGAATTTTTCCCCTTTCACATTGCAAAAATGCAACCTCCTCCCTCTATTTGTTCTTGGCAAGAGATGAAGCAAATATGCTTGGTGTAATGACATAAAACATGAATGCACGTGGATGGAAACTAATGAAGAAAATTGCCTGTTCCACTGGTTCAGCTCTGGATTGAATACACATGCAGGGAGCCAGCCTCGTTTGCAAAGCTCTAGAACAGGACAGGACTTTAGCCACTTCTCATACACATGAAGAAGCCAGGAATTGGCTTGGAGGGTGAAAGCACAGCCACGTAAATTCTGCATGGCATAGACACCTCAAGGTCAACAGCCTATTGACCTCTGGAGGTTAAGGAAAAGGCAAAGTTGCATAAAACATTTTTACAAAGGGAAAGCATTGGGAAGGTAAAATTAAAAGTATTGTCTGTAGCACAAATGTTGCACTTAATGAAACTAAAGTCTTTACTTCTGTTTTCAGAATATAGCAGACTCAGTGAAAGAATTACTCAAAGTATTCCTGCTTATCTAACTGAAATCAAGATACATCTTTGGATGTGTACTGATATAAATAACCTGAGAGTTTGGACATTTGGGATTCTCAGTCTTGATTAAACTTTCCCTCAACCCTTACTTTTAGTTTCTGTCTGTCACAATTTTATAGAATTTGGGAATAGTACATGTAACACTAGACCTCGGCTGCTGTTTGAAAAAAGCATCCTGCGTAGGCGAGCGCTTCGTGTGCGAGAAATGACTCAGACGCAGACAGAAGTAAACACATTTGTTTATTCATTAAGAGGCAAGTGAATTTCTGACAAGTCGAGGCTTTTATTTCTTGGACAAGGAGGAATAATGGCAAGGAAAATTAATGAGATGCGGGAGTCATGTTCAGAATGGCATTTGTAGGTAAAGAGATGATGCGTTCCCAAGCACTTTGGGTGAGACCCTGCATCTGGTTGGCTATGAGGTCAATGAGGGTGACGCTTTCTCGTTGCATCCCCTCCAGACATTTACGCGTGGGCTAGCCACAAAGACCTATTCCCTATCAACCGAGATGTGGGATATTTAACAGAAATCCAGTTCCTTCTAGCTACAGCACTGACTCGTAAGAAATATTTTATGCAACCCTCAGCAGAAGAGATGATATGGCAAACAGATTAAATACAGAAAAAGAAATCAGACAGAGTTTATGAGGTTAAGTGAAAGAGAAAGCATAAACTGGCAAGTGCTGTCTCTGGATGGAGACATGGAAAACCAGATGTACTAAGATCAAATAATGGGGGGAGGGGAAGACAGTCTTTCAGAAAAAACATTTCAAAAACATAAGCCTGAGGTGGCCAAAATAAATCTATGAGTGATTGCTTATAAAGAAAAAAGCTTTACTCTTACCTTTGAAAAAAAAAAAATTAATTTTCTTAATTGTAGATAGTTTATGTTTCTGTTAGCATTTTGAGCCTTGGAAAGTCTCTCTCAAAACCAAAAAGCTAACGGGACAATTCTGTCTCACGTTCTAAAGTTAAGTAAGTTTTTACACTCAAGGAATACCACTGAAATCAATATATTGGAGCAGCGAGATACTACTCAGAATGAGTTCGAGAGGCAAAACCTAATAAGAAATAAAAAGGAGTTCTGCTTATAAACAGTGTACAAATTTAAAAACAGAAACCTCTCTAAGGACAAAAGGAATTAATTTTAACCAGACCATCACAATTCTCCTAATTTACATTCCTGTAAGGATATTAAGTCATTTACAGAGTCTATCCGTGCAGAGTGATCATCCATTTAGATTTTGCCACTGAATGCAGCGAATCTAGGATTTCACCATGCAAATGTGCGTGGGTTGCATGTGAACATGCTTGTGTTATAGCAATGCAGAAGTACATGAAAATGTTCTTTTGAATCCTAAAGTGCCATCTGCTTTCTAGCTATTTTCTCAAGAGTCATTCTGTCTCTCCTAATTTCCTGAACAACAGCCTCAAGACAGTCAAATAAAATATTTCCCGCGAACCAATAAAAAAACCCAAACCAAAAACTCCACCTTCATCTACAAAATTCTTCTCACTGCCTGCCTATGGAAGTGATGGGCATGTGATAAGTGACACAGACATGTTATAAGTCCAGCACAGATTGATTTATCATATGCATCCAACTGCAGCAATCTGTATGTTTCCCTAACTCTGGCTGGTTTTTTTCTTTTTAACCTTCCACATTGCTTCAAACAGGACTTTCAAGCGTATGCAAGATTAATGCAGAAGCTGGAGTTAAATGTGCTTCCTTCATTGTGCATCCATATCCTCAGGGATACCAGCACAGCAGACTCAGCAATAACTTTCCTGCAGTTGTGATCTTTGTAATATTTGTCACAAAAGTGACTGTAGGCCATTTTCCCCAAACCACTATTCTCCTCAGTGGACAAGACAGGCTCTGACCTCTATAGACAGTAAACCTAAAAGGATGCTTTCAGCAGTGTTGCAGCTGGACCTTACCCTAAGTACAGAAAAGCAACCAAGTCGAATACAGTTTCTCACAAGCGCAGAGGAAAAAGAAGGGAAATTTCATTATTACAAGTCATTCATTTCACTTAAAGCATGTGACAATCAGGCATGTTGTGGAGATTGGAAAGTCCTTGATCAGAAAAACATTTGAGTTAAGTAGCTGAAAATATTTTTTGCTGAAATAAAGCTTTCAGTATCTGTAATTGTATTTTTCTAATCACACAGAGATACTGATATGAAGCATTTATGAACACAAATTGCTCAGAGCCAGAAGGTGAAATCTCTTACCTTACCTCAAACAATGAGAGTTCCAGCTGCATTTCACATAGACTTGGACTCACTAGCGGCTGTTTTAAACCACCAGTGTCTAAAGGCAGTTCACACTGCTCCCTATATTTCTGGTCCCCTCATTCCTTTCCTGCTTGCACGTCTGGATTTTCTTCCAGTTCAAACCATGTCGTGTTGAAAAATAACATGCCCATCTTTTGCCTCCTATTGAAATAAAGATGCTGCCAGCTCCCTTAGTGGTAAAAATCATGACCCATAGATTTTAAAATTATGTTTAAGGTATTTTGATTTACCCAACATTCAAAATTAATTTCAGTTGAGATAGGTATAGCAACGTGCTCAAGTTGGTTGTTAGTATTTCAGTTTAACGTGTTAAGTCCAAAGTCGTAATACTTTGGGAGAAAAAAACAAAACCGCAAACCCCAGTATTAAAGAATAACCCCAACAATTGGTGCTTTTAAACATTTTTCCTAGCTGACTTTCTGACCTTCTACAGACCTCAAGTCCAAGCAGATCAGTGAGACAGAATGGATCAAGAACTGTATGTGTGCGTGGCCATTATTCCAGTTAGTATGATTCACCTCCTTCATGACTTGAGAAATTAATTCCATGAACACACTCTTTTTTCTTTCACTACCCTTCCACTTACTTTGTCTGATCTGATCACCTGAAAATCTAAACAGAATCAACTTTTAGTATGAGTTTTTACAATGTCTAACATGAGAGACCTGATCTTGGTTAGGTCCTGCAGACTTCACTGAAGAACATATAATGTTAATGAAGTCATAAAAGAGAACTACCCCATTGTCTTATACTGCAAACTAAAGATTTGCAAAAATATCACGCTGTCCTAATGTTTAAACAAACAGACATATAACAGAATAATTTATTCAGAATTCCAAAATTTCAGGATTTTTTACAGCTGGATCTGGTTCCAACCTTTTTGTTTTCATCCCTTTTTTAGTGAAACAGCTACTTTTCATAGCTGTGCATCCAATGCTACAAATTAACATTACTTAAAATAGGAAATGTTGTTGCCTGGAGTAGCAAAAAGCCATGCACAAAATGAAGTCACTTTTAGGATAGTGTAATGTCTTACTGAGTCATAAGACTTAAAACCTAGTCAGCAACAGGAAACTATGACAGCATCAGCTATCATTTACACGAAGAAAAAATGATGACAAAGTATGGGATCACACTCATCTGTTCATTAATGAGTCTCTCAAGGGCATCATCACTCCTATGCGTTTCTGAGAAACACATAACAAATGGCATGCCCAGAGTCATCACAATACAACTCAATTGCTTACCATGGCCTATGCAATAAAAAAAAACAACACAACAACCCCCCCCCCCCAAAAAAAAACAAACCAAAACACACAAACAAACCCACCAAACACATCAGGATTGCAATTATGAAGAAAATCACAAGGAGGCAGACAAACGCTACGATCAATTAAACACATGAGAAAAAGGAATGAAAAAGGATGTTCAGGACAAGTGAAGATCTCACAAAGGGTAGTCAGAACTTTTTCACTTGCTTGTGTAATGAAAACTAACGGAAACTGAAAATCTCCAGACACCTTAGCAGATTACAAAGAACTGAGTGCCATGTATTTTATGTCAGTTCTTTGTGAATAACTAAAAAATATTTGACACTGTAGAGGTCTTCTGCACTGATCAGCGTAACCAGTACCTTAACTTTAGATAATTTTCTGCAGTCTGTGAGCTCTTTTGGTATTAGTACCTGCCTCATTTGTTTTGACACTATCAAGTAAGTGAAAGGAAAGACAACAGTCTGAGGTGTTGTATAGACTGGAGAAAGGAGGCCTGCACAATAGCAACATGCCGTCTGCTTCAGCTGTGAGACAGAGACCACAAAGACTGTATGCTCCTAAGACGGAACAAAAGATATCATTTCTGTTTGATCATTGGAAACCGAGGAAAATCTTGTCTCTGGATTTAAGCCAGAGCACAGCACCACTGTTTCAAGCACAGAGGCCTGAAAGGGTAGGCATGTCCCTACTTTCAATTTCCATTCGGGCTTACCTTTAGTTTGAAGAGATTTCTGAAAAAGATTATTTCTCTCTTCCTGTAGCCACATATTTGATTTCCACATGCTGAATTACGTCACAAGTAACCATCACCACAGAAGAACTGTTATACTGAACCCGAAGCTGATGGCAACAGCTCCTGCTGTGTGTCTGGGCTTAAATATCCACCATGAAAAGTTTGCTGCTGTACCAAGGGAAGTTCTCACAACCGTAATGTCCACTGCTGCATCTAGCAGCACCTCTTTATCGCCTTTAATGTGTGCTATACTGAGATGACATTGCTTTTGGAATTTACATAGGAAGTTATTTCATTACATCTTTTTCCAGGAAAGCAACAATAACACTCAAACAAAAACACTACAAAACTCTCTGCAGTGAGGGCCCCAACAAAAGACTGCTAGTAAGGCTTATATTTTTCTGGACATTCTCAGAATAATCTGCATGCTTTCAGGTGCAGAAGTTGCCTAGAATTTTTTTGCTTAAAAGTTCAATAATGCCTTTATTACTCAAGCTTTTTACCTCGTCATGGAATTACATTCAGGTCTGGCAGAACGCTGGGGTGTCTGATCTAACCCATAGGAGTAAATAGTAGACAACGACTGTAATGCCATTTCACTTCCTCAAATTTATGAGAGAGATGGAGGTTTAATTATAAGCTCTAAGACATACTTTTTGCATGGCCTTCAGCAAGTAAATATACTGTAATTCTATACTTCAAGTCTCTAGGCTGGGCATAACAAGACTTATTTTTTCCATTTCTTCTGTGTACTGGCTTGCCGGCTATTCAAAGACAGGGTCTTTGAATATATGTGGAGAAAAACATCAACATTAGAAAGTACAGTTTCCAATAACTGATGTAAACCAGTCAGAGGGTAGCTATGGTTGAAATTAAAAGCAGTTTTTAAGACTAACACTTATCATGACTCCTCACTGAATGCTTGCAGATGAAATTGGTCTGTGCTTATAATTACCGAGCCGCCTACATATGCCTGAAGATGCAGCAACTATAGCGCACAATTTCAATGTGCACTAGGCCCCTAGCTCACTGCGACTCCAGCTTATTAAAAAAAACCCCCACAACAAAAAACTGAAACCAAAACCCAACGAAATAAACACAAAGGAACAACACCAACACGATGCATTGCAATGATGATAGTTATGAAGTTTAATTAAATTGAGAAATTTAAAACTGGGGAAGGCCCAGCCATGCGACTACACTGGTCTGGGGAGATCATGTGCCAAAACCCAGAAATAATTGAAGAGGATCTGTAATATGCTTACAATCCATTTATTCCTGTGCCAAAGAACTAATGTTATTTTAAAAAGCCTTTAAAAGCAATACAATATACCAGCCAGCCATAAAACCATTTGTCCTTGGTTGCTTAGCGATCCTAGAGTAGAGAAGAAGTTCATTGGGTCTTTATTCTGACTAATTCAAAAGGTTACATGCTATTGTCTAGTCTCATCATTAAATATATCTAACAATATGGTCTGTTAGAAGGAAACTATTCCTTTATACTATGCTCTATGAAAAAGACTCATTAAAATGTGGCTACATTGAGGATATCGCTTACAAAATTTTTCTAATAGCAAGAGGAATTAGTAAACACCACTGAAGTACATTTATTGCGTTTATGGATGGGTTACATTTTAATAATTTAATCAATCTACTTTTCCTCCATCTTTCCTCTACAGGATGTTTTTTTCCTTCACTTTCCACAACCCACAAGCTTTAGGGAAATCTACTCTCTGCCTTATAGGTGAGAGAAAATTAAAACCTGCCAAAGAATGGAAGCACAAAGGAACAAGTACAGAAACGGAGAATGGCGCAAGCCTTTCTCTTTACAAGTGCCCTGTGGCAATCCAGTACTCCAAAATGGCAAGGAGGGGAAAACTGGGAACTGTTCTCGGCCCAGTCTCATAGCTGTCTGACGTTCTGAGGCCAGAATATTCCTCAAATAGGTGCAATATAATTTTAGTACCAGTCCAGTAGGGATGATTGCTTAACATTTAAGGTGAAAGACTGCATGTGAACACTTGTTGTGCAGTAGTTGACATGCTGTTAACTCACACCCTAAAAGTAAGTTGGTTAATTTGCCCAAAAATCTAAGTAGCATGATCTAGCTCTATAGAGATGTAAATTAATTCCCAATATACTGAAACAGATACTGTAGCCTGACTCTCTTCCAGAAAGTTCTGGACCGTGGACTGAAGGCTTGGCCTCCAATTGCTTCCCCCCATGGTGTAGTGCAGCAGGAGCTGTAATCCCATCTCCTCCCACTCATGCTTTCTCTGGTAGGAATGTTTCCACCACCCCAGACTCCACCTCCTTCCCTTGATGAGTTGCAGGAGAGCACCACATTGCGTTAAGCACCTTACACCCTCACCACTTATTGTAAGCAGTAAGGAACTCCGGGCTCCAGACCAATGCCACTCCTGCCTCATCTGGGTATGTCACATATATAAAGAAGGGTACACGGACAAAAGGACAAATAATGGACAGAATAGTCAAGAAGAGAAAAAAGACTTCCCCCTCAATATAGAGTTCCACCTATACAGCTCCATTCAACTAGGTGTCCTTTTCCTCTTTGAAAAATGCCCTCCTAGGTTCATGAACCCTGTAGGTAGAGCACGGCAAGGTAAAAAACATGAACTGACCAACATTTAAGATTGAAGGTCACGTTACGTCTGTATCTCCTCTATTATTTGTCACGTATCTGGGGAACAGATAGTAGTTAACGATTGATATTTAACAATACTTAACTATACTGAATGTCAGTATATTATACACTCATTCTAACAGCTATTTTTGATTAATTTCAGTCCAGGTTTATATGGGCTTTTTTACTTGTACAGAAGTTGTCTTTCTTTGAAAAATGCATCATTTGTATATTTTATTTCACTCTTTTTCACACTATGTCTCCACCTTAGTCCCAAGTGCCAGCAAGTCTCTGCATTGTAATTATCCTATGGCCTCACTTGAATGTCAATTCACAAAAAAAATTTGACCCTTATCTCTTTTAGCAACACTATGTTCTCACTGTTGTCAAATTCCAGTTCAATTTGCCTTTACATATGTGGTACAGTCTAAATACAAACAATTTCTATGTTCATGCAAATTTGAATTAAATAAAACAATAAGGGAATAAACATGATCTAAGAAACCTGAGGTCCCAAGAAGTAAGTACACTGCCAACTCTATCCTGCAGTATAACTGCTTACATTGACCTGTCACTGGAAATGGCACAGCTATAGCTTTTATGGGAAAATTATCTCAGAGAACAATCTTTTGGTTACTAGCACCTATAACAGAGATAAAGGGCTTATAATAAAAATATTGGTGAGCTGGCAATATTCAGATAACATTCCTGCAACCATCACTGACTGATTTTATTCACAAGAACTGTCACTGTTCGCTAAGATACTTCAGAAAACCTGTGCAAAGCACAAATAGCCCACGATACTGGTTGGCTGCCTATAGAGCGCATGAGATTCCTTCTGTTTTGCAATTCTTAGTTATGATGGAAACCTTAGTCCACGTGCTTTTAGATAAGACCTAACAGACAAAGAACACAAAAGTCTCAAGATTTGTTTTCCACAGTCTTACATATGAACAGTTCAGGGCAACATCAAAATTATTAAAACAGTCACAGATGTCCCGAAGTAAGATGCAGAGATTTGGAAACTGCCCCTTACCTCCATCCCCTGTTTTTTAAATCAACAGAGCTACATGCATAACCAAGAAAATTGCATTTGGAAAGTATCTAGAGACAGATTATTTTATCAGATCTTGCTTGAGTTAGGACTAGAGATTATTCTATTAAATGAACAGGCCTGAAATAAACTTATTTAACTCCATGGGTTTCACTAAAATGTCTTCTAATTTACACTGGTGTAATGAGGGGAGAACGAAGGTAGCATAATTTCAATAATGTTTATACTTAGGCTTAATTTCCTTGAAATAGTACAAAGCATCCTCTCAAAGTTTTCAAAATGATGTCAGTGTGAGTCTATGGGGTATGATGTTACAATGTTGGAATGAAATTATGTCACTGCAAATCTATGAAAGCAACATTGTAAGTAACGAACCAAAGCTATACTAATGTGTTAAAAAATTGTGAAAACAATCTGAATGGAATAAACAACTTTTAATATCATTATGATATTACAGACCAGAAATTATTTATCAGAGACTGCAATCATGAGTCTTGACGACAGATCCAAATATATATATATTTGGCTATAGAGCCAAATCCAGTCAAGTGCAATCTGTAGTATATTACCTAAATTCAAATCCACCACAGTTCAAGTGACTGCAGCTTGCATGGAAGTCTTTGGGCCAAATTTGGCCAGAGTATAAATAATACTGGAAATTATATACCAGGTACAACAACTGGAAAAGAGTCCAAATGGCTGGAGAATTTAAACTAGCATGTTAAATGGACAAAATTTACTCCTGATACAATGTGAAAGCAGGAAATCCACATCTGGTCACTCTCCCAGCTTCTAAAAACAGTCATCCAAATGCAAATCAGAGGTGATTTAAATACATTGATGAGGGTAGCATAAGCACAAATTAACATGTGACAACATGGCTGCACGATATTTCACTATTACCAACTTTTCCTGCTCCACATTTTCCTTTCTTTCTGGGATCAGATTAGCACTTGCAGTCATCTTGAATCAAATTTCCAATGCATTTGAACCTAAAAAGGGTTTACTCTGAAATTATAGTGCCATAGAGAAATGAAGGATCTGCATTTCAGCTTACAAAATGTATGAACTTTACATATTGAAGTTGACTATTTCATTTCACATAACTGCTTTGTCACAGTCATTACACCCAGTTTTGGACCTCCTTACCAGCATCCCACATATAGTCTTACACTATTACTCCATCAATACTGAACATAACTGAATGTAGAAATTACAGCGATTTCAGTTCTCAGGAACATTAACAAATCTTTCTAATGTTCTAAACTGTATGCATATGAATCATCTGAAGGTTTGGTTTGGGTTTTTTTTAATCAGGCATTTCTTTTAAAACCATTTAGCCCAAAGTGAAATTCAGCTGAAATCGCAGTCTCATCTAGTTTGATGTACAATGTTGATTTTTTAATTGTTTTGACGCAAGACAATACATTTTACATGGATATGAAACTGCCACGATTTACCAGTTTGGTAAATTTGGGCGATAAAAGAGAAAATACTGATGTTTTTGTTCTCCTCAGCCCTACTTTGACAGCACATCTGATACTAACTTTGTGCCTAATCCTCACTTTTCCATGGGACAGATCCAGGAAAAATCATGGTAATACTATCACTTTTGTTCTGCAGAATTCAAAGTTTATCTTTGGAATGCGTTCCAGGACAGTTTACTATACTGCACTTTCATGACACTCGTGAGTGGCTGACCAGGTGCCAAGCCCTGAAATGCATTTAAGTGCTGTGAGTGCTACCAAAAAAAGCCACTTCCTTGGTGTGGAAGTTAAGATAAAGAACCGATGGGGTCAAGGGGAGAAGAAATCAGCCTTAAACAGCACACAGATTTTTCATGTGGTGCTCTTTTTCTTTGGGATATTTAATAATTTTAAGACTCTGATAACTCTCTCGACACAGGAATGAAATATTTAAAGTTAGTATTAGTAATTTAGGTTAGTTTTGATAGCTGCCAGCTGTAACCTGACAGCACTTAGATTCAGTCACATGGAAATCCCCTGTTGTATATATTCTAGTATGTTGGATCTCTTTGCACTCATCAGTTTTATATCTTTCCGCAAATACCAGAAGAAAGATCTTTTTAGGTTCTGGCAAAGATCTTGGAATGGGAAAATGTGCTAGTTGCCAAAAAGGCGCTGATTACTGTAACAGAGTAGCCTGGAGTTTCTATCCTTTCCTTTTTAATATGTAAACTTGTTTCTGATTTAGAACCGACTCTTCTGGCAAAGGTGTTTTCCTCAGTGCTAGTTTGTGTACAGCTAGACTGTATGTGACTGGTGTCTTAGAGTACACGAATCAGTTTTCTCTTACTCAGAAGCACAAATAAATTTCATACCATTTAGTCCTGCATCGTAGGAGATAGAGCGGGTACACACGATAGGGAAATAAACAGTACTTTTATTGCATGTATGCTTTTTAACCTTGATTTCAATAGCAGGAACTATGGAAAAATTTAAAAAAAAAAAAAAAAAGTCTTTCTAACAAAAGGAAGAACTACTTTTACACAAACCCAGTATGCAAGGATACTTGTATACTTCAATACTTCATCCTTAGATTTCACTTCCTTCAGAGAAGTGCTTTTTGCTTACTGTCAGCATAACAGATTTTCCTTTGATAATGCTCCAATAGAGAATTTAATGAATGTTTACAAGATGACCTTGCACAATGATGACATTTGTTTGTATGACTGGGGGCGGGGAGTTTTGGGGTGGGGTTTGGGGTTTGGGTTCTTTTTCTTTTTTTCTGTTAAGGTGATCAGGTGATGCTCCAGTAAAGCCTGAAAAAGCTATGGAAACATTCTTGGCTGAAACGCCTTCTCAAATACTCTCTCTCATTCATTGCTGCTACATCTGAACTGTGGGGTAGAAAGCACTTCTATGTTCCACGTCTGTATGGTGTGCCCTGGCCACAGCTTAATCCATGAGAAAGCAAGACTTTTTTTTCTAACCTTCTCTCTACTCTTACTTTCAGGTTTCCATAGAAGAGAAGCCACAACAGCTCTAGCTGCATAATCAATCTGGACATTCAAGAAACCCCGTGTGTCCGAAATTACAACTACTTCATAATCTAAACATAGTCAGAGCTGACTAGAAGGAACTACTGTTGCAGTTCCTAAAAATCTTAGTTGAATCTACAGGCCTGTTAAATTCCTAAAGCCTTATTATGATTCCTTAGTCCTTCAATAGTGAATAAATTATTAGGAAAAAATATATATAATCTAAGCATGAAGCGTGAAAATTCTTGACTTCTTGAAATCACATATTGAAATTCTACAAATGTAACATATTAAACTGCAAAAGTGAATGAGTGCATCCTTTCAAATGATGCTAAAGGCCAAAGTCTTCATGCACAGAGTCCTGCAAAGAAATCCATTGCAACTGCATGACAAGTTAGATACAGTTATTAAGCCATATCTGCTTGAAAGCAGATCCTGATGGCATGTATCTTATGCAAACAGCCAGGTCTTACTTTAAGGGTACTGTTTGAGAAATCAGTTTCCCAACTGGCACTGGGGAGATTAATTTCTACTGAATCCTTGTGCGCTGATCTTTGTCTTCACAGCGTCTCTCACCATATGCTGTTTTAATTGATTCTTTTCACTATAGTGTATATGTTCTGCCAAACAGTTTGACCAGATTAGAAAGTAGCACATAGACATAAAAATTTCCAACCCAGGGCCAAAATACAGAAGATTTAATCAACATTCCCTTCTTACATTTACAATATTTTAAGGGCACAGTGCCCCCTTTTAATTCACCCTGGGTGTCTAACAAACACCCAGATCATATATATCCCAAAATGGCAAGAAAAGCAGATTGTTTGTCACTGTCCTTGAATATTGTAAAATATTTTAAAAGGCATACTGAAGTGAAGGAGAGAAAAAAAAAAAAAATTGAAAAATGCAATTTCACAGATTGCTCTTTAAGGTGGGGATTTGGCAGGGTCAGATGAAACCAAGAGGAAGGGACTACACTCAGGTCAGTCAGTGCTTTGGGTGACCAGCTTACGTGTAGAAGTAGAAGGTCAGCTAGCCTGAACTTGCTTGAAGCCATAAGCATTTTGTGGAGCAGTTAGGGCAGTAAGCGTGCCTTTAGGATCGGTCAAGAGCTATTTCTCGGAAGGAAAATATCTAAGCTTGGGAGATTGGGGAATAACTAAAAATCAGTGGTAAACATTGGAGAAAGAGTGCTGAAATTCAAGCACCAAGGCAGGAGGGTATTTCTAGATTTGAACTGATTTATCCTCTCATCCTGTATCTTACAAGGTTCACAACTGGCCCTACCAGACTTTGCTACCACCAAAATACAGCACAGAATGGAAGCACAGAATGGAAACACAGAACCACCCAGCTGACACAGGAATTATACCCGGGAGCACGTAGAAGTGTGCACATGGTGAGCGAAGCTGCAGTCTGACATGCAATTCCAGAGCAGTGTCTGCCTTATGCTTTGATCTGAACTGCAGTCACTGTTCAGCAAATCAAGTTATCAGCTAGATACTACTGCTCTTTGATGTATTTTAAGCCGACACCATATAAATTTTAGTCAGAGGACTACGGTTTCACTGATAAAAGTGCGGCATGTGTGTGTTTGTACACACCGATGTGTAGGTGGGTACGCACATACACCCTCACATAAAATACGCAAAGTACGCTGCGGCCAGGTAACATGGTGTATAAGGCAGACGAGAGCTCCTAAATGCAAACATATGTATTTAGGTGGTAGGTCAACTGGTTCATAAAATACTTTCATAAAAATTTTTTCCACTTCTGTATTATGACTAAGGCCAAAGAATCGTATGGTGTTGTCTTGGTTCTGGCTAGAATAAAGTTAATTTTCTTCCTAGTAGCTGGTATCGTGCTGTTTTGGATTTACAGTTGTAAAACAAAGCTTCTTTACACTGCAGAATCTACTAAGCTAGTTTTAGCCTTCATTCTAAAAAGACTTTGCTTTTAAAACAGTTTTTGTTATTATGCTAATCTTGAAAGTGGAAACTAATCGTTAGGATAAGACTGTTAGTTTTAACTTCTTTCCTGGTCATGGATAACCTCAAGCAGTAGCTCTAGGCAGAAACAAAGCTACAGAGAGCTTCCCCTTAGACTACCACTGCTAATGCCAAGCACCAGTTCTGAGAAATGCTTAACATATTATCTTCTGCTCAAAACATCTCCTAAGCAGGTATTATGAATTTTTAACAGCTAAGAAACATGAATGAATTCCTCCTGTGTAAAAATGTGACAGTGTAAAAATGTAGTGATTTCTATTTTCACATCAACATCATCTTTCATCATCAGTATAGTCTTATTTTTGTATTGGACTCTACTTCAGTATTAGCAAAATGGGGATATTATGTAATAATTCCTGAAGTATTAAATGTCAATACATTAATATTCACTAGAATCTGCAAAAAATTACTTGATGGCTCTAAGCCAAATACAGCCAGACTCTTGGCTTCACTGAAGAGCTCACTGACCAACCTTTTATACAGAAATAGATACATTGCCAGACCTGGATCAAACACTTGATCTCCACATTTCCTACAGCAAAGATTTCATACCACAGACACCGTATTACACAGTATAAAGCTTTGAGCTTGAAGGCATCTCATCTGGCTTAACCCTCAGGCCAGCTTTTTGGACAAAATTGAAAGCACAGTAGAGAAAAGACAGAGGAGTTAAAAAAGCAGTATCACAAGCCTACTCAGTATGTTAAGGACATTTTGCAATGCTTTTCACTAGCTGAAAGAAGGGGTCTGGATGCTTAGCACTTTTAACAAAAGGTCTTTCCCCTACATACTCAGGTACTCCTAACCCACTAGCAGCTTACTTATCCTTACTAGCTTTTTTTGTACTGAAGGGATTTGCTGAAGTACTGAGAACCAACTTAATTCCATGGAGAGAATTTTTTTTTTTTTGCACTGCTTGCAAGGGTATCAGGGCTAGGTCAAGACAAGGTTATAATATCTCATTTAAAAAAAAAAATCCAAAACAAACAAACAATCCCCTCACACACATTTTGCTATTACTTTTCCTTAGTTGGAAAATGTGTTCTAAAATTAGGGCAGTAAGACAGTAACCCTAAGCAAATTAGCTGCATTATTCCTTAATCTGTAAGATAATGAAACACAATTATCAATACATGCAGACCAGGCTTTCATTGATTCCTTCAAAATCAGGGCTTATGCTCAAGAGTTGTCTTATGTAGGACTTTACTTAGCATTTCTTGCAAACGCTATATTTAATTTAAACACCCCCCACCCCCCCTACCAAAGCAGACTAAAGAGAAGGAGGGAGACTTGAGAACAATGTACACTTTCAGCATGTAAGTGCCATGATATCATTCTTTGGCTTGCTAATATATATACTTTGAGAGACTGGAGGAGGGAAGGAAACAGAAACAGGGTTCTTTGTACCATTATGAAATGCCAAATGACTCCTTCTCCCTCTTGTCCCTCAGTAAATCACAGAGAAGTAGTTAAGTAACATGAACCAAGAAATTAGCACAAACAGCATAGTCATTTCAGAAAACCTGGTTTAACTAAAACGCCAGCCTGTCATTTTACCTGATTTATGTGACTCTGGTTAGAAGGTTTTACATAGATTCTCAATGCCACTGTGGTTCTACACCTTAGACGCAACGGAATATTGATATTTAAAATGCATACTTTTTGCCAGGAAGGTTTCTTAGGCCAGCCAGGATTCTCCTTATGTTCTTTGTAACAGATGCCTATGTTTCACATGTATACAGAAAGAAATCATAATAGCAACTATGCCTTGACATCAGGCGGTATAGAGGGGTGTGGGTTTGGTTTTTATAGCTCAAGCTGTAAACTGGCTTGGAGTTTACTTTTAGACATTAATTTTACTTCCCACTCGCAGATCCCATTGGCTTTCACTACATTTTTTGTGCGTTTGAACAAGGAACAGCCTGGAAATATATTTGATGGAAGACAGAAAAATGGACACCATTCTAATCATGCCAAAAGCAAGAAACTGACCTTATTTACAAGCAGAAATTACAACCTGTTGGCATTTAACAGACTGGTGTACCAGCCAGGAACACAGGCAGCCCAAAGTCAACGTGTTACACTTTTTAATTTTTGCTATGCTTTCCCATGTACAGCAAAATTAGATTAGGCAATTAAAGATGGTCTTACCAATGTTTGGTTAGAAAATCCACTGACATAATAGGAGTTTTGCAACAAGTTTAGTGAATATCTGTTTGGGTTTCCATGTTGAAAATTTTTCCCAGGACAGAAAAAGAACTATGTTAAAAAGCTAAACAAAACCATTTGAAAATTTGATACTAACAAAAAGGGAAAATGGGAGTTGCTTTTGTTCACTTTAAGTTTACATTTGCCTAACTAAAACATTCCCGTTGTATACGACCTTCCCTACTTCTTTGATAAATCCCAGCCAGCTAGCAGAGTATCAGACCAGGAATACTGATAATCCTGATGGATTTATGCTGGATTTTACTTTCTTCCCCATGTAAGAATCTTTTGTAGACTCACTTTTTCCATGCTTTCGATACTGAATTTTACTGATCTATGCTGAAGTTGTAAAACTTGTAAATGTGTTATTCCTTTCTTCTAATTTCAGTTTAACTGCCTGCTGGTCCTTACATCATAACACTGTGGGATCTCAGCAACATCCATCTTAATGTGTTGGAAAGCGCTTACTAACCTAGAATGACAAGGAAACAGCAATAAAAGTAATTGTGAAAGACTTTGTTGTGGACTCTGGCCAGCTTATTCTCCACCTTATTTTTGAGTATCCAGGGAACCAAGTGATTCCTTTCAGTTGTATGTGCAACCTTACAAAGGGTCAGCTTCATCCAAGCACTACTCTTCATGACTGTTTCACTAAGATACTCCTTCCTGGGATTTAAAACAAGGTTTAAATACATGGAGAATGGGACCCAAACCAAAGCCAGGAAACAGAATATGAAAACATCAGTAGTTTTGGAAGACTGTCTAAAAAGAGTAATACAGTTAGAAGCATTATGAATCAGGTCCTCAGCAAGTCAGTCAGGTTCCACAGAAATACTGGCTTCTTTTGTTTGGTGTTTAAAAAAAGAAAAAAAAAAATCTTGTCCAATACAGTGAAGACAGATGAAGAAATGAAACAATACAGATCATTGTCCTGATGATCAGATAATAAAAAGAAGTGGCGGCAAGATAAACTTAGGAAATTTTTGCCTGGGAAACTTTTTAGGTTAGAAATTTTAAAATCCTATCACATAGTTAAAAGAATTCAGTTTACTTTGCAAAACAATATTCAAATATTATGATCAACCAGTGTTTGAAACTAGAGTGAGCTATATTAGTTTAACTGGTTGGCTAACAGGCAAACTAATGGCAAAATGTTGCTCAGGTCCAATACCAAAAGAGAAACCTGAGCTGTAAGAAGAATAACTACTACAACTTAAACTTTTTTGAATCTGTTCCGTTGAAGGAAACAAGGAGAGATTTTGGAACCTGAAGCAATACCGTATACCGTATCAGTTAAGTTGAGCTCAAATGTCTTCCACAGAAAGCAATGTGTTAGAGCAAAATGGTATCAAAGTGTTAAAAATATCTGTATCGGTTTTAAAAAAAAAATAAATAAATTCTAACAGACACTCTCATTTTGTGACTTAGCTGGGTCATCTTTAAGTGATCTATTAATACGCTTCACGTAAAATAACACTAGTAGAAGGGGACTGGGAAGCTGTCGGTTGCTGTGCCGAAAGGCCCTGGCCACATCTCATGTTTTTGGGCCTCCCTGCCACACCAGAACCATTTGCAGCAAGCATGCTTATTTAAATACATCGTTGCTCTAATGGAAAGATTCCAAATTGTGTCTGGGATCAAGGCTGAAATTCAGATGTGTAGAGATCAAATATTATACCTTTGTCTCGTTCAAAGGAAAAAAGAAAACTCAAAAATTCAGGGAGAGGAAAGGGTTCAGATTGGGGGCTGCTGGGGCAGAACACAGATGAGGTAGAAACCAGTTCCTTTACATGAAGCACAGGTAGTCTAACAGGTGTAAAACTTTGAGACTAAGGCACAAACCCACTTCCTTTATAGTTTGAAATTCTTTGAGATTGTTAAATCTTCCTTCAAATGAGACAGAAATTTATTATGGCTATGCATTTGCCAAATAGTTATAAACACATCTCCTTATGAATAAACAATTATTCTTAAATAATGTTCATGTGAAGTTAAGACATACGTTTAAGATGATATGAGAAAAACCAGACTGTCGAAGGCTTTAGGCAGAGGAAGCAGCTCCTTTTCCCTATGCTATATTGTGATAGAGTTTGAAAGAAGTTCTTAATGCAAATTAAAAAATTACTTAATGTTATTTCAGCCTTGTTTACAAAAGCACTCACAACCGAATAACTAACAGCATATGGCATGTTTAGGGCAATGGTTCTGGGTCTCTCTTGACTTAAAAAGTGCAAATAGGACAGCATGTAGTTGGGTAGACAAAAGGCATATTTTTGACTGCAAAATCTTAAATGATTTAATCAGTTCTGGTTTCAGCATGTATTTATCTAAAGAGAGTGTTTATAACAACTAAAGCATTTTGGCATCTGTTGCCATGATTGAAATGCTAAATTAATGAAATAATACGATTTTAATGATCTGGTAATGGCGGGGGGGGGTGGGGGTGGGGTTTGGTTTTGGGTTGTTTTTTAAACCTTAAGATAAATCCATTTCTGGCAAGTTGAAAACAAGGCATGATAGCACACCACAAAGCAATCTGAATCAACTGATGCTGATTTATGACTTGAGGAACAATCTGTATCTGGTCTTCAGTTTAATAATTGCTGGTTTTTTGGAAAATACCCTTCAGATAAATAGTTGAGTCTGGGATCTCCAGAGTTTACTCATCTTTGCCAAAGAAAATTTTCTGCTGTATTTATTACTTCCTTACAGCAACACATTCTTCTCATTTTGCTCTGAGTTTCAAAAATCAATGACAAAAAAAGAGCGGAAGAGACGCTCCTAAACTTCCATTAGAACACGCGTAATGTTATTTTAAAAGTTAGATCAGTTTTACACATATTAGGTCCCAATGAGATTTGCAAAACAAGCTGATGTTAAAAAAAAAAATAGTTTAAAGAAAGTTTTAGAAATTTGTGCATTCACCATTTCTAAAGTCAATGTATGCGGGAAAATTTGTTTTCATGTACAGCTACCTCTCAATGAAATAGTTCACTACTACAAGACAATCACAAGGAATCACTTCTGGACTGATGTAAAGAAAACAATGTTGTTTTCAGAAAAGGATAAATAATGGCATTGGGCACATATTTTAACAGAACATCATATCCAGATTTAACTCCAAATTCCATATTTGGAGAAGCTAGAAGTTTTACCCCTTGGCTTTTGTGGGCTACTAGTGACTTCAGTGTTTGTCCACCAACTTACATCTGTCTCTAATTTGGCATTTACTCTGTAGCTTTCATGTGATAATTAATAACTTTTCGCCAGGGCAAAAAAAGTGGTAATTATAGCCTTTTTAATGTTCCATTGCTAAAGGAGTAGGACTACGTAGAAAATAACTTCTGTGAAAACTCCTTATTTGATGCACAAAGCATATAAGTGGACTTGGACTCAAAAAATGCTACTTCTAATGCCTAGAAGAAATTAAACAAAACCACAGAAAATAAAGTCAGGCTCAAATGTTGACCTTGGTTGAGCATTTGCAATTTCTATTGTTGGAGGAGCCCTGGAAGCATAATTTTGGTCCCATGTCAACTGGAGTAGTCATTTGCTGCAACTGTTTCCATTTGTGACACACAAAGAGGTCACACGTTCAAGAAGCAGAGACAGTAACTGATACAGTCTAGTCTGGGGTCTGACAGTTACCCGTGGAGAACTAGTAAAACCTATATTTTAACCTGCTCATGTATTTTGATCATAAACTAAATTTTACATATGTTCAGCATAAACAACTTGAACAGGCAAGTTATCATTATATGAGAACAAAATATACAATCAAATTTGAGTGCACGTAACCTTAAAACCTCTTCCCTTCATTTTCTCTTACTGTAAGAAAGAACATCTGCCAACCAGTTTTTTGAATGATGAATTTAAATTAGCAAATGAAATTTAAAATATGAAGTAAAAATAATTATTAATACTGTGCAAAATTATTAACAGCAAATTACATCTCAAAGCAAGATTTTATTACATTGTAGCTACATAAAATCTAAAAATCTGCACTTAAAAGCATTGTTCAATATAGCCTAAAAGTCTTATGTCTATGCTATTGCATATATAAGATACATACACTGAATTTATCATGACTATTTCATAGTCTTTGCCTCCTAGACAGATTAATAAATCATTCAAGGACATAACTGTTATGGATAAATGTGTCACTGTTTTATCCATTCCCTACCATAAAAGTTTATTCTTGATAAATACTTTTCTGTTTTTTGAAAGAGAAATCAATTCCTATTGACTCACACAGATGCAGCTGAAGTTTTGTTTTGTTTTTTCTTTTAAAGTTGGAACATAACGTCTCAAGATAAAATCTTAAGAAATCAATGTAAAAAAAAAAGTTCCCCATAATTTAGAACAAAGACTATCTCAAATTGACAGTTTACTTTTTCAATTTTTAATCTAAAAGATAAGTAATATAAAATGCCATGTAGTTCTTTAAGGTGATTAACAATCCAGTTAATCAATATAATAGAAATAGAGAGGAATTGCTTTCTCCTCTCTACTTAAAGAACCCTGTCGGCATCAAACCTAGGCAAGATGAATGCAGCCCTCAGATTGTAAAATAAACAAGATTCATTTTTTAAGAGAACAAAACACAAAAATAAAAACTCAACTCCCCCCTGTCTTTTTAGGAAGAGTGGGCACCTCACAACTTCTGCTAGAAAAAAAGACATCCTAGTGGAACAGACTGGTTGATAAATTCATTGGTATGCAAATCATGAATTCTCTCATTAAAATACAATGTTCTGTATTTCAACATGATAAAGAGGATTTGGAAATAGAGCATTTACTACTTTTCTACTGGTCAGAATCAGAAGGCAGCACAGAGAACAAACTCCAGTAAACACATGGGATAAAAACCTGCTGCCTTTATTTATGGTAAAAAGTACTTTACATGCCTCTTGCATGTTGCCACAGAGGTGCGATGGAGCTTCAAAATAAAATACAGTAGATATAAACAGTTTTTACTGAACAACGGGAATGCATACAAAGTGTAACTGGATGCAACAGGAGGAAAAACCATTGCTTTCACGCTGATAAGAGAATGACAAAGAAAACACTTTTTAAAACATGCTTTAACTTTTTCCTGTTATTTCAGGAATGGAAAGGCCAAACCACATGGTATTAAATATTTAAAAAGCCCACATACCACTTCTGTTAAATCATGGCCAGTTCAGTTCTACGTAGAACCATCATTCCTGAGTCAAGATATAAAGGCCAGTTGGAAATTCCCATGTAAGCTATGAGTTCTTTAAGAACACTACCCTAAAGCTAAAGAATACTGCAACAGATATTCAATATTCTTCTATGCCTGAATCCTAAATGTTCAATGAGAATCTCCGATGAACAGTGCAGAAACTTTGGTTTACTGATGCCACCACATAAACCTCATTTATTGTCATTTCTCTAGAGGGTAGCATGAGTTGTGCTTACAGTGTAAAAGTATACTGTACACACATTATATCACAACAAAGAATCAGGTGGGTTTTTTTCTTTTTAATTAGCATTCTATACTAATTATTTAAAGCTACAGTGAAGAATATTAATTCCCCCCCATAAAATATTGCAGCATCATGCTGTAAAAGATAGATGTGCTTACCTTGACTGGGTTAAATATATGCACATTACTGTCATACAAGACATTTTCACCTCATCAAGGAAAAGGTTTAAATAAGAAAATGTAAAGCTCAGTGCCATCCTTCTTAAAGAGCAACACCACAAATAGCTGCATCTCCAGTTCTAATGCACCAAGGTTACTAGTTCCAAACTGCGAGCATCAACTGCTGTCTCATTGTTAATGTAAAATGTATTAATGTCTAGTAAGTGTTAAATGGATTCTTACAAAATGATTAATCTATTAAACAGAATCACAAAAAAAAAACCAAACCTGAACAAAAAGGAAATACTTTTCCCTTATAACATTTTCAATATAAACTTATGGGACCCAACCTGTGGTTCTCAACAATAAACTATAAAGGCTTTTTCAATTTGCAAATTCTTGTTTGTAGAGTAATGGTGCACTATCTGTGCTTTTAGATATGAAGATGCTGATCCAGTATCTTTCATATGAAAGGAGTGAGAGAAGCAGAAAAAAAAAAGGGGGGGGGGGGGATCAGGAGGGTACTTATATAATTTGGTCTATTTTTGTATTCTCAGCTTCCTAGGGGGAAAAAAAAAAGCCTGAAATAATGAGATTTATCTGGCTTTGTTACTCACCTTTATTTACCTTTAAAGTACTGAGAAATTTTTTCTATAATTAGTAACCACACAGCAAACACTGCTGATACTGGGGTGCGGGGTGATTTCACCCTGGCACGTTCCTGCCACAGAGGAAACTGTGGCTCCCAGGGAGGTCTCACTTTGCAGTCTTCAGCTCTTGCAGGCACTGGCTGCATTAAGAGCACACCAAGGCTTCCTAAACCTGAATCACATCGCTGAGGAAGTCGGCTGAATTTTTGGGTAGTGTTTTTAAAGATATTACATATATAGCTTCAGAATACCCTTCCCTGGCCTCCCGTTCTGAGCTACCTCCCAAGGGAGATTTCTCTTTCCACCGAACACAGGGAACCTAATATTGTTCTAACTTCACCTCTAGGAGCCTAAACTGTAAATACCTTGGCAGGAAATTACTGCAGGTGTATTAGTCATTTCAAGAACTAGAATGTGACACTTCTTGAAGATAGATGCATTACATCGTAGAAAAAAGCAAATATGATTTCCTAAAGATCTGCAAACATCCAAGTGGAGTTCTCCTTGTGCAATATTGCATAGAGGAAGATACTGGGAATTAAAGACGACACAATATTTAATCGTCCACAGAAGGAAGTCACTAAGGCAAACAGGTCTAAGCTAGTGAGAAAAACTGCTGAGCTATTGCGTAGCCTGTCGGTTCCGCTGAATCAGAATATTGCATCAGAGATACATTCTGTCAAAACATTTTCAACCAAGACTAACGAGAACGCTATTTGTGTGAAAGTGAAAAGGAGTAACTCCATCACTATTCCATTAAATTAGCAGCTAAGAATTTGACTTATACAGCTTTTTTGTAAAGAAGTTTACAATGAATCCTTTCAAAGCAATTTTGCTCACAATATGCATTCCAAGCTATCCCCAACACACACAAGTTCTAGACACTAAATTAACTTGAATGGCCACACAAAAGAAGCATGTCAAGGAAAAAAATATAGGAAATTAAATCAAGAGGGGAAAAAAAATAATAATTTCTAGTACTTTATGTGTTTGGCTAACCCTCAGTGAAAGTCTGTCAAGCATTTAACTAGAGATGTCAAGTCTTCACAGAACCAGGTAGTGGAACCATAGCTGCTCTTGTGTTCAGCACAAACACAGCATCACCAAGTACAAAGCAAACAGAGATGTCCACGTGCTTCTGGCTCCAGGAAGGCTGCTAGGCCTAAGTAAGAATGGCTCAAGGAAGAAAGGGGGAAAAAAAAAAAAAAAAAAAGAAGAAAAAAAGGGAGACGCGGGAGAGAAAGTGCAACTGTAAGAACAAACAAGCTGTAACTTACAATGGCGGAAGGCAGGGGTCTGCCTAACGTCACTCAACAGATTAATGGCAGAGTAAAGAAGAAAACAGATTTCAAGATAACTTGAAATAAGAATATTTGCCCCTGAAATTGTTATAAAAAATTACTTTTTTTTAAGGCCTGACTGTCATTTCTTACTATAAAAACCTCTATTAATCTAAATAACTCCTTTACTGCCTTCTGCAAGCAGCATGCACTTCAAGCTCTGTGACTCTTTTTTCCAAGTTATAAAACATGCATTTGTGCAAGGTAGGTTTTCATGACTTGTTATTCTTTATTTTTAAAAGTAGGCTGATTAATTCAGTTCTATTTTGAAAGATTAAGGCTTGTTCCCTAAAGCACTCATGACATAATGGTAGGATCTAAGAGTGAATAGGAAAATAATTGATTCTATATAGCACACTTATAGAGGTCCCACTAATTCTAAACCAATGTTTCAGTTTTAAATAAGCTAGTCACTTCATTTACTTCAAGTTATTAATATAATCCATTATTGTAAAACATGTCTTCATCATTTTTGTGTAAGTGGAATTTAGACTCTTTCATTCCTATATGGCAGGAAGGAAAAAGAAGCCATGAGCAGGTAAATTTTTATTGAAAATAAATTTTTAGCATCTAACCCACCACAGCATTATGGTAATCATGTTCAGTTTAGGCATTATGGAACTACTTCATGCATAAAGAACTACTTTTGTGACATGCATTTTTATCATCAGAATTATGCGTCTTAATGTTTTCGTGGATTTTCATTATTTCCATTGCTTTATGGATTTCCATGGTTTATTTTCATCCCAAATTTAAACATTTTTCCATATTAAAAAAAATAAAAATATCTTTATTCAAGTAATTTTAATGGGACCATAACCTTAAGAAGTTACTACGACACAAGAGAAATTTTGAAGGACTGCTCCTGCTGCATTTTGCCACATATTCCAAAGGGGTTTTTTTCCTTAAAATTATTTTAGATTGACACATGTAATTTTTTGTGTGATTTTTGCATGAATTCTATGTTCTGCCAGGTTTTTTTTTTTCTTTGCTGTTCTTTTTTCCACTTGTTTCATATCCAGATATAAATTAACAACAAGAGGGACTTGGACGCTATTTCTTCTTTTTTAAACAGAACTCGTAGAACCAGAATAAAACAAATTTGTTATGGATATAAATTATTAAATAATTTCTGGGGAAAAAAAAATTTAACCCTCAATTAATAGGTGTTAACTCCACTTTAAACTTAGCTCTTGCAATGTTTTATCACTTGGCATGCTTGCAGCATCACTGAAACTATATAGGTTTTAAGTCCTATATACGTTCCTAGAGAAAGCTAACAGAGACAGTAACAGCCAACTTAAAACAACGAAACTTTTGATCTTGACTGGAACACACTGGGTTATAAACAAATGGCATATATCTGGCTGTGTCATGCTGTGTAAAGAACGTAGGAGGAACTACCTCAGCAGCATCAAATAGGGTGCCAAATACCAACAAAATTCTAAGTCAGCTACACATCTCAAATGTGTTTTCTCACAAGTGTCCAAAGGATTCCAAAGGAAGGCTAATAAATCTACTTATGTACACACGAAGAATGTAGAACATAGAATGAAGAGTAAAAACTTACTGCGATCCAGTGAATGTTCCAAAATGAGGTTCAAACCAACCAAAACCGAAAGACAACTGACTTTTAAAGTCTAGGAATATGGACTTGCTCCCACTGAAGTTCATGGCAAGTTTCCATTGATACCAGTTTTGTAGGAATGATCTCTAATACTGCAGTTTAATGTCTAATCTATATTACTGTTATTTTTTGGCACAATTCAACTTGGAATGCGGTAGCGTGATATGAAAAGGGTGTTTTGTTTGCAAAGTTGGAATGAAATCTGACTTGGACTAGATTGCACAATAAAGAAGCCAGCAAAAGGGAATTTGACACTCACCATTCTGGCAGAAAACCTTAAGTTTCTCAAAACTAGAAGATTAAAAATACTTTGATATTGTTATTTGAAATTAAAATCAAAAGGAAGAAAACCTAAGTGTTAAACTCTGCCAGATTACTGGAATCTTTGGTTATTTATCATTACCTTCTTCAAAGCTGTTTGAAGCTAGTAACAAAACTAGTACCTAAAAATACTGCAGAATTAAAAAAAAAAAAAAGTCTCACTGGCTACAAAACAGAAAAAGCTATTAATCCTCAAACTATCTGTGACAAATCCTGTATTTCTTCTTCCTTCTGAACTATTACTGAGTTAATTGGGAGTTCTCAATCCCTATTCAGCACAGTACTTAAACATGTTCTCAACTTTATACACATGAGAAAACCTAAATCCTTATCTAAATTTGACTTCATTTTAAGTTAAGCATAAGTTTATGACAGAACAAGCACTCTGGTGTTTTGTTGAACTAGGAACTTGATTTCTACAGATGGGAAAAAGTCCCTCTGACTTCTTTTGCTCTCGCAAGTGCTAAATCCTCACTTCCATCGGGTCACTGTTGTGTGCCTTTAGCAAAATATGGCTAACAGTTATTTGACAGCAAGAGCTATCATTTTGTCAAGTCATTACTCAAGGATAATACATGTGGAGAGGAAAATGGAAAATGGAAAGAAGCATAGTGTGAATCAGATTCTTAACCTACTACTACAGAATAACACGATTAGTATATTTTCATTATTATTTCCATAAGCATATATAGAGAAGATTAAGAGGATCAAAATTAAGTTTGGATAGTATATTGGTGCTAAATTCAGCCAGATACTAATGCTAGCAAATATTTATATTAACAATTAACTTTGTGCTATGGGAGTTAATATACTACATACAAAGTCTGAAATAGAACACCGGGTTTGGAAATATCTGTTAATCAAATGAAGTACTATGTACATTAATGCTTTACTCACCCTACTTAAGCAATATGTCTTAGTCATGACTTGGCAATTCAACAACCATGAGGTCTTTCATCTGTTTCCTGACCCGTCAAATAGTATCAGTCAAAACAAAGTGGGAGAGAGGCTGCTTTAATGCAGTGGATGTTCTTTCAAACCAAACTGAGAGGAAGTCAGCGTCTCCATTTGTGAAGACTTAGTTACCATTGATCAAAGACAGAGAAAATTCAACGACCCAAATTTAGAAGGATCTACCACACACTAACAATTCCTTGGGTCAGTTAACCCACTGTAGTTTATTTATTCCCTGACAATGTCACAAAAAATGAGTCAGTGCTGGTTAATAAGAAAATATTTTCTCCTGTTAATCAGTGATATCACTTGCAAAGTGGAAGGTAGCAGATACTAACAATTCTCTACAAAATAAAAAAATGAAATCTTTACCCTAATAAAGAGGATCTTCTCTCCAACTCTGTACCTTCCTTGTGAAAGACGCTCAACACAGAACTTACTAGGGCATTTACAAGGAGGATCTTCAGAAATGTGTTTAACCTGAAAAACACGGAAGTTATTAATAGAAACTGTTTAAAATGGCATGTGTAACAAAACATTCAAGGCGACATTTGCCATAACACGATATCCCTAACCTAATCTTCATTGATGATATTTTCTTAGTTTTTCTTAATTTTCTTAATATTTCTGTAGTCCCAGACTATGGTGCTTCCAATATCAAGAACGATTTTACAGCTGTGATGAGGTAACAACAGAGACAAGTGTCACACAGTTCAGCATAAAATTTGCACTGTTTAACTGAAGTGAAACCGTTTGTTAATTTGAGTTCAGCATCAGACTTTGGTAGATGTGTTCTCAGTATTTTATGGTGAATCAGCGCAACTGTCAAAGTGCAAATATAACTGACGGGCAAAATGAAGATGTCATAACGATGTATTTTCCCTTCTAAACAAATATAATAAATACAGAAGCATCTTGCTTATCAATGAAAGGCCCTGCCCAATACCTTCACTTGACACTTTCAAATAGTGCACTAACATCTTAAAAAAAGTGTACAGAGAATACTGTGACATAATCACAAATCCATGCCAAGATGCTTCCCAGTATTGCTAACTACCCTTTGATGATCTCCAACCAAGGGCATTAGAGCAATCAACAGTAATTGAAAGTGGCCTCAAGAGTACTCTACTCTATCATTGCCAACAACAAGGGCTGAGAAAATACAGATGAAAACTACTTTCCTGCTTTTTATCAGCTGCATCAGCTTGACTTCAGCCTCTTGTGAAAACTTGGCCTTGCATGTGCTACCAAAGGCATTAATGCTTAGTAAAAGTATATTTTGTACTCTTCAGTGATCTGAAAGTAACAATGCCAAAAGAGCAAATCTGGTTGAGAAACTCTTATTTGACATTCAAATCACACTGCTGCATAGGAACAGCAATAACAAGTGCAGCATTTTCATACACTGCAGTTTTCTTGGATGAATGCTGACATAGTATGTCAGTGTCAAACAATACAAGATGCCAGCAGAACTTCCTAGAGGTTTTGTCCACTTCAAATAATATTCCAAAGACCTTTTCAAATACAGTTAGTAAACCAAGGCCTGTAAAAAAGGTCTGAGGTCTGGGAAAGGATATTTTTAGAATAGCTAACAAATTAAAGTCTTAAACTCTTTCAGAAAAAAAAAAAAAAAATCAGGGCAAAGCTATGGCACTTTCATAGGTGTTGTGGTTATCTTGAATAAATGAACAAGAAAGGCTTCTGAAGTACAACAAATGCTTTTCAGATCTGCATGTAGAATAAAGTTATGGTATGTTAAATAAACCAGAAGGAAATTAAAAGTTAATGAATTATTGTTTCTACATTAGAGTAGGGAGCAAAAATGCTTTTGAAAGTAGCCCTGTTGACCTATTTAAAGACTTTCCAATTATTCCTGAAATTGTTCAATGTTGTTACCTGAGTAACTTTATTACTTTGTGAAATATTTTTTTAATAACTATCCTTAGCTTAGCTTTTTTTTTTTTTTTTTTTTTTTAATCAGGGCATGATATCTTTGTGAAAAATTTCATTTTAAAATAACACTTGGCAGAGGAAATCTACATGTATTTTACACACACAAAGTGTTTCTCGGGTATCAGATGAGTTGTCCTCAGTTTGAACGTACAATCACTGTATTATTTTAAGATTAATTATTCCAGTGATTTTTATCAACGTGGGTGAGCATTAGCCTCCATTTCTGGATAGTCAGTGTACAATAGGAATAACTTATATGAAGTCAGTGATTGACAACTTAAATCCAAGTTCAGGTTGCTGAGGATGCAAAAAGTGCATTCCTGTATCTCTTGCAATGTGGTACCAAGACTGGAATTGTGCTTAGAGGACTATTTGGCAATGGCACTCTGCATGCTGCCCGATAATCAGTGATTTCTGACATAATATCCTGTGGCATTCATCACCTCTGGAGACACTCTTGAAATTCGAAGCTGACAATGGATAGCATGAACTATGCCTTAATAGCTGTGTCTACCGGGGTTCATCTAATCAAGCAAAAACCCAGAGTAGCCAGACCTAACGGGTTCAAGGTTGTTTTGAACTGTGTAAGCAAAATAGAGCCATCTTTGGCCTGCGGAGAATGAAAGCCAACAGATTTATACTGGTGCAAAGCAGAGGATAATGAGACCTTCACTGCTGATCCTGCTGTTGAGGCTTCCATTACCTTACTATCCCAAAGGACACAGAAGTATTATTGAGTGGAATTTGGAAATCAAATAAGGAAGCAGAGGGAAGAATTATATCCTATTTTATTTTGTGTCTGGACTATATGAGCACTGCTGCTATTTTATGGTGTGAGTGTCTGGGGCAGTGCGGGTCAGGAATCTAGCTGGATGAATTCCATTCTGTTTCTATCCCTACTGCTTTCTAAATTAAAGGAGGTGGTTGGAGACAACCTTCATACTCTCTGTTCTGTTCCTACAAGATATGCAGTCACCACCCTCCTTCTATACACAACTGTTTTTTTCTCAATTCTGTTGAAACTTAAGTGAGTGCTTTTGCAAAGTTAAGGAAGAAATACAAAATGTAAAAAATGTTAAATGTAATTATTTGCATCAAATAGTACAAAGAATTTCAATAAAATGAACGAATATTATATTCCATCTGCTCTTTGTAACAAAAAAGTGGCACATGGATTTTTCAAGAAGTGCTTTGTAACTCCCAGGTGGCACATCTACCTTGTAATACAGCAGTTACTATAGTAACTGCTTCTTTTTATAGAATATATTTGTACTTTTCAAGTTTAACCTCTTCATGGTCTCAGAATGTGTCCTCTTAATCTGATTCCAGCTGTTTCAAATGAACCCCTCTGGGGTTTGCAACAGAGAAACAAACACTACAGTATAGTGCAAAGAGTTTAATGAAATTCAAAGAAAGATACTTTCTTTCTAACAATGAGGAAAAAAATGCTTTTTTTTTTTTTTTTTACCACGTGAGAAACATGCAGAACAGCAGCATAAAAATTAGGCCAAGATAACTTAGAAGCATTCATTAACATTCTGTACAAGTCATTATGGGCCAAATCTCCTAGTACTGACTCAGTCCCTTCTCAGACAAAACACCAAGTGGGAGTTGATGAATAAGAAGTGAACAGAAAAAGAAAACGGAGTAATAAGAAGGGAACTTGGCCCTAAGCACAAAGCAAGACTAAACTGCAGATCTCCTACACAGTGTGACATTTTTTCCGAACTTCAGGCATAAATAACTGTGGTCAAAAATAAACCAACTCTATCAGTCTGCTAATCTTTAAAATACAGCGAGATGTTAAACTCGGGCTTCTGTGTGCTTTGCAAGTGCATACCAGAATGGGTCAGATAGGAAGAAGCTTCCTCCCACAACTTACAGCATCATCCAACAGTTTCCCTGTGCTCTTTTTCCCAGGAGACTTTGTTGGTGACGGTGAAGGAGATGGAAGCGGGGCTGAAAGTGTTTCCTCTTGTTCAATCTCTTTTTCCAACTTTATTAATCCAGGAGGCTCCACCCCAAACCTTTTGGAAACATGCAAACAAGTTACTAGTCCTTATAAAGCATTACATATGTTAAAACAAAGCGGTGGAAAGAATTCATACTTTCTGTATTGCACTATTGTGCAATAATAGAATGCTACATACATTAGCAAACATGTATAAAATATATCATTTATGCCATCATTCCAAATTAATACAAAAATTTAGTTTAGATGTAATGTCTCAGTTGATCAAATTTACAGGAAATACAGGTTTTTTTCAACTTCTCTGTCTGATAACATATGTTGGTGAATGACTAACTTATGAACAACACTAGGCCTCAAAAAATGCTGTACCATGTAAGACAGATTCAAGCTCAGTTCATTCGCCTTTTTTTTTTCTCCTCTTTTTTTCACCACACAACAGCCTTTCAAATTACAGGACAACTTATATTTTGTGTTGGTATTTTTCAAAGAAATCCAGATGAAAAGGGATTAAAGGTTATCCTGGTCTCAACTATTGCACTGAATTTACAGATAAACAAATTGAGACATGGCCAATATTTTTCAGAAGTGGCTAAAGCTTTTTCTAACTGATTTTTGACAGCAGATCTTCTGTTTACAGTGGCAAAACACTTGTAGCTCCAACTAAAACAAAATACATGCAACTTTGGCATGCAGCATCTCAAACACAGCACTTGGAGCGCAAGGCTCTTTAAAACAATGCCTGCTTTTGAAAGCTTTATGGCAAGTGATTAAGTCAGTATCTCACAGCAAGCAGCAGAGCTTGGACAGATGTCAGAAGTCGAAAAGCCCATCCCATTTTCCTAATCACCAATAATCCCCCTCTGTTTTTTTTTCTTTGCCAACACTGAACAAAACCCAGAAAAATAGAAAGATTTCCTTTTTCAGAGAAGGACTTCAGCTTGGAAAAGTTATCATGCCAGGTAGGCTTCTCATAGTAAACTACTTGCATAAATGAAAACATATTTTCTTCTGTAGTAGAAAAGTCCATAGCCCAAACGCAGAACTATGCTGACTTACCTAGGTAAAGATCTGGACGCTAAAATATTGAGCAGTAACAAATATATTATGAAAATCTAAGCTAAATACCGTAACAACGTTAGAAGTGCACAGAGAAAGGGCATAAGCGCATATACAATCTTTTGTGGGTTTCTGATAACTTTTGTCACACTGCTGCCTAGTAAATTAACATGAAGAAAACAAAGAACCAAATCTGTGCTTGTATTGGCTTTTAACTGGTGCAGTCTGCCTAATGAAAAGTCAGCCAACATTGAAGCAAGCACTTATATACAATCCATTTACTTCCTGTCTGTCTGCAGATGCCGACAGGCTGTAAATCATTAAATTCCCACTGGGCTCTAAGCCTACACCTGCATGCAGCCTTACTCATCAAATAAAACTCTTCCACTCTAAGCAATGCTGCTTCTTGGCTTCTACCACTTTTCATAATCTCCAATTTTTGTCATTGTGACAGATTTTTAAAGTTCCCTGTACTTCCAGTATTCTGAATTCCTCCGGTGATGAGTTGAAAAATAAAACCAATGAACAAACAAACATACACTCATATTTTTTCCACATATTGTATCAACCTGAAGCAAAGTTGCTGGAAAGCTGAAATGGTAAAACCCACATCTTTTCTGGGAGGGGTAGAGGTACAAATTCTCTTCTGGAAGGTATGCTGAGAATTTCCTTTTCTGCTCTTTTCTAGCCTTCCTTCTCGTAACTACAAACGAAGCAGCATTGGACTTTAACATGATCTCCAATAGACTTCTTCGACCACTTCCCATTTTTACCAAGGAAAAGTTGAATACAATAGCAGAAAGATCTCGAAATTGCTCAACAGTAATTTCCAAAGACCTCTGGGTTTTGTTTAACCCCCCCAGAGTTTAACAGTTACCCAAGAACTTCATTCTTTCTAGAGAAAAGATAATTTAGCTGTTTCCATTGTATAATCTCTCACTTTAAAATACTTGGGGAGAATGTTAGACCTGTGCAACCCACTGCAATAGCCCTGTGTATTGTCAATGCTCAGTTTCATCCTGTAGGACACTTCCCTCTCATAAACGTTCTCACTCGACCAACAGGATATCTGCCGGTGCACACAATGGCCCATTTTAGCTATTGAAATTTCACAGATTACCTCAGAATTTTGTTTTCATAAACAACTGAAATCCAGGTTAGTTTATCAGGCAATCCTACTTTTATTAGTACCTGGGCTTTGAACTGCCAGTCTTTGAGCCAAGTGGTCACACCAGTTTTCCACTCACTGTGTAGTCCATCCATTCAGTCCATCTCTCTAATTTGGCTAAAAGGACACTATGAAAGAATATGCTAAACGCATTGCTAAAGCATAGGTAAATTATAATCTATCTCCCCTCATCCAGAGAGTATCAGCTGAATGGGTTCAAGTTTAGCTGAACAGAGCTCAGTTCTATCTCCTCCTCAAACAATCCCCATTGCTGCTCACTTGTGTCTCAACCCCAAGCCTATTTTCATTAAGAAGGCAGGCCTAGGTTGATTTATAGGAGTTATAGACCCTAAGACTAACAGTAATCTAGCTGGGCAAAGTGTGCTAAGAGCTGGCTCGTCGTGATGAATAAGCTACTTTGAACACATCTTTGTCCTTCTAAAACAGAAAAGGAAGAAAAAAGAAGTTATTCAGTGTCTCTTACTCTTTTCATTCTTTTAAAAACATAATCGGGCAACTTTTCAAAGATCTCTGCAGTTCCTGTTCTGGAAAGCAGACCCCTAAGATTGTCAACAGACCCAGTTTGCTTTACAAAGCAAGTGTTCATCCGTCTTCCCTCTTATATAAAGCAGCGCAACAACAATGTCAGTTCAATATGCTCTTTCCTATGCTTTATGGAGGCAACTATCTATTCTCCTTTTTCCATATAGCTCTATTTTACCACAGCTCAGGCAAAAGTGGGATCACTTATTTGCTTTTCAATTATATTAAACAGATGTTCCCCTTCAACAGTTTTTGTGCACCTTGGAAACTTACAAGGTTATAAATGGGGTTTGGTTTGTTTTCAAAGAGATATTAGAGCAGGAACAAGTAGACAGACATATGTTACTTGACCCCTAAGCTATAAACAAAAATAAAATACAGTAACATAAATATAATATAGAAAATACATTCATGATATATGGTAATATACATGTAATATAAATAAATTAAAAGTATTTTAAAGGCAAAGGGATAGATATGCATAATAAATGAAAACTTCATTCATTTATTGGTTCAGTATTTGTTTTCGTGCCTGGAACAGAGAACATCTGACACATGGAAGCTTAGGACAAAAGACAAACATGAAGGATAAGATTCTATCTTAATGCCCTTGTAGATTTGTTGAGAAATCAAATCTTGTTGCAAAATGAGATTAATCTAACTCAAACAACTTTAGCAGAATCCAACGCTGCCTAACCACTGACCTGCATTCTCCAAGGAAGCCGGATACTATCAAGTAATCGACCTGAGGCAGACATTTCTGACAGCTATGCCCTGGGTATTGGGTCTTTGGCTGCTAGAAGGTCTGTCTCCAAGCTGGGGTTCTTAAAACCACAGTTTGTTTGCTCAGGTAAATTAAGACTCCTGAAAATCAATTTCATTGAGCACCTACAGATCAGAATACTTTCTTATTCATGGAAAGTTAAATTAATTTTTTTTTTTTTACCATGTTGGACTGAATCCAAGTTTTACAGGTAAGAAAATTTCTGCAAACTGGAAATAAACTCTTTTTCTGGCCAACACTATTCCTATGCAAGATTCCACTGACAGCGAGGGCTTTTCTGAAACTTGACCAAGAGACAAATTTCTAGTTAAGCACCTTCCCAAGTGAGTTGCATTCACAAAATAGGAATACCTATAATGCAATTATAACATGAAAATACTAGTTCTTAAGCTATGAATAAACAGGGGTCTCCTTTGCATTGACTGTAACCACAAGGAAGTCTTCTGAAATTAATGAAACTATCTGAATAGCAAGGCACTCCAATTTGATACATATGGATGAATGCGACTGCAATTTACATGCAAGACTGGGATGCAGCACTGCTGTTCACACATTTGTAGCAAATCTTATGTGCTATGCTGGTTAAATCTGCATCTGCAAAAAGGGAAAAATCACATTCTAATTACTGTCATTTTGATTGTCTAGTAAAAGTCACTGTTGTCTTGACATCAAAGATAATGCTACAATGAATTGAAGGTCCAGCCTGGCTAGAATCATCTGAGAGAGACAGAACACAGACTGTTAACTCAATTCTCGTATTGCTTCTGTTGGTGAAAGTCAGAGCTAAGTTTATTTAAATAAATAGGAGTCAGTGTTGCTCAGATCAGATTTAGGTCCTGTGAAGATCAATTTATTATCAGTAAAGTTAATGAAATCTCAGTTGTTTATAGAGAGATCTGACTGTTAAAAACAGCTCAAAGCTTTAGAAAAAAATTCTCAACTCTTTCCCCTCCTAATGCGAGGATAGCCAACAAATACCTTCATTGAGGTGATGGTACAGAGATTTCATTGTATTTGTTAACAACTGCCCACAAGATATTCTTGAGTGACATCAAGACAAGCATTCTCCTTGAACCTAATGAGCATAAAAGTTCGCTTGAGATGTGCTGATTCAGCCAGTCTCTCAATAGCCAGTGCTGTCAAGAATGTAAATATTTCTTCATTCTTTAAATATTTTCACCTACCTTGCTGCAATCCTTCCAAGTTCCAGCAAACAAAGGCACACTTCTCTTGGCTGCTTGTGGAGAACTGGAAAAGCAAAATGAAGATGGAAAACATTTATAAATAAAAGCTATTTTAAAGATCTTAGTGATGAACGGAACCTAATCATCAACATCTGTAACTCTTGACTCAGATAAAACTTGGTTTTCTTTGGCTTGCAGTGGAGTTTTACTGGAATAAAAGGATGGGACTGAGGAGTGGTTCTTGAAGTGCAGACGATTTAGCAAGTTTCCATTTAGTTATCCTTTAGTTCCTTTGAAAATACCATTCTAAATCTAAATCACTGAGTAATTATTTGGGCCATTTGATAACCTGCAAGCAGTTCATGACTACATAAAAATAATCAAGAGCTCTGGCAGAACACTAAAATTAGTAGAATGTCAAAAATAACAACATTAAAGTGATACTTTTCTTTCTACAAACTAAGAGAATTCCTATCCTTTAGATCATTATTTTTCTTAGCCTATTTAAATCTCCCAAATAACAAAATTGCATTAGCAAATATATGTCTCATTAGAAATTTGGTCCTGAATTTGTTATACATATAGTCTTAAAGCAAATATGAAACTAGAATACTTTATGAATTCAGCTCATCATCGGAAAAAAAAAACCCCAACAACCAAAAACGTTTTCTTCTGTATATATACACACATACATGCAAGTTTTCACGCCTGGAGTTCACATAAGACCTGTAGTTTTTAACCTTCAGAAGCAGCTGTAACACAGCATGAACTTGTCATTAAAAAATACCACCATAATCCAAGACAATTCTTCTCCCCCCCCCCCCCCCCCAATTCAAATAGGTAATGTTCTGTAGAGAAGTCCAGCAAAATACATAAGCAAAATCCAAAAACAATAAATGAGGAAAGGCCTCATATGGCTGTTTGCATAATCAACTCCCTTTAAGTCCAAAGCAAAGAAAGGGAAAAAAGCAGAAAAAAGCAAAAAGGAATTATGAGTACGTCGTCATCTTCTCTCCAGAAATACCTATTGCAGTAAAAGCCTCATGTTGTGGATAGAATTCAGGTTTTAGAAATTTCCACAATAATCGAAAGATCTGTACCTTATTCGTCAGATTGAATTGACACACACACAAAAAAAATTGTGTGAATATTTGTATAAATCAGAAGGAAAGAAACAGCAACAAAATTGATGTGTTTTTAGTGAGTTAGGGTCAAAACATCTGCTGTATAAACATTTTGGTTATCTAAAGACTCACCTAACTCAAATGCATGAAGAAAAAAATACCATACCTGAAAAAGATATTTCAATGTCTAGTTAAAGCTCTGAAAGTCATTACTTTGTCCTATACTGTATGTATGAGACCCAGAATGGGAATCCACAGACTTAAACATCTCTAAATAACTAATGCCCTGGGGCTGATCTTCAGCTTCTGCAACTTCAACTTCCAACTCCACTGACTTGAATAAATGTATGGTAAGTTGAGCGAGTTGAATGCTTATCCCAGTATCTTTTACTAGCGTATATGTAGCACTTCAAGATGTATGCATTCTTCCTCTCTAATCTCATCCAAATATATTTCCAGAAGTGAAACTGCAGAGCATGAAAACTTAAATGGCACTGCACTAGGAAAAGTATTTTTATCCTTCAGCCATCTGTTATTAAGATTATGAAAGATGCAGACTTGGACATTCAGCTATTCTCAATATTCTTCCTTGCCACAACACAGTAATTTGATGAAACATTTACCTTTACTAGTAGTCAGTATTTTTAAAGTGTTACATTCATGACCCTAGAAATGTATTCTGCTGCTTTGGTTTGAAACCAGTTGGGACTGCTCCAAAATAAAACTTGATTTTAAGAAATAAGGCATTCCCCCAAAATATAAATGGAATAAACCGGTTTTGGAATAGTCAAAGGGAGTCCAATATTTCTGAATTGCAATTCACACATATGCACATCTGAATGACTTTGGAAAGGAGGAGAAAAAGAGAGGCTCAAGTAATATTATTTGCAAAATGATCCATAAATAGAACTGAAAGAGGATTTGATTAAAAAAGGCAAAAAGTTTTTCTGTCAATACTTAAAGCTCTTCTACCCAAACAAAAATTCAAAGTTCTTTAGCAAATCTGACTCAACATAATCCAGACACATTTCATGCATTTCACATCAAACAACGTGACACAGTGAAATCATTGTTAGAGGATGAAGAGCTGTGCAGGCAATAACCAACCACAAAAACAAACATCTGGTCATCTGATCAGAAGACAGTGACACAGCAATTCTAACAAGAAAATGTTAGCATTCCTGAGGACTATACCAGCATATGTATTCGGGAACTTCAGAGACAAACAAATGTTATTTTGTATACTGCAGTACCCACTGGAAATAATTTAGATTCTCAAACCAAAATTTTCATTTTTTTCCAAAAGCACAGCTGTTTAACGGGCTACCACCTTGCAAGAGACTGGTCAGGAGTTACAGCAAAAGCCACAGAGACACAAGACGGCGTTTCCCCAGCTATCTTGGTCCCGAATGTTCAGTATAACCTTAGGCAAGCAAATAAGAGCATTGTCTTTTGGAACAAGTAGCACTTTCCAGTGCCTTCATTTCAAAGTACTTATTTTGAGATACTTTTTGTCTGGTGCTATTCTACAATAAATGAAAAAACTTGGTATTTACAGTCACTTTCAAAAGGCTGTCTCCTAAGCTTTTTGAAAAAAGCTACCTTCACACTTTTTTCCATCTAGAGAACAGAAAGAGAAACAATTCTTACACTTCCATTCTTAGTTTTACTTATAGAAGTTGAGGTAATCAGCATTTTCGAAGCACTTCAAGACATCTGATAGAAGAGATGGCAAAAACTATTTCAGAGGCATTACACAGCATCAAAATCACTTATTTCATTATTTAAAATAAGTATGCCACTAAAAAAGAGAATTTGTACAAATCCTCATAATTCACATTTAAATTCTCATTGCACTGTAATTTAAATTCCCATTTAAATTCTAACTGTACTGCAGTTCATGGCTAACTACATTACATACAAAATACTAGTTTTATAAACAGGTAATTATACATATACATATATGGTAATAACTAATATCATTTGAGGACTAGAGGTAATTCATTCTGAAGCGACTGGTTACTAGCTCAGGTTGAAATGTAACACCTGTACCCATGGTATTCTGCTGTACCTGTGGGAACTAAATCTACCAGTTTCTGAATTACTATAAATATATATTGAGTTGCATTTCAGTAACAGGGACCCCCTCAACTTTTTGACCTGACCAAGTACTTAATCCCAGATATCCTATATGGCAAGCAGACATTTGCAAAGCAACACATTTTCTGTAACTGTAGCAATTTATATGCAGTTAGACACGGTAAGTACTGGAAGCGAAAAAATGATTTTGGGATACTATCTTCATTCTGTCTACAGCCACATACTCAATTCACTGCACATCATTTAAAGTCTACAGTAAACGATTCTTTTCCACAACAGTGCTACTGTATGCTGTGAAGAATTCAAAGAAAAAGCAAAAATGAAGATTTCTCTAACACTTCTATGAGGTAAGTACTATTATTATCCCCATCTTATACATGGAATTAAGGTATAGGTATTAGATAATAAAAAGCACACTTATCTAGGTGCTATTCTAAAGTACTTACTGCCTGATTTCCAGGGTACTGTTGAGTTTCCTAATCCTACATTTCGTATGAAATCAAAGCCAACACAACTAGCGATCCCATTACAAAGTCTGATACGGATCCTCCCGCTGCATGTGGGAGCTACGTGATAAAGCCACAGTCACTTCTGATGCCATTCAGTAGCAACATCAAAATACTACCTGTCAGCATCTTGCATCATTCTCCAAACATCTTCAGATTTTTGCAACAAATGAGGCATGTGAGGAGAAAATAACATACCAATAAGAGTTTCTTTCATGTCATGAACCTTACCATAGCAAGACATTGGCAGAGCAAGGTCCGTCCTAAAGAAAACACAGCTCTTTTAAGGAAAAAATAGCCCAGGACCACATGAAAAGTCAGTAGGTGTATCATAACTGTTAAATAGTTTAACTAATGTAGAACAGCCAGCCTTAATTATAGCCCAAGTACTTCACTTTGCATGATTAATACAATTTCCTGTAATTTTTCAAGCTTTCATATAGGGAAGAAAACGATATTCCTGGAGAATCATTGGGTAGTCCTCCCCTATCAAACATTAGCAAGGTGAATCGTCCGAGTAGGTGACTGCAAGCAAGTAGCAATTTGTAAATGTAGAAGACATATGCTACACAGATTTACTGCATAAGATGAACAGAAATATCCACCTTGCCAGAGAATCTCGCTGATGATATCTGCTTGACAAGAAAGCAATGTGAAGATTTAGAACGAGTACATACAAGTCCAGCTTATCTTAGGCATCCTGACAGTTACAGACCCTTTTGCTTTTCATCTCATTAGTGTCGAATCCTTCTTATCTGCTGTCATCATTGCCTGCAACTTTTCAAGCTACTTGAAGCCACTTTTTTTTAACAATACTTCCTTTTCAACACCTAGCAAGCTTTTATGTCTGCTCCTCCCTGGCTGTAAATTCTGTCTCTGCACCGATTCCATCTTGTTGCTGCCCCTTTCTCCTTTTACAGGTCCTCCTCTCCTGATCACTCACCCCTTGTTCTCCTTCCTTATACTTCATTTCTCTCCTACCTACTGTTCGTCACAATTTGGCATCCTTCACTGCTTCCTTCCCCAGTGCCTGGATGCTCCCAGGAGAAGCAGAGAGAGCCGAGGAAGAACAGCCTCTAGTTTCAGTGCTGACCAGACCCCAGGGCCGTGAGGAGACGGAACACACCCTGCACATGGAGACCATGTGTTTGCTGAGCACATTTAAACCGAGAGTGTTCACAATAACAAATGTGAGGGGTTTGTTTTGTTTGTGGTGTGGGGGTTTTTTTGTTTGTTTAAATTAGCAGAATGCCCAACCGTGATACAGGAACAAGCTTCTTACACCGCCCTGCCAAGTTTCAAGCCTTGGCTCCAAACACTTTTATAAACCATTTTTAGTGGAGTCAGTTTTTCTTCTAAACATAAACTACTTTTTTTTTTTTTTTTAAATCAAAAAAATCAAACATGATTCCTGCTTCTAAACGTTTTTTAGCTCACTAGATGCAAAGAAATTTTCCAAAGGGATTTAGTATTTATTATCATAGGCTTCCAACTGCCATCAGAATTCACACGTGTAGGGAAAGTTTTTCAAAAGGTTGATCCTTTGATCCTTCTTCTTATTGTCTTTCACTTTCTCCCTTAATACTTTTTCTACTGATCCTAAAGTACTTTTTTTTTTTTCCCCCACATTGCTTTAACAACACTTACTCTGTTCAATTAATCCCAAACATATCCTTGCTTCTGCATCAGAGTTACACTATGACACACTTAAATCGAGGAGTTGTGTTTTCCCACACCCCATTTCAGCACTATCACTTATGGAAGTCTGAAAACAATTAAGGTTTCAAACACAGTAGATCTATGGATAGTAAAGAATTAATCTAAAATGAATATGCAGATTATCTAAACACTAATAATTTACTGGAATTCATTAATTTAAGATGCTAATCCAATGGTAAAAACACACGTGTCCAGGATGCTTCTATAGTCCTCAAAATGAGACATATTCAACAATATTATGAGTTGTTTAGTAAAAATGTTGTGAAAGACAGGACAAAGTCTTATTCTGATGCAACTACTTGTAAAATTTAACATGCTGTTACAAGCTGTAAATGTGTCACTGTGAAAGAATGGTCAAAATACTTCCATCTTGTAATATCAAATCAGATAAAACTGGAGTATTCATTTAAAAAAATCATTTGCCCCATGCATAAAATCTTTTTAAGGAATCAACATTTTAATGTTTTTTTAAAAACAACTTAAAAACAACATTAGAATAGGGATCAGAGGTGTTTGTGTTTAAGTCTATCATTTCCACAAAAACACTAAATGCTTTTGTTTAGGGAACCTGTCCATTAAACCCTAACTAATAAGTTGCATCAGAAGAAGTCCATGTCACATATTGTGTGTACATACGCACAGTTACAGAATATACAAGCACAAAACATTAATACAACAGTATCATCCAACAGCTCCCAAAACAAACAACACACATTAGCATGCTGGCACACTCGGTGGCAAACCCTTTTCTTGCCGGGTAGACTCTTTATCATAGAAGAGATGCAGAATATTCATTGGTTCCAAATCCTATAATCATCCAACAACACTACGTTACCGACAAAGAGTTCATAACTTATACTTTAAGTTCACTTAACTAAGGCAATCATAGAAAATCTTACCATTCTTACTATTTGGCCAAGAAGAGTTTTCTTCAAGTATTACACTCTTCAGGCTTGAGCACCATAATTACAAATATTTCCAACTAGAATGCTTCCTTAAATTGAATTACCATAGCTGTGTGGATCTGCTGCCCTAAAACCTACAGCAAGGAACTTAGAAAATATACATATCATGGGAACAGAGGAGTTACAGACAGTATTACTCTTCTCAGACTGCAAAGAGTTAGTGCATCATGTTCCAAGTCCTAGATATGGGGCAAATTTTGACCTCCGATACATCTAAGAACCCCATTCAAAGACAGAATATCTCAAGATTTGCCCAGATGATGAAAGTTTGGATTTGGGATCATAATTTTTGGTATCAAGAAAGCTAATTCCTTCTTCCTTAAATACGCTAACTATAAAAATAACAATTATGAAAAGCACACTAAATTGGTCAATGAGTGCAGGGAGCATGCAGAGTCTCCCTCTGTTTTGCAGCATTCAAGATTACCCCTACATACTGTGTTGCTATATTTGTTACAGATGCTAATGTCTTTCTTGCAGCTCATACAACAGGTACACCATCCACCTTTTCTTTACAAAGGCATTAACTCTGAGACTTCCCTGCCGTGTCTCTGCATTAAGATAAGTTCAAAGGGCAAAATACATACAGATCACCAGCTGTCAACCCTGGCTGTATTGTAAATCTTTACAGAAAACTACATTTCCAATTGGTATTTTAAACTATGTTGAAGCGTCAGAACACTCAGCAAGACAAAATACATCATTTTATAGACTACTAACTACAAGTCAGTAGTACAAGTGCATTGTTTTCAAACTTTTGAGCTCTGTACTGATCTCTTTCAAGGATCTATAAAGTAACTCTACTGATTAGAAGGCATAATCGTATCTACCAGCAAAACAAACACCACTTTTTTTTTAACTTCTATTTATTTTGAAGAAAAACTTCGATTCTGTCTCCTTGTTTAACTCAGCTAAATAGCCCAAATCCAACAAAGCATTTGAACCCATGGTTAACTTTAAATAATTAAATAAATTACTAAATCGGTCCACAAGTGATGGACAAGGACACAAACTGAGACAAGTAGGTCTACTTACCTGCTTGTCTGCTTCAACCCTAGAATGTTAACACTTTGCAGAACCAAGCCTCTAGGAACACTCAAAATTCCCATTAACATCACTTGCCTGCAAGCTCCTCAGGCATGGACTGCACCTATCTGCTACAGTTCCATTTCAGTGAGGAATACCTTCATGTGACTGCAATCTGAGTGCTAAAAAAGTGGGAGTGTTGGATGCATCTGTGTGCAGTTAAACTTGCATGATTTCAAAGACTTCAGAACTCATCAGGATGAGAAAATATTCTGAAGTAATGAGAAATAATAGCATTTAGTAATTTCTTAGCTAGTATATATCTAATTTTGCTGATCTCTGAATAGACGTGGGACTTTTTAAAAAAAATCAGTAATGACATAAATCCATCATTCAAACATTTCAGTGCAATAAATCTTCAAAATTACTCTTAAAATGTTAGAATACAAATTTGGCAGAAAAAGACCGCAGGAATGTTTTATATGAAGAAAATATCACTATGTGCATGTAATTAAATAATACTGTATTTGCATACCATAAGGTAGGCAGAATAGATCAAAAAAGGAGGATAAAAATCAAGCCAATTAAGAACATTAACACATTAAGGTTCCTCAATATAGACTGAAAACAGTTGCTTTATCACTAGCCATGGGGGAAAAACACAAGAAAACACAAAAACCTCTGTAACCATAATTTCACCACAATTATTTGTTATCAAAAATACAGCAGAATTCCGTGAGGCAGTGCAAACACTTAGATGTCAGTCACATACATTTCTCACCACTTTGAATAGAACCTTTGATATCACTCACCTTTGCTGAATTTTTTATTTCCCGTGCAGTGGAGAAGTGATTTGTGGGAGAGAGAGGAACATAAAAGCTTTAGATTGGTAAATTTTTATGATTCATCATTATTTCTAATGCATTAGAAAAACCTCAACTGAAATAAAAACTTTTAAGAGTTCTAGCTCAAACTGAGGGAGAACAGTAACTTCTATTTTAATCTTTTTTAGAAATAGCATGGTCACTATCCCCTTCTCAAGTTCAGAAGAATAGGTCAAAATATTATCAATTCCTAATCCTATTTCCAGCACCATAAGTCTTTTCAACAAGTATATTCTATAAACACTAACACTCAAGAGAAGGAAAACAACAGAATCTAGTTTTCCATCAGTGAAGAAAACCAGTCACTAATCAAACAAATCTAATACAGCACAGGTTTGCACACTGTATATCTGGGCATATTTCACTTCAGTCTTCCGGGAGAGGAAGTCATCTTGAACATCAACTTTCCAAGTGCATTTGCACTCCGTGTTATACTGTGGCAGGCGAAGCACTGCGTATGTGTAAAAATTAACTTATCCAGGGAATGTTGGCATTCCAGCTATGCCAAGTCCATCTTTAAACAAGATCTGGTTTCTTAACAATGCAAGAGAAAATTCCTTATAAACATGCTCTCAATTATCCAATTAACCTATTATTGGAACAACGGTAAACCGCTGGGCTTACCATAGCAGTACAAAGTCTAAATTCATTTAAGTGTTGGATTAACCACAGGTTCTTCTGTTTATCTCAGACACTGGAGGTCTGTGCCTCCTTCCTTCTTGTGTTTGCATGTTTCTTTGTCGCTGGCAATTTAGCTTCCACGTGATTTACCATGTCCTATAAAAAATTCATCTTTAGGATTGAATTAATAAAACAGAGACAATACATATATCCTCCTTACTATTTGTCACCTTTGTGATACTAATTTCTTCTCTGCCACACATTTTCTCCTGGAGATACAAAACAATTTAATTTATTTAAAAAAAAAAAATCTCACAGGATAACAGAACAGACAAATGAAAAAAAAAATCGCTTCAGAAATAGTTGTGCTAGAAGAGCAAGTCTGTAAAAGGGGAATAGATAAGCTGCAACACAGATAAGAACTTCAGCTGGGCAGTCAAGGTCTTTTGAGCAGCAGAACAAAGAAGCCTCTTGATTCAGTACAGTGTGTTCATTTGTCTTCCAAACAAACTGAGCTGGCTGTCATCACAACTGCTTTACACTTTTATCTGAGTTCAGATAACAAACAAACATTTGGTACTCTTCATTTCATGATATTTGGCTCAAAAACTCTTGAGGTAAGATTCCTAAGTTTACCTTTGAAGAGAGAAGAGTTAAAATAATGAAGAATATGTAGTATCAGAACAGTGATTTCCTAAGTAGTCCAATTCTTTTGATGGAACACCCTGAAGCACTAGTGTTGGATAATTTTTGTCCAGAGCTGCACAAGGGAATCAGCTGGAAAAAAGGTCAGTATAGGACACAGAGAAAAATTTTCTATTTTCTTGCCTCCTGCACAACCCATTGCATTTGCACAAATAGCTAAATGTCTGCAGCCAAAACTGAGCAGGCACTTGTATCCTGCTCTCCCAAAACAGAGAAGCACCACCTTATACATCGAACTACGGAAAAGCATTCCATGATTAAAAAAGCATGTGTAAGGTGAAAAATCATCTGTGTGCAAGAAATCATAGCAAGATTCTTGTCTCATTTAAGGTCCTCTTAAAAATGACTTAAATTAAAAGATGTGTACTTTATTTGTTCATGCTTCAGATAAGGGGCAGAATTAACACAGTCAGACACAGGTCAAATTTGAAGTCAGGACCTATTAAGAGAGCAATTCTGTCTTTCAAGGCAAAACACAAGAGAAAAGTTATTTAAAATTACCAACCTCTATATAAATAAATACATACCCAAACCTTCTGACTCAAACAGGCAGGTATCATCCACCCCTACATCTCTGCACCAGGATAGGAAATTTGCTGTGTTGTCCCGTGCAAAAAAAGACCCTGAAGGAGCATTGGCTTTGCATGGAATCTTCCGTACTGGTAAGGTCTGAAAAACAGAAGTTCTTTATTGAAATAAATGATACATGCTAGCATAATACTTAAGTATTATGAAATCAATATGCAGGTTTTGCATAGATGGGTGACTGCCACCAACATATTTCCTTGTCCATTAAAGAATTCCAAGCAAACAAGAATGAGAAGGGAATTTAGCAGCATAAAGTTGTCACCCACCGTCACTTTTGAAAAGTTGTTTCAAAAGCATCATGGTAGGCTACACAATGGGAAGTTCAGAGCTGAATCAATATTAGCAACTTCTTAGAAATATTAGCAACTAGAGTTCTGGGATTTAACGTTTGTTCCAGTTCACTGAATTAAAAAAAAAAAAAAAAAAGTAAAAATTGCAAAGACAGACTTTAAACTTGGAACTGACCTTTCCCAAAATTAATGGTGAATTAGTTTCAGATCTACATTAGGTGGGAATCATAGTGTAAAGCAATAGGTCTTGAGACCTAAAGACCATAAACACTTGAGAAAGGCCACTGTCTCCCACTTAACAACACATGGAAACCCCCGATCCACGACACAGAAGTGTAATCTAGTAGCTACAAGATCAAGGTCTAACTAAGCCAGGCTCTCATTGTACCAGAGTAGTTCCATTTACACGATTTTGGTATCAGAGGAGATGCTACTGATACAGTATATCAATATCTGAACCAAACAAAGTAATTACCACAGCAAGCTTTTTGCTTGTATTGGTACATTTACTGAGACACATACAAAGAATACTTTAGCATTTAGTTCTCATTTAAGGTTTCCTTTCCTCAAATGAAAAATAGCCATCATTCATGGCAAAATGAAGAAAGAATGAAATATTGTTGCTATGTACCTTTAGAAATCTAAACCATGGAGGAATTCAGACCCCATGTCCATCTGAACATACTGCTTTTCTAATGCTGATTTATGAAATATTTGCTTCTGTTCTGGAGCCTGTAGTTAATGGCAAGTGAGCTAAGAGGTAGAAAACTGAAAGTGGCGTCTCTACTAGTTCCTAGGTCTATGTCCAACATTCTTGTTTTAACAGTGCAAAATAATTCTTGGAAATGTGGAGACGGAAAAAAAAGACACAGGAGTAGGCTTCCCCTTACAACAGCTGCTGGTAGTATACTAATGTCAGTACTTAAAGACAATTTAGAAAGAGTTTCTATATCATAGAACAGTTTGGGTTGGAAGCGACCTTAAACATCATCCAGTTCCAACCCCTGTGCCGTGAGCAGGGACACCTTCCACTAGACCATACTGCTCAAAGCCCATCCAACCTGGCCTCAAACACTGCCAGGGATGGGGCATCCACAACCTCTCTGGGCAACCTGTTCCAGCGCCTCACCACCCTCACATTAGACATACGATAGCAGCAGTGTAATTGCAGAATACATCTACATGCACAGAACTACTCACATCTATATACCTGATAAACCAAATAAACTGCTAATAGAATGGCTACAGGAATAAACACCGTTCTACTTATTTCATCAATACATCAATGGGAGCTTATAAATTGTATTAGACATACACACATGCCTTATAAATATTTAGGCCTCTTCTTCAGATCACCATCTAGCTCTCATTCCTCTGTGATTCTTATTCCAATTGCACTATTTCACATTCCCTTGTTTTCCAAAAATTATGCTTATGTTTAAAAATATTTACAAGGAGATATTTTTACTTTTCTATATCGTATTAGCAGAAAACACTGACCAGTTTCACATGATATTTTAAAGAAAAATCCAAGTAAACCTTGTGTCACAAATACCACATCACCTCCTGGACCAACCTGAACAAGGGACAGGAAGGAGGAAGAAAGTAGGACAGCTATTCCCTAAATTCAGAATAAATAAAAATCAGTGAAACCTGAATTCTTCCAAAGGGCTCTAGATATGGAACAACCTTACAGATCAGAGCATGAGGAAGTTGTTAACCATTATTTTAAATCCTTTTCCATTCGTCGGCCTGGGGGAGGGGGGAGCAGGCTGTGCTCAGTTCCTCACAGACCAAGGCTGCTTTTTCTTGTCTTTTTTTAATTAAAAAAAAAAAAAAAAAGAAAGAAAGAAAAAAGCTGTTAGCCCTAGACACATTTCTAGACTAGCACCCTTTTCACATCACACTGATTTCTTCAAAGAAACAATGAGTATCTGTACCCTGAGGCAAATACTCATTATACTCTACACACTGCTTCACACGTTGAATTTCCCCTTGTGACTTACAGCCTTAAGAAAGAAGTAATGCAGCATTTGTTCATCTCTGCCCCCCACTCCTTTCTGAGGAGATTTTAATTGGGCAAGTCTAATAGTCTTAAAAGAGCACCCACTTCTGTTAAAAGGAGTCACACAAAATTCTCTGGCAGCCTGCTGGAGGAAGGTCAACTAGTCCAGTCTGCACTTGGAGAAAAGCTGTCAAAACAAGCCTTTTGTTTCATGATTTTCTACTAAAATCTTACACAAAACATTGCAAAAACATTACAGAGGTTTCTCCTTCAAAGCAATCTCCACAGCAAAGGTCTAACCTGACCTTACTTCCTCCAGCGCAGAAGAGGAACAAGCAGCGTGGGGAGGGATGTCCCACTGGCTAACGGCAGCATGAAGCGAGACGGGAAACAGGCAGGGAGCAGCAAGAGTTGGGCTGCTCCATCAGGGAAGATAAGCCAAAAGCCAAGGGTGACCCCAGCACAGGCGGCGGCAGCTCTCACTGGCAACGGTGCCATCCCGCAGCAGCCAACTAAGGCAGCGCTGGTGACAGAACCATCTGTCCTGTGACAAGATGAGGTGATAAGGCAGGTCTAGCGTCTGTCCAGGAAAACAAGTCAGAAAACAGCAGAAGACAAGGCTGGATGCGAGGCTACGGCAGAAGCTGAGGCTCCAGCCATGAAGCCCAGGCAGCACGAAGCAAGGCTGGAGATGGTCTGTCCACAGCGCGGCTCAGGCAAGAAGCGGACCTGAGGGCAAAGGGACCTCCTGGGCCACGGGCAGAGAGCACAGGTTGGGGTCCCAGGTGAGGCTGGTCATGACTGTTACAGTATTTTGGTTCCCTCAGGTCCTGACAGCAACTATTCCGTGGTTTTTAGTGTTTCAGTGGAAACAGTCCCTTCGGGAATACATAGCTAGTTTATAATCAACTCTATCTTGTCAGTAGATTCAGAGAGGTGCCATTTCATAACACTGTATCTTAATCTAGTTACATAAAGCATCCACTGTACATGCAACATACTGGATCACATTCTCACAGAACCAAGTTACCAGCAGTTACAAATTGGTTTAACACCATTCAAATCAAACAGAATGAAATTCTTTTCCCATAATACCTCTGCTTGAACTAGAGTATCTGAAGTGATACATGGATGCTGGAACCAACTGAGTTAACAGGTCAACGTAAGGAGACCAGAAAACTGTATCTGACGAAACTAAACTACACCCTTTGGAATTTTTGAATGATCACGTACAATTTAGAGCACAAATCATGGATGACCTTATAATGGATTAGCAGCACTGTGACAGGAACAAGATGACAAGAAGCCAGCTCCAGGATTCCTGGCACTCGCAGACTTGTGCACAAGCTACTTCAGAGAGCATGGAAAGGAGATAAAGCTACAGTCACTTTTTGCCTGAAAGCAGACCTGCAGTGTCAAATCTTGTCACCTCCCAGTACACCCTTCAGTTCTCGTATCTGGATTTTCCACAGAGACTATATGTTACTTTGCTCTCAGTCTCTCCTTTGCAGAAAACTAGCGAGTCTTCTCCAAGACAAAAACTGTTTATAACCCCACAAACAGCTCAGAAGGGCATTACAGGTGAAATCATACCAGGTTTGTTTCCTTCCACTCAGTTCTCCAATCCCAGCCCGGGGGATTCTGTGCCTTTAAACTACTTTGTCCTGCCGCTTCCCCTGATAACCAGCCTATACTCTTTCATGTCGTGCTAAGGGTATTAAACACTGTTCTGGAAGTCTGTGATAAAAGCCTCGTTTTATTTCAGGAAATTTAGGAAGAAACCACAAAAAAAAAAAGAAATATTGTGCTATATGGCTGGTGGCTGGCATCTGGCAATCAGATGAGACTTGGCCCCAAGTGTGGGCACAACCAATCTGCTCTACTCGGCCCTGAGCCCGCGGGGCAGGAGCAACTCTGCAGCACTGGTCCTGGAGACCCGGAGCTGCTCCTCGGCACGGATGCCCTCGGCAGTACAAAAGCAGCTAGAAGCGAGGAGATAGCCAGAAGAACCTGCACTGCCTTTCTTTTAAGGGGCCGTCGGGAAGGCATTGCAATGCCTGGCAGGAATGCAGAAAACTCTAGTTTTCCCCTGGGTCGCTGCTGCTCCCCAGTACTAACAACACATGAATAAATCTGGTTCTAAATATTTTATGTCTTCTGATTTAGGTAGATCGTAATGACTGAATATAGAAAAGCTTTCAAGAAAAGCAATTCAGAACAGATGGTTTATGTGTCAGAAATCTATGCAGTTAAGAGTCAGCAAATAAACCATCTAAAACTCCATGTACGTAACGGAATATCCATAAATTACGCTTCTATACCTTGACAACTAAGACAGACCTTTAAATACATCAGTCAACCTAGCTTCACTGCAAAGCTTAGACATGCATGGAGCTTGCAGTATTTCTTTTATAATTATAAAGATTACAGCATCTTTTAGAAGTACATTTTGGTAGTAAAAGGTACCAACAGCAAATAGTAAGAGCCTAGGCACAGAACTATCCCACTTAACTAATCAAACTTGTGATATTTTCTAGTTTCATAGTGACAGAAAAGATGTCTGATTAATGGGTGCCCTAAACAACTCAGAAGTGACAAACACCCAAATGTAAAAACAAGGCATGTCCTGGACTACAGAAGGAAAAAAACCTACATTATTGAAGGAAAAAGAGAAAAAAAGCTTTAAGTCATTTTATGGAGCAAATACTATGCAGATAAATATCCCTGGCATCGCATGATCTCACTGAGAAGTAGCATTCTATAGTTCATCCCATTTCCCGCAATATTAGGGTCTTGCTGAAGAGAACAGCAAAAAAAAAATCTCCTCTCCATTCAACAATAGCACCATCAAGTTTATCACAGAAGTCATAGGGAAATACTCTTATTTTCTTATCACCTAATAAATTTCCCTACCACCTTTTAAACAGAAGTCTACTTTTTAAATATTTCCAAAACTGTCACTGTAATGTTCAACCTAAAACGCATGAAAGCTCTTATTTAAGAAAGGTTTCACGCACAAATATTTTTTACTGATTTGTATAAATGGCCTGACTATCTCAAAAGTGCTTTCTAACAGATCATTCTGAAGTAATTAGGTTTCCATATGGCAAAAGTGACTTTTGTTGACATAGTATAGTATAACCGCAGATACTTTGAAACAGCAGTGGCCGCAATTACTCCTATCAAATATCATGAAAACAATTCCCCAGTTACACTCCTTTTACAATCTTGTCTTGTTGATGTGCATGCATGTGGTTTAATGCAGGATGTGAAAGTGTGAGTGAAACATATGATGCAATCCTGGAAAAATGCTGTCAGGTTCACTTCTAAACCCAAAAGGGACTGTCTTACACCGATGCTCTGAAATCACATGGAAAAATGTATTTCTCGTACTGTTTTTTCCAAAACGAGGGTCCACAAATACATGTTCAAAACACCATTTTTTTAATAGCAGACTTAAGCCATATTTTGAAGACTCCCAATCGTACTTCCCTCTTTGAATAGGTGATTTCACAACTTTTTGAACTGTCACTTGCACGTGACTAAAAGGAAAAAGATTAGCAATTTTGTTTGTTATGGAAGAGGATTACAGTCAGCTAGGCACTCACAGGAAAAATTTGCTTTTATCACCTGATGACCTACATTAACCCAAATAAGAGGAAAAGTTACACTGTGAAGACTTCAGTATCTGACTGCAGCAGTGTTTCTCATGTGGTTCTTTAGTGTTACGTAAGCATAAATTCACACTGAAACGTGAGTATATCAGCTAGGCAGAACACGTATCTGTTTCAGAACTTTTTACAATTTTGCCTTTAACTTTGCTACCAGCCACAGAACTATTATTTTCCTTCTTAAATTCTTCCCTCATTTTGCTCGGGTATTCATAGAAAAGCCTCCCTCCCCCTTATAAAATCTGAATTAGTTCATTAGGATAGGGAATACAAAAGAGAAATTCTGCCACAATCTTCTCTGTCAATATGATTGCACTCCTTGTCTTTTATCAATTTGTTAAACATACATGAACTGAAGCTCAGGGCTACAAGAACTTACTCTTACTAAGCTGTTACAATTCACCTTACCGCAGAGTGACAATACCCCTAGCCAACCATCACTTATTCAGTTGCTATTCTTAATTCTTCAGGAACTCAAACCTAAAATACTTCAGATTCCATTTATAAATCACAGAAGTGGTGTCCCAGACAGTCATTTAAGCAAAGGAAAATTAAGTTTACCTTAGACTGCTTTGCAGTGCCAAAATTCAGGTTTAGTGAATAGCCATAATGTAGAGACAAGTATGAACTAGACATTAAATAAATGAAACTGTAATATATACAAGGTAAAATAACTACTCCTTGGCAAGGCAGGCCCAGTTTTGTTTTCACCCTACCCCATTTACTGTGGGAGAGAACACTTTCCAAATATAACAACTGGACCAACAATCAAAAGAATGTGCTAAATGCATATGCAAAATGGATAGAAGGAACTCTAACTATGGAAATACATACGTAGAATTTAAAATGAAGCTTTTCCCACTGCAAAAAATAAAACCTAAGGAAAAAAAATATATAATCCCCCCAGCCCTCCCAAAGCCGCAATAAAAGTTAAAATCCAAGAAAATTTAAAAACAACAACAACAAAAAATCAACATGCAAATTTTGAAGGCTTAGGAGATGTCAATAAAAATTGCCAAACTTTTCAGCAGACACGGAACCAGGAACAGCTTCCAGATTAATGAAAAATGACATTGCACTTACAACAAAGAAAGCATCCCTAAGCAATTCACTTAACAACTGGCACAACATTGTCCTTCAGTGAAATACAGTCTTTGCACTGTCCTATTAAGTACTGTAGAGAGATGTCATTTTAATGGAATAGCAGGTTGGATTTCAAGTTTAAAGATCATGTGTTGACCAGATTTTTACCCTATGTAATTCACTGAAGAGATTATCAAAAGCCAAAAACCACTCATTATCAACTTCCTCGATTCTAAGAAAGCATTTGTGATCACTTTGGAATACCCAATGGATTTATGATATGCCAATAAAAATAATTAACATCATCAAGGTTTTACATCAACATACAGACTACAATGTTAAAATAAATACAGAGCTAAGTGAATGGTTTAGCCATGCTATTAGTATCAAAGTAGAACACATTCTCCCACCTCTTCCATGTAGCATTAGTTTTAACCTCTTAAGGGTAAGAACAGGTGGAGAATAAGATTAATTTAAGAACAGTATAGTTTTAAAAGTTAAGATGTTGTTCATGGCTTTGTTCTTCTAAGCATTCTGACACAGCTTACGGGTCACAGCAAAAGAAGAAAATATTGGTTATCATTTCAAAAAAGATGGCGTTAATAAATAGTTATGAAAAACTAATTTAACAGAAACACTGGAACTCCTACTTCTAGCAGTGTATTAGCAAGTCAAGGAATACAAGAGGTGATTCAACTCACATATAATGCACCAGACAACTGGGATACCCAGAAGTAAATAATGTCAAAAATGGGCAAAGCAGAAGCTTCATTCATCAGCTTAAGCGCATTTGATTATTTGACTAATAACTAATTTAAGTGTAGCCAAGGGATATGTCCATTTCAATGTACAGTGGCAAAATCATGACATCTGCCATAATCAGAAGGTCACCTATGAGAGGCTGGCTATTGGGCACCTGGATAACACAGAGACCAACGACCAGGAACCTTCCATTGGAGAGCAAGTGAGGCACAACTAATGGAAGCTGATAACAAAGAGCCCATTTAAACAGATGTCAGACCTTGTTCCTGCCCACTTAATTTGTGTAATTGAGGATGGGATTAAGTCACTATCCTCCAAAGTCTTGAGTAGGTCTATAAATTGACTTTCAAAACTTCCAGATGTAAACTCTAACATATCTATGTCTACTGACAAGTTCACTTTTATTAATAGTCTTTGAAAGATCTTGTAGAAGTAATTTACCATCTCCAGGCATGTATGCACCACAAATTAAAATCCATTACTTCTACTTATCTACAATCTGAAAACACTAGCGGGCCAAACGCAAAAAATCAAAGGTGGCTTGGTTTTTTTCTAATGCTGTAATAGCATTAGAGAGAGACTACCATTAAATAGCATTAAAGAGAGAGACTGCAATCAAAATAAAAAAATAGAAGTAGTTTATTAAAATTTTATAAACAGATAAATTAAGGCAGAGACACTAAGGTAAGTCATGGTAAAGACCTCCTTGCAGTGTTCCTGAAAACAAACGCAAGGGGCAAAGCCTGGGATTCAGTAGCTCATTCCCATCCAATAAATGCTCTGTACTTTGTTTGTCCTTAGACCTCTGGTTTTCAGAATTTACTTTTAGATGGGGATTTTTAAAATTGGCATTTCGTAATAGGCTTCTTAGATAATATCAGATTAGAACAGAATAGGGCAATTCTCATAGTTCCTCTTTCCGAGGACAATTACACCTTATCCTTTGATACGTGATCATGAGCTTTTCCCCCATCACAACCACAGAAGCCAGAGCTGAATTAACATAGAATTAGTTGAAGAAGCTGAAGAATCCTAGTTTCTGAATTTCCCTCATTTATATTGTAATTTAATGAGAAAAAAACCAGGAGAATTGCATCTAAGTTTTTTGTGGCTATTTCATTGTCATACAGCATGACATGTGAATGAACATGGCAACTACACACATAAGTAGCAATTCTTCCATGAGATATAAACTGGTCAAATCTGAGTGGATTTTCATAGGTCACGTTTCAAGAAGCTTCTTATTAACCCACAATGATGTCTTATCAAACATAATATCTTGAAGGGGATAAGATTCTCTCTTAAAGTTAAATCTTAAAGTTAAATAAGAAAAATATTAAATTTTGGCAAAAGCAACTCATTTTAGTCTCAGAAATTTCAAAATCACTTTTTCCCCTTAATCATTCCAGAAGAACCCAAGCTAAGGACAATGCTTAGAAAATTTCAGTCTGAATGCTGAAGTCCATCAAAACACATTATAGGTTCTAAAATTTCATATCAAAAGATGTTTCCATACTTTCACTTACAGTGTGGTGTAATACAGTTCAAATAACCAACATATTTCTTTGATCTACGGAATTATAGTGGATAACCTTTCACTGGCAGTCTGAATAACAAGTGTCAGAAGCCATTCAAATTCCTTGATGTAATAATTATAACTCTGGGTATACTGCTGTATTACAGTCACGCCTCTTCTTCCTTTTCCTCCTGGTTTTCTCTCAATGATCAGTCTCACACTTTGCGACCTTTCGAAGTGCGAGGCGGGGTGGGGGGTTCCCAACCCTTTCTGTAAGATTAGTTCCAAATGGCGCTTTACCTAACACGAGCCAAGTGTCAAGGAAGACTGTGATAAAGATCTACACAGTCTAAAGGAAGACAGAATTTTTTCAGATGCTTTATCTATTCACTTCTTCAATTTCCAGATGTTTGACAAAGATACAATTTATATGCAGATGCCGAAAACATTCAGAAAGAATTTCACATGTAGATCACCGCAGGTAAATCTGATTCTCCAAAGCCCTGTACATTCATCTTTAAGAAAAAAATGCATCTTTGCCTTTATGATAAAGAATCTGATTTTCTGTGAGTTTTCCAATTAGAAACCACAAGGAAACAGCTAGACCCCTGGGAATTCTAAACTGGCGTAGAATTTAAAAATGTCCGTGATTTGAAAAACATGTTGGAATGTTAATCTATACAGCCAAATTTCCAAACCAGACTTAAATCAGCCTCTAAAGTCGCAAACAAAGCTTTACTGTATACTTGAAGCATTTGGGGCCAATTTACATATACAAGTCCAAATGGGAATACGTTTTTATTTAAATAAACAAATTAGACATAATTATGATATCTATAAATCGGTGTCTATGCCTCAAAGTGACTTCTGTTTTCTCCTTCTGCATTGCAGTCATCAACTTATGGCCATATATTCACTATTCCCACTCCTTCAGCAATTTTGCCTCATTATTTTAAGTTGAAGACTCACTATTCGTAAATGGACCAAATGCTGTAGTTCTTCCTTTTTCATCATTCCCTAAACACTACTAAGTTTGACCTAAGAATTGCACAATGAAGCTGAGGATAGTTGGTTTAAATTATATTTTTTCAAGCTTTTAAAAATATACGCTAATTCCCATTCAAGTCCCTAATCTTATGTTTCTGCTCCAGACTATTCCTAATACTCTACATAAAAAGCCCCATAGAAAGATCTGTTACAAAGATTTTTAGTTTTCTTTAAAAACTTAACAAAAAAAAATAATAGGAATGTTACAATGCATTTCACATAAGAGGCAAAATCCAGCAAATCTAAAAATGGCTGCTTATATATTTCTCTCAGAAAATATGCCATCCCTATTTGCAATACCTGGATCGAAGTAATGGTAAAAGTATTATGAAAACTTCCAGTTTTACTACAAATTTTATGAAGTGAATGAAATTTTATGAATACTTAGATGCACTAGTATTCCATACAAAAACAATGTTTATCAAATATCTCTAGAAAAAACTTGACACGTCTTCTAGCTAAATGATATCATTAGAAATCAAAGTTTGGTTCTCCTCTTGACCTGATTTGCAGTCTGAATCATTATGGTATTTTCCAAAGCAGAAGCTAACACGCAGCTAACTGCTTAAATCTGCACTGCTTTTTCCATGACAATTACCTTGAGATGCAAATTCTCATTATTTCTGCAATGTCAAATAGGAGCGGAGGGAGGGGTATGCAGGAAAATCACTACCTCAGGATCACCGACAAGAGCAAGGCCAGCTCACACAGAGATTAATCATGCTCCAGCCAAACACGGGAACGAACTATGCTTTCCCAAGGACAAGAAGTATCAGTGAGAAGAATGATCTGGAACGACATGATGCCTCAGTGCTCCTTCCAAGACTGTGTAGCTCTGCCCACAACAAAACGCATAGCTTAAAGTGCACCTAAAAGCTTATAAGACGTTCTTCAATGTATTCACCTGGAAGGTGCCAAGCAGACATCTGCGTAATATCCTACATTTGTTCAGACATCTCCTTTTATGGTCTGGTGGGAAACAGAACTCTGTCCTACCATGCAACCCTCCTGCAAGCAGAAAAGCTGTAGTTGTAAGAGTTATTTGCTGAGGCACATCGGGTTTGTCCACATGACCTGTTGCAGGCAAATCTTACAGAATCTGCAAGAAACCTGGTAGCAATCCAGCTGAACATAAGCTCAGCAAGCTATTGACATGTCTGAGAAAGGTACAAGGAATTCTCTAACAAACAGCTTTACAGTCTTGTGGAAATGATTCCTTCCAGATGGATTAGCACTTGTGAGTCATTTCGCAAGATTATTCTTTTCCTCTCATATCCACATCGGTCTGCCGCTATAAAGATTAATACACAAAAAGACAATGCTGTACTTTTTTTTTTTCCTCCCTAGTAACTGAGGGCCATATCTATATTGTATATGATTAGAAATTGGCTCCACAAGCTTTTACTGCAAAACAAAAGTCTCCAGAAAGTACAAGTGTGCAGACAAGCAAATTGCTGCCCCAGACCACAAAGAATCTGTTCATAGCCTAACCACATTCATGCACTTCTCAAGTGGAGAGTCAGATTTATAACTTACAGGGACCACCTGAACATGGCTCTGCTATAGCTGAGGATTCTTTACACCGGGCAGACAGGCTCAAGGCACCGAGCTTACAGAATACTGTATTTGCTGGGAATCCATCCCATCTACAGGACACAGGTAACCTTGAGAAACTGAAGCCTACAGTAAAAATAAAAGCACCATGTTGATTAGATCCGACTTTCAGCTTGGCCATCCAGGGTCTAAGAAGAGCAAGATCCACGTACTTCAAAGGAAGATACTTCAAAGCAGATAAAAAAATAGAAGAGACTGTCCAAAGACAAAATTTATTCTTAGCCTTTTCCATTTGAACTTGAATTACACCTTCGGGCATGAAAATTTATACCCTTGCCAAACTTTAAAACATTGAAGCAATTCTCTCTATTGTACCTATGGATGCTCTCATAGCAATCACACATACCTGATTCTGTTGAGGAATCTGTTCATCTTATTCTTAATTGAGAATAATTTGATGCAGTACGTTCAAAAAGTATCATATGTTTCAGAAAGACCAAATGAAAGGAAATTATAAAATTACTGATTTTCATTGCACAGCACCTCAATCATTTGTCGAGAGGAATATTTCCTAAGGAAACCTTTTCTATTTGAGGGAAGATTTCCTTAGGGAACCTTAAGGACCTTTCCTACTTGAAGAAGAAAAATAAAGTTATCTGGTTTGGCCTACTTTTGCATTTTAATATCCTGAATAATTTTAATGCACACCTGCTTTTTGACAACTCCAGTAAGGGAAGCTCAAAGAGCTTCAGTGTTGATTTTATAAACTATAATATCTAGCCCAAAGAATTTTTTACTAGCCTCCTCATTTTTAAGAGCCCTTCAAAAATACTGTGGTCTTTACTATTGTTGTCAGGTTTAGTTAGATCTTAAACCAACTACTGAGTCTTTGGATTATGCCAAGCACAGCCTGCCTCCTGTCCACCAGCCAAGCTAGCTGCCTTGGGAAATTATTAAATATTTTCCTAGTTCTCTTCCTGTTTTGATATTTGACCAGTTTAAGTGAAAATATACTAACATGACCTATTACAGCTTCTACAATTTGTCAGATGTGTATGGTCTTCCGTAAACAAAAATAACAATTTAACGTTACAATATCTGTACAAGTGTCTCACCTTGTCCAAGACTTGAATGGATCTTGCTGGATTACTTACAAATGAGGGTTACAGTAGCACATTAATTTGTCATTTAACCTATGTGATAATATATTCATATGAAGATACATAAGATTTTCTAAAAACAAATTTCCTCATTTCTAAACTGCTGCCATTTTGCCTTCTTCAATGATGCATGCCTTGGAGACTCAAGAGGCATTTGTCACTCCTCATGAACCTCCAGGATTCTGATAATTTCTCTATTCACGTAATTCCCTTTATGCAAAGGAATGACTGACAAGATAGAACAAGCATAAAAATATCTTTTTTTCTTATAAATTTTTAGAGCAATCCCAGAGCTGTTAATTAACCCCAACTCTCACCGGTTCAGGAGACTGGTCAAATCCTAAACCATTGGTCCAGATTCTCTACTTTAGGAGGACTAGGTTCCCTACATTTGCTTGCGGCTCCATTGCAGAGCAGACACAAAGCTCTTTGAAGCAGTAGATTCACAAGCAAAGGTCTGTCTCCTATCTATATTTAGAGAACCACAAGTTTCCACGTTTCCTGTAAATGAGCAGAGTCAAATATCAACTTGTTTTCATAATGGCAACTACCTAATACTAATCATGGCTCACCAAATGGGGCAGCAATACTCAAAGTGCTCAAAGCACTTTACAGTGTTCACAAATCAAGCCACTATTGTACAGTGAACAGTATTCCCAGGTTACAGATGTGGAAAATGAAAGTAGAGAGATGTATTCTCCCAAAAGCAAACAATAAGCTTACAGTTGAGATGGGAAATTAACTTGGCCTCCAGTTTATAATCTTGTTCTTTTGCCACCAGCCCCTTCTTTCAATATTGACAGAATTCAGATCAATTCCCTGGCTTTTTTCAAGTCCTTTAGTTTACAGGATTCTGCCTCTACTTCCACAGATATATGTAATTCTCTTTAGAAACATAAACATCTTGAAATTTAAAACAAACTGTGAGTTTTCAGTTGTGAAACTGCTGAATTGTTTTGCCTCTGAGATCCAACTTCAATATTAGAACGTAATTAAGGTCAAAACACTTCCATCCCAAAGAGCAATTTAGATCTCTTAATTGTAACTCTCAAAATGCATAATGTGACTCTCAGAGGACTCTCACTAGGCCAAAAATCTTACCTTACACAAACCCACATGACTCTGAGAAGCCAATGCTGTCAGACTGATCTACATCCACCAAGTATCAGATCCGTTAAGTACATTTCCCAGGGGCAAGCAAAACCTTTGGATATGGAACAGCTGCAAAATACACTTCAGATACTAGGACTATGGGTGAGACATGGACAGAATTTCTTAATTTTAGGAAATACACGAATGCGTGTGTGCAGAAATTACTGTTTCATAGACAGTTTCAATGGAAGTGCACGTGCACATCCAAGGACAAAGTTTACTTGTTGTTTTCTACACAACAGCTTTATTTCAGCGCACATTCAGTTTAGTCTTATTAAATCAGCTCCCATTGAAAGAATAAAATTAAATGCATATTTGAATTAAACATTCTAGGACTTAAGAAATATTTGCATCTGGATTTGTTTTGTACTGCTATTTCTTTTATAGGCCAAATCTAATCTAGATCCTGGCTTCCTGAAAATGATGTTGAATTTTAGATTCCGATTCATTATTCAAAAGTATTTCTAAGAGAGATTTGAGTTGAGATTTATCTGATTAACCTCTGAGAACCTCGGAGAAAAAGGATTATTCAGCTTCAACCTGTTTTCATTCATTTGCCATGAAAACATTGTTTCCAGTGGAATGTTCATAAATATATAGGCAGCTTCAAGGATGGTGGGCAGATTACTATGCCCTGCCTATTAAAATGGTGATAACTATTAACACAATTTACTTATGTTTATTTTAAAATCTTAATTAATGGGCTTACTAAACTAAGCCCAAGCAAATGTAGGCTATGTGCATACTGCACACGCCTTGATGCTCTGAATTTGTTTGTACAGCTGTGAAATTCTCAAATTAACTATCTGACAGGAAAAGTAAAATACTGCCAGGAGACCATGGAGATGAAATCCAAGCCAATGGGAGAAAATTACAAAATGGCATCCTGTGACATGAATCACTTTTACGGAATAACTCCTGCTATAATAATAAGTCTGTAGTTTCTAGACAGTAGATCATTAGCAGCAGCAGCACAGGTAGTTCCAACAACTTACTACCATACAAATCTTGAACATTTATTAAGATCGATATCAGTCATCTCCTTGTCATTTACAAAAATGTATATTATTAGACTTATTTATGACTGTAAAATCTCCAAAAAGGGGAAAAAATGACTTCTTTAAAAATATATCATACAGTCACACCAGTCTAATACTGCCCTCCCTGTTTAAAATTTCCATTTTCATTTAAACTCGACGTTTTGTCTGTCTGAAGCAAAGGATAAGGTACAACATCAATGTTTTCAGAATCAACAGATTTTAAAGCACCGTTTAGCTGCTTAACAATGAAGAACATTGTCTTCTGGGGTTTGCAAATGAACAACTGTTAAATGCTTCATCTTTAGAAACTGAAATGCTTTTAATAACTTATTACTAAATGATTAACAAATCAAATACCACAATGTTAGGGAGCTAGACTTGTGCAGGACACATTCAGAGTATCTATTATGATATCCAAAAGTGCTTGTTATGGCATTAAGTTCAGGAGGGCAATGAGCAGAGACTGCATAAATGGCACCAGAGGCTGCCAAACTCCAGTGCTCTCAATCACCCATTACTCCCCTGGATAACAGATACCAAAGCAGAGCGTGACTCGGGTGCTATTTTTAGCTGCAGGGATTCAGTCCTAAAGAGGCACCTTTATACAGAAACAAAAAGTACAAATTTAATTTAAAACAATTTCTTTTGAAGCTTGACCCTTGTGAAAGGATACATTTGCCCATGGCCACCTGCACAACCAGCAAAGTATTCAGTCCCAAGAAGCAAAAACGCATAGAATCTAAGAGTGACCCTACTAGGTCAGCTAAAGGTTCATCTAACCCAGATGCAGACTGGCCATAAGTATCTAGGGAAGACTAAGACCACAGCAAACATGTTACACCTCCCAATACCTTCTCAAGGTCCAACCACTTCCAGCTACAGGGACTTCCACATCTAGATAGGCTGGACATTAGGAAAAATTTCTTTACTAAGAGGGTTGTCAGACATTGGAATAGGCTGCCCAGGGAAGTGGTTGAGTCACCATCCCTGGAGGTATTCTAAAAGTGCATAGACGAGGTACTCCATAATGTGGTTTAGTGGGCATGGATGATGGTTGGACTCGATGATCTTGAAGGTCTTTTCCAACCTAAATGATTCTATGATTCTAGATGGGGTTCCTGTGTATTCAGCCTTCTCTTCCATTACCTTATTCAGTGTTTTCTTGAACCCAGGTAAACTTTAACACTCATTGGCAAGAAATTTCCAACCGGTTCGTAAACAAGGACCCCCTTTTCTTTGGCTCCTACTAGTTTCATTCGACATCCCATAGTTTTTGTCTAGAAAAGAATTAACATCTACTGTGCCATTCCTGATTTTGCAGGTTCCATCATATGCCCTCATGCTACCTCTTTCAACGCTGAAGAATCCTAACCTACTCAGTCACTCATAAAAAGCCACTCCACTCATCTCCTTCACTCATAAAAAGTTACTCCTTCATTGCCTTCCTCTGACTCTTAAGGAAAGAAGACTTCACTTTTGCACCACACACCTTTTAATCTCCTTTTCAGTTTCTTAAAGCTGTATTCCCAAGTCATATTACCAGTAGTTTCCTAAACCTTTTGAAAATGTCCCCAGCATCCACAAGTGTCTCCACATGACACAAAAAGGAAGTGTTTATATCAAAACCACCATCTTCCTTACAGATTTGGAAAACACGGTATTTGGGGATGCACAACTTCTTTGGTTTAAGCTTTCCTGATTTATTCCACACTCAAAAAGGCTGATGTTGACCTAGGGGGTCCTTGAAAGCTGAAGAAAGTTCAGTCCTCCCTAATAAGAAAGGGAATGATACAGTTCTGTTAAGAAACAAACTGCAAAACTGACAGCAACTAGAAACATATTGCACAAGCAGTTAACCCAGAAGCAATAGGATTTAACCTCTGCCATTCTGTACAGCAGTGCAATATGAACTTAAGGAATTACAGCAAACAACTGATGAGTCAGTGTATGCAATATTAGTTTTTAATGTCTTCCTACATGTGCTGCTATAGCTGCTAAACTGGCCAGACAGCCCCAAAGAGCTGTACAAGTGAATTCGTGATCAGTAGTACATATCAAGCAGAGCAGGATCATCATCTTCCCCTAAGACCAAAATATTTTATGGAGTTTTGCTATCCAGGAAGTAGTTCACATACAAGGTAAGACTTCACTTATGAAAACAGACCAAATCTTCAAGCTTGTGGAGGGACTTAGTAAGATTACACACACACACACACACTCTCCCTATTATCTATATAGCTTTATCCTGTCTCCCTCACTCAGCTGCAACCTGGTGCTCCCTGCAAGCTGATCCTTCTGGCAGCCACTCATTTTATATCAGTCTGCTTCTATCTAAAAAAATTACAAATTACATATATGGATAGAAAAGTATGTTATCTATTTTGATAGAGGCTGAACTCTACAGAAGTCAGCAGCTTCTTCCAGCTGCCAGTGAAGTCACCAGGGCACCTGGGTGAAAGGCCATAATGTTTGTTTTCCTGCGCACAGAGAAATGGCCAAGTGGCTTCAAAATTCCACATGTATTATTAACAGAGTGCATAATAATGATTCAGGGGAGGATTGTGGAATTCTTACTATGCTAAATTTCATACAGTATAATCTTCTTATAAATTTCCTTGGAACCACAAGTCAGATTTTCCAATGCATAGACTAGTCCTATTGCCTAGGACTGCTACACAGGGAATTAAAATCTGAAAGGATTAATAGCTCCCTAGCAGTCTACAATGACACAAATCTATTACTCTGCCATTTCTTTGAATTCTTACTATACCAAGTATGAAATAACATACATTAAGAAAATAGCAGTGGAGCAGAATTTTTTCACTTTAATTGCATTGTCTGTTATACCAGTTTGACAAATAAAAGACCAAGAAAGCTAAGTAATTACAACATATGGGATTACAAATATCTAATTGGCTTCTAATGTAACTTAGGTTCAAAAAAAAAGGGGATCAGCTAACTGAAAGAATGAAGGCCATACTCTCAGCTGAGGAAGTCAATACAAGAAAGGAGGTCTACCTCTTTTCAGTGGCAAAGCACAGAAGTACCAAACATTGGTACATTTCTGGGTTACCTTTCCAAATGGTAGCTTTCTCCAAATGAGCCACCATCAGGCAAAAGTCTGATGATACAAAAAAAACCAAACCAAACAAAACAAAAATCCCAAACCAACAAAACAAACCAACCAAACCCCCCCCCCAAAGCAGTAGTTAGATATCTAAGAAAAACGTATTATTTGAATTTTTGAATATTCACTACAACTTTGTAGTAGAATTTATGACTATTATTTTTCCTGATAATTTTATATTAAACAGACATGGCTTTCTGAGATGTCAGTCTGTAAAAAAATGCTTTACACTTTGTGATTTGATTTTCTAGTATGCCAGCTGGGCAAGATATGAAAAGGGAATGTTTTAGAACTATGTAGCCAAGTCTACCTTTAGGGTATTCACTAAACCTTTTAGTAGTTTTTGGTCAATAATGGTACCTTTTGTTGATTTGTTTGTTTGTTAAGGGGAAAAAAAACCAAAACAACAAGTAACCCTTCTTTCTGCCTAGCTAGTTCCTAGGCTCAATTGAAAAAGACTGCCCTAAGTGTTTTCTCAACTTGGGAGCTACCATGACACTAACAGGCCACCCCTTAGGTGAAGACAAGCTGGACCGTACTATAAGGAGGAACTCAGAAGTCATCCAGTACTTCCACTAACCAAACCCTGATTATAATTTGAAATATGAAATATGAGTTCCAGCTGTCTTTTCCTCCTTTGTGGAGGTAGGATTCCTTCTTTCTCTACTTTACTTATCTTCCTTCCCAGTTATCTCTTCCTTTTTCTTTAGAAAAAAAAAACCAAAACGCAAAGCAAGAAAACACCACCTCCCTGCATAGCCCCTGCCCCACCTCACCCCACAGAAGGTTAAAAATAATTAATTAAATACATAAAGCCTGCCTCAGTCCAGACAATTTCTTCTGCAACAACAATTATGAGTTTGACACCAAGAAAAACAACATGCAGCTGCAGCTGACACAAGGCTGTCAGTTCTCAGAACTGCCGATAAAATTTATGCCGGGCCGTAATTTCTGCTATAGACTAGTTATGAAAACATCAAGAATAGAAGATGCATTATGTGATTTCTGCTCTTGGGCTCTTTTTTACCCACTGTCTATTGGCCCGTTTCAGCTTTCAAGGAAGAAGTATCTGGATTCAATACAAAAAATAAAAACAGTTTCACAGTAAACGCATTAATGTGTCAACCACTTAATTTAACTTCTCCCAGAAAGAAACTTGCTGCACTCTTGAATTTCTCCCAATAAGACCGTCCTATGAAAATAACTTAAATTAAAGGGAAGTTGCAGTTAAGCAAGATCTTAACCTGATCTTTGCAAAGCTCTTCAGTATATTCTAAGGGTTCACATTTTCCACATCATTCCTGCAACTCTTTACTGAACCCCTTCCAGCACACCAAAAGGACCTTTAAACTCAAGGCACCAAAACTAGCTATAGATTTTTATTATTGGCCTCCCTAGAGCTGTTTATGGAGGAAAAGGCACCTCCCACAGCTACTTAATATTCCCCTTGCAAATAAATACAAGGATCAGATTTTCTCTATTAGCTACCACATCACACTGCAAGATCTTGTTCTATGTCTTATCCTCCACATATTAGAAGTCATTGTTTTATTAACTGCCTCTCATAGTTACCTTAATAATTACCCAAGTAGTATCAACTCCCCCAATTTTATATTGTAATTTTTCTACACAGAGCAATTACCTCCCTGTCCATTTACAGAGCCTCCACAAATGAAGTCTCAACTGCACAAAAAAGTTCAGCACCAAAACAGTCAGATACCTCAGATTATGATAATACATGCTAGAACATTGACCAACACTTACTTTGGCAGGCTTGTTTACATCAAAGCTGTTTTCTTTAAATTTCTCCTGCAGGGTCTCAGCTAACCGACAAAGCAAGGCACCATTGTCCAATTTCTCCATAAAGGTTTCTGCTGTTATTTCTCTACCTGAACAGCAAACAGAAAGTTAACATGGCAGAAAGTGTGCAATAGTATACACTGCATCTGTGTGAAAAGAGAAATCAATAGAAATCTTGACAACAATTTGAAATATGCTTTCACTGAAAAACTTGCATTACTTTGAATATCTAGTGAATAACCTCACTACTACTTTACTGGTAGACATACAGCAAATTATTCAAAGATAATATGCTTGCTTTGTGAAGTCACGTGCTATTTGAAAAAATAATTCTAGCATATCAGACTTCACGTATCTCATTTTACTTATGAAATTCCAGTGCTTTTTACATAGTGTTTTAAAAGACAGAGTACAGCAGGCAAATGGTTTACACCAGTGTGCATGGGTAGCTATAGCGTAAGAGTTGCTAACACTACTGCAGCTTATTTTGTAACAGAAGTAGAAAACCATGTCAAGAAAGGACGGACTGTATTGTTTTAAAAAGACTTTAAGAGTTGATCCTGCGAGAAGTTGACAAGATAGTACAGTGACTACAACGCTCCTTTGAAAGAGCTTTTTCGAAGTAAAGTTAGGTACATTAAAAAAAAAAAGGGGGGAGGGAGCGAAATTTCATGTTATGTATCTACCTGCCACAGTTTAAAATTTTCACCCAAAGAACAAAGCCAAAATACTCAAAACATTTCAAAACATGGCAATTTTTATCATGTTAGATGACACTGTACTTCAGCTGCCACAGATCGTCCTCCCTGGCTACAGCAGACCAGACGACCTTCCATTACACAGTAATTGCATCCTCCGGGCAGAGGAGATCACGAGTCCCATGATGAGATGTGCATTCTGACCAGGCTGGACAGGTCAGATGAGAAGGGAATCATTTACACCCTAGACTGAACTTCCAGGATCTTAACATCATTTCCAGGTAAAAATATTCCTATTTCTTATTGAAGGTTTTCCATTTCACATTTCTACTGGAAAATTTGCCTTCTCTTTGGACACTTTTTTGACCAGCAGCTGTATTTTTCAGCTCTCTTCACTTCTACTAATACCAGGAAAGCATCAAGGACTAATTCTTGCTCTTCCTATTAAGACACGATTTATTTATTTTTGGTGATATTTACATATGGGAACTTGGAAACAGGAATAACACTATCAACTCATTCTCTATAGGCTGTTACACATCATTCATCAGTAGCTGTAGGCTACCCTGAGGGGGGGAAAAAAAAAAAAAAAAGAGGAAAAAAAAAAATTTAAGAACTGAAGTGAGAGTGATCCCTCAGCCCATCCAGATCCACTCCTGCTACTCAAAACCAGCTTGTTTGCAAGCAGAACAACAGGTACAGGTCTGCCCACTGCTGGTCGGGGTTTTTGCCACAGATTTTTGACCAACAAGCAGCTGCCTAACTAAACCAGTTCTTTTGTTTTGTTTTTCTAGTTAGTTTGGGGAAATCTATTCTCCATGAGATGTCTGGAAACTGAAAACATTAATCTGTTTAGAACAGGTTCAAAATATTTTTCATCAAAAAAACCCCTAGGAAAAGTAGATTTAGAAAAAACAAGTAAAGCTTTTCTATACCTTTTCACTCAGAAGAAAGCGGGAAACTAACACTCAAAAGTAACAAAAATGAAGTAGATGATAAAAAAATTAATATTGTACTTCTGTAATATATTGCTGCTACATTGTAATCTGACAGTCAATGTCACCTATAACACTGAAGACACCAGTATTATAAAGCAATATGATTACACAAATGCTAAAGGAAAGTTGATTTCTCTAGGCCCTTGCCTGAAAACTGTTAGATACTTAAGCATCCTTTGGGCAAAAAATTGTGAGTCTTTTCAGTTTGATCAGTTAAAAATCAATGACTATCATAAAGATTTTTGCAGCAAACCATCTTCAGATACAACAGCAGACTTGTATTTTTGGTTGAAGTTAAACTTGGTTTTTCTAACACATTTCTACTTCAGAAATATCTGTTTAATGTGAAGGTTTTTTCCCTTTTTATCCCCCCCTTAATTCTCTCTACCATATAGCCCACTTTATAGCTCCTGTATACCTAAATGACTTCTCCAGGCAAAAGAGCAGTAGCAGCACCGCAGACATTCAGTGGTAGCTTGTGCATAACAGACAATATTTTAGCAGTGCCTCCAGCTCAGCTGAAGCCAGGACTGAAACTATAATAGCCCACAGATAGAAAAATTGAACATCTCAGCACCTCAGAAGCCTTCATAACCATTCTAGCCTACATAATTTCTCATTTGCCCCCATCAGCATTTTTGCAAGAGGTGTAAAGCCATTAGAGAGCTAAATTTTAAGAATGACAATGTTATAGGAACTGCTTTATTTTTAATAGAGTATTGCATTTTACAGTAGACTTATTTTCTTCTAAAAAAATTATTTCAAATATGTTTAAGCTACTCAAGATTTTTTTTTTTTTAATTTGGAAAGCATAATTTTTCACACAGGTAGAAGAAAAATCATATTCTACATATCTATTCTGTCCTGTGATTTCTAGATTTATTACTTCACTGGTCAAGCATTAAAAAACCTAAAACCTATTTAGAGGTATTTTCTCTTCACACAGGCATGGAAAAATTCTTCTATCTTCTGCTATTTAACAATATGTTTATATTATTTTAAATGCTGAATTGCATTAGCAGTTTGGTCACTGCATATTGTACACTAAACTGAAGTATTTTAGTTCTGTTCCCTTTTATGAAAGCTGAAAGAATGAGTTTTGCATTGAACATCTGTATCCAATGAAAAATATATTAGGTGTCAGCTTTCAATTCACTGTATTTTATGGCTCCAAAAGGTGGCATTTCTTTGCTAAAACAGACACTCTGACATATTTAACAGTTGAAATGTATTGATTCAAATGAGAGTAATGTTCATAGCCTGAGGAAAAAAATGGCTCTGTATATTTGTATGGAAAAAACATTAAACTCCATTAAAAATGTATAACTCCCCCTATAATTACAAGAAAGCAGTTGCAATGTTTTTATAGAATGGAAATAACATTAAGCATAATAAAAAAAACAACACTAAAAGTATGAAAACAAAAAAAAAAAAACAAACCAGGAATATGAAGGCTTTCTCAAACCTCACAAGCATTGCTTACCCTCTCTTCTACCGCAATCACCAGATGCCCCTTAAAAAGACAAACTGTTATACCTGAACACCAACCACTTGGAAACTGTGGGCTGCAATCTCTAAGGCCACCCAGTCCTGGGGGTCCTAATGCAATCAGACTGGGAGGTCTGTGAAAGAATAACTAAAAAGAGCCCATGCCTGGGGTGTGTGCCCAAGAGGTTGAAGATAAAGCATTCCCTACGGGCCATCTCAGACAACCAGAGCCTTCCGAAGAAGGCAGAGGGACTCAAAGACTAGAACAAAGTACCAAAATCTAGATGGTTCCTCTATTATTGCACTGAGTTCTTCCACACTTAGTTCAATAACTACAATGCAAGACACCGACTCCGGCCTCACAACTAGCTGATTGGCTATTTTAATTGTACGCTTCTGTGGTAACACAAAACTACTAGTTTACAAATAGAAACATTTCACTCGAGTGAATCTCCGAAACACGTCAGTAGGAGGATGGGCTTCTACAATACTGAGGCACCAGTGGAACAACTCCTCCTGACCCTCTCAAATTGTGTGACATTTAAACCCAAGATAACAAAATGCAATAAAAATAAAGAAAACTAAGGCCAACGATTTTTTGCACATGCAAATCCGGCTCTTTTCTGACAAAGCCACTCTGTTTCCAACAACAGCTAACAGCAAGAAAAATAGCTTTGATAGCATTGAGACATTATCACTTACTTGAAATGGGACCTATAGACAATCCCAAAGGCATGTTGATACTAAAGAAAATTCTAAAGCCACTCAACTAAGTAAGAAACTGCATCAGTGTCAGCAGAATCACTAGAAGTATAGGTATCATGAATGTCTTCATATTCAGGTATTTAAAACCTGCGTTTCCCACTGGCTTGAGCTGAACACACTGACGTTAAAAATAAAGGTACTGCTACAGAATCTTCTTAGACAGCAAGGTGAGACAGAACACTGAGCTGAAACAGGTTTTGCTTTAATTCAGAATCAAAGAAAGACCATTTTCTTGTAGAAGACTTCCTATCCTTCATCCCCCAAACTTTACACGTCCTTCAACACACCTTTAAATTCCAAGCCTGGTCTTCAACAAAATGCCTGTCCTAACATCCTCAACTCTCTGTTCCTTTTCTCCAAGCCTACTTCACTTTTGCACCGAAGCAACTTTTACATGCCCCATACAACATTCAACATTTACATGTCCAATTCCTCACCATCTTACCTTCTCCAGCTCCTTACCCATGAGCTTCTGAAGCCCAGAAAGCTCTGTTAGGAAGAGGCCTCAGCACTGAAACCTTGGAGCCCAGACACATGCCCAAGGCACATCTCACAGGTCTGTTCCGTGGTCCCATGTGCTAAATGAAGCTGGATGGAATAAGCAACAATATAACCCTTTGCAGCTGGTAAATGGAGTCTGGGAACGGGAAAAAAGGTCAGAGCTCTACACAATAGCCAAAGGGGAAACAGAGGAACCATCCCTCTGTACCTGCCCTAAACTACAGACTGGTGATGAGGCCCAGTCCTCCTGATGTCAGCCCTTTTGCTTCTGCCGCCGCACAAGAGAAAACCAGACAGCATTGGAGAGTACAGCAGACAAGCAAACCCTATTTGCTTTCAAGTTGCTATTTTGCCTCTGCTAGAAGATTACTGTGGCCCAACTGTTCCAATTCCCATGTGAAGCTTGCTTGAGGTGGAACAGAAGTTTTCAGTATCCACAAGAGCATTCCATTAAAGTCAGTATATACATAATCTACCAAATTTGGAGTGTGTCAGCAGTGAAAGCGTTGTTGAGTACTTCATTGGCTCTATACATAATAAAAACAAGGCTGAGAGATGATCATTATTTGCAAGACAGTTGGGTCAGCACATCTTCTTAACTTTGCTACTGCAAGGATCTCTGGACTGAGCCACCACAGCTCAGCAGAGGGAAGCGAGAGTAAGAGACACAACATCCATAGCTCCAATCTTCCTCTCCAGCATGCAAACACCAAGCCCCGCAATGCTGACATGTCCCACTTTGAGAATGCTATAATGTACAATATTGGATGAGGTAATCCCATCCGACACATCGATTTTATCTGCAATGTCCTTTTTCCAGCCCCCAGAATACAGGCAGCTAAAATCTATTCGGCAATGGAGCTGTAATGACAAACTGTCCTCTCAGAAGCTCTGAGTTTCTCTGACGTGGTTCCAAAAATAATTAGCAAAATGCGTACAAAAGTACTAGTGATTACTAAAAGAGCCCCCACAACAATGTCCATGCTAAATTGGAATAAAATGTCCAAAGTCTCAGGGTTAAAAATTCTTACAGCATTATTTTCCAGCTGCGCCACCTATGTCAGTCTTCCCATTTATCACTTGGGTAAGGTCAAATTCTAGCTATGCCTAATTTCCATCTAATATCAAACCCCTTCATTCATATTAAGTGCAATATCCTTCCAACATTTTCCAGTTTGTAATTTCAAACCCATACCAGGCTTTGCTGCTGCAAAACTGTCACCATTTTAACTTCCAGTAACACAAGTATGTAGGACATATTTGCCTCTCCACAAAAATTTCCAAAAACACCATCAGTTGATCAAATAGTTGATCAACCTATTCTTGCCTAAAATATTTTCTATTTTTTTTTAAATCTACATTTAGTTAAAAAGATTATGTGTCCTTGTTGAATCATAGTACAAATGAACAAAATATAGATAAAACAAAACATGAACCAACATGGCAAAAATCGAAATGCATATTAATTTTCTTTATAAATTCAGAAAGCCTATTACATTAAAACTGGCATAAAGACACTTACAATGAGGCCACACAAGTTAGAGCACAGAGCAAACTAGGGTGTGAATACACAGAGTATTATCTCTTCTGTGTTATCTGCACATCCATGCACTTGAAAATCTACTAACCATTAATGCAAAGTACATTATTTCTCCCATGAAGGGAAAAAAACCCACAACAAAACAAACAAAAGAGTCTTGCATATCCTTTTATCCTTTTGAATGCTGAAATGTGAGAGTACAAACAGGTTTTTACAAGGTAACAGCATGCTATAAATTCATACCTATTTTATCTTACAGTAACATGCTCATGTATCCTTCCTCTCATTAAATTTAACCTAAATTACACAGTAATTAAACCAAATATGAATTCTGAGTTAATATATTTATATGAATATTAATTACTTTAATTCAGTTACACTTAATTTATTTTGAATGCAAATTTTAACTTAATTGAATTATTAATTTGAATAACAATGTCTACACAGGAATTCAAAGCAGTTTAACAAGTCACTATAATTTCAGTTCTTGAGGACAAACTCTGAGAAAAGAAGAGGTTGGTGTGAGAAGGTGTGGGGGAACACATTAAGCAAGTGAACTGTGTATCCTGCTTAATTAAAAGAAGGTTGCGCCCATTCAGTTCCGCAGTGCAGAATTTGGTGTCCATATGAAAAATCAGATTTTTAATTATAGTTGGCATTTCAGAACCTCCTGCTGGTTGCTACTTTCTTGCTAAAAAACTGACCTCATTCCTAAACTTGTCACTGTGAGAACTCTGTTATGAACTGCAAACAAGCTTCTATTTGTTTTAGAGTGGCTCACTAAAACTTCATTGTTTAAAACATTTAAACAATATATTAAATCCTTAATGGAATGTGCTGCTTCTAATTCAAAAAACAGTCTTTTGGATTGCTATCTTGTGGTAATTGGAACGAGAAGTCAGGATTTCTGGATTTTGTTCTGGCATCGCCTAAACAATTTTATATTCAAAACTCATTAATTTAAATGGAAGTACCACACAAAGATGTAATTTAAAACAAGTGCCGCTTTTGCAGTTGTGGATTCACAACTATTCCAACTCTAAAATGGTTACTGCCTACCTGCAAAATACTGTGTTCTTGCATTCTACTGACATTGTACTTGTTGACTACACCTCTCATAACACAGTGATACTTCCCTTCGTCTTAAAAAACGAGGAAATACAGCAAGCTAGAATATGCAGATGAAAGGCACTAGCCATACTCTATTATTGTGTGATATCACTGAGTTGGTTCAGCTACAGCATTTGCCAAGATAAGACACTGCCTATGTCTCACCAGAACAGGCTTCCAGAAAAAAAGCCCCAAAACCACCCACACCAAATTTAAAAACGCTCATCCAAATTTTCCTGCAAAAAAACATCAACGAAGGTTTCAGGTAAACATCACCTCCTCTGAAATATTTTCTCCTTTTTGTTTAATGAGAGGAACGGCTGGCATGTTTCCCTTAGGATGAGGTACTGCGTAAGTCATGTACGTCTTCGATAGAATCCTTTGGACTTACAGAGATCACACAAAAGCCATTTTTCCCTGAACGTTCTCAACAAACAACATACTATTTCCTGGCTCATAGTTTCTAAATTCCACCTTCTTGAATGAGTCGTATATCCCAAAGAACTGTCTCTCTCCTTCCTGCCAGGGACGTACTCTCATTTGCTCCTCTTCACGTGTACCTGATTTTTCTCTTGGCTTTTGGTATGCATCCTCTTTCCTCAACAACATGTTTTGGCTTCACACACCGAGACGTACAGCTGCAACCCGTAAAGCCCCAGGTCCCAGCTGTAGCCACTAGCTCAGACCCCTCTATGCACAAGCTCCCACAACTCTTAGCATGCATTGCCTTGGGTGGCAGTTCTCAATCACTGGACTGCTTGGTCAGCAAAGAACTATTTAATGGCTCCTTCCATTCAAGGCAGTACACCCATACTCTTTTGGGGGCCTACCAATAAAAATGGAAAACATAGGCAATGGCAGTAATCAGCACCATTCAGCTTAATGGTATTAATACAGAAAACACAAGCAAAATAACATTTAAAAGAAAATGTGAGGAAAAATAAACATGAAATGAATAATAAAGTTCAATTACGCTACTCACAGAAACACTGTGGAGGCAAATTACTTATTAGCTTTTCTGACTTTGCTAACAGTTGCACTGTGTGTGGCGGTAGCTACCTAATCATAACCACCTTTATTTCTGAAACGCAAAGAAGCCTGAAGGACCGAATTCCCAGCTAACAGCATATAGAGTTCTTTTACTGCCCAGTATCTGCATTCCATCTTATTGTATCTTACCCAGTAGGTTTGTGAGCCACAGGGCCAAATCCTCTTTCATCGGCAACAAGTTGGCCTCATGTCTACTTGCAAGCCACTGACTGTATTGATGCATATCAGAGAGGCCAGGGCCACGTGCCTTCGGGCTCAGAGCAGTGCACATTGCTTATCCACTTGTTGTACCTGTTTTATTATATATATAAAAAAAAAAATACTTCATTATACCAAATCTAGTTTTACAGGTTCTCTTTTTAGACTTGTAGAAGATAGTAACTATGATTCTAAGAAATCAGATGTCAGACAAACAGATGTGGATCCAACACATGAATACAACATCAGTGACTGAAGGTTTGTTTTGTTAATGGATCACATTGCAAGTGATTAAATCATACAGATAAATGTCAACTTCATTTGTACTCACCAAGCTACACATGTTGCCAACACATAACCAAATATTCTGCAAGGAATGATTAAAATCAAATCAAAATAAACATTTTACACAAAGCTAACAACTCACTACAGCGCCTGATCCAATACCCATTCAAAATAAATGGAAAGTTTCAGAGATTTTTGGATCAGGCCCAAGAAAAGCACGGGAACAACTGAGTTACGCTACTACAGCAAACTTACTAACAATTAACAAATGCTGTTACCAAAAGGAATCAGTCTATTCTACAGCTTCAGAATAATTAAAGAAAAAACCCATACCAAATATATTTACTGAATAGTATTATTTCTTCAGAAAGCAGCACAACAGCTAGTGCTGGTCACCCACACTTCCCACTTCCACCTTTTCTACAATTACTCCTCTGCTTCAGTGACAACACACTGAAACTTTAGTTTCAGGTAAGACCATACGTCATGTGTTAAATATTAGTTAAGTGTTGTGAGTCTTGCAGCAGCCAGAGACGTTAGGCCCACCGGACCTATATCTCTGCTCCTGAAGGACTAATTCCCCCATCTGTGGTAGAAGCATGCTAAGGAAAGAAGGTTATTTTTCTCTCTGAAAAGAAACTCAGACCTGGACCCTAATGCTCGCAGCCAGGAGCTGAGTTACTTTCTTGCCTGGTAGGCTGCAGCCTGCTGAAAGCCCAGTCATACCAACTAGCAGTCACGGGGTCTTACATAGGCGGCACTAGACAGACGTTAACTGGAGGTGGGAGGTCCGTAAGGAATAGTTCTTTGCCTATTGTCAGCTGGGTGATCCACACCAACCGTGGTTACACGAGCCAACTGGCTTCAGCTTATGATACTCCGCAAACACTGCTCCTTTCTGTCCTTTGCATACCTTTCAAGTCAGGTAAGAGGTAGTTGTGGCTTTAAAAACAACAACACAAAAGAACAATTTGTTATACTATTCCACTGTGGCCTGGAATAACAAGAATACTGAAAACAATTCCTGTGCCAAAAAAAGGAAAATGTCTACTGAATGTAAAAAGCAATTGCCTTTCCATAAAATTGCGCTGTAACTGACATTTCCAAAGATATTAAATGCTATTTGGGATATTTTAATGCTTACATTAAAACAAGATCGCGTATTTTAACCATACCCTGAGTAACTGAACTCCTTGTTCGCAAAAACATCTGCTTAAGCTCTTGTTGAGAGTACCTCACCCCAAATCCTGAAGTCTGGTTTGCCCTTGAGATAGATACTGTAGCTTTCACTGCAAATATACTCCTTACTGAAATTAGACAATTTTTTCACTTGGGGAGGTGGGAAAATAAACATAAAAAAGACTTTATTCCCTAGTACATTTCTGAATTATAAGTAAATTTTACATTTTTCTAACAACAACAAAAAAATCCTTATGTATCAAAGTTCCTTTGAAAGCAGAGGAGTTTAAGGCAGACTGAAGTATGTAATTTAAGCACAGCTCTGTTCTGAAAACTGACTTTGTAAAAATGTCAGCTTGGATTTATGGTTTCCTGGTTGATTAAATCCAAATCATACCTGTTCATTTGGGGCGGGGTGCGAGGGAGTGGAGGGAGAAGAATTAGGCTGTTAACTGCAAAAATCAGTCTGGAATGTCACTCTCAAAATAGATTCCTTTGGACTAGATGATACTAACAGCTAAGGAATTACAATGACAGTATATTTTAAGTTGCTCTAAGTCACTCAGAACCATGCAATTTAGTTCTTCAAATCACCGCTTCATTTTGGATGGAAGCAGAGGCAAGATGGGTAATTGATACCCCCTTGTCTTCAAAGACTATATGGGAAAAGTCAAGTATAAATACCTTTGTCATATACTTTCTTTCCAGAAAAAAGCCTTTATATATATATATATATATAAAAAATATTTTTTTTACTGATTTCTGGAGTCTATAAACCCCATTGATATGGTGAGAACCAGAACTGAAACTAGTTTATCCTCCTGAACCACTTCTGAAATGATATCAGTAAAAAGTAATTAAAAAAAGTCTCATTCCTGAATGTTCACTTCATATACAATACACAAATAAAACAAAGTAAAAATACATCATTTTTTGGCATCAATTTTTCAGTTTATTAACACCTATATTTCTAAATGTTTAGGACACAAGATCCTGCAGTTTGCTTCTTTTGACATACAGATTGGAAAAATATACCTGAAAAAAGAAGCACAATTATACTATAGGAACCAGTTAGACACTGCACATCTTCACCGGAAATAATGTCACAGTTCATACATGCTTTAAGGACTGGGTTAGACTAGATGACCCCTGGAGGTCCCTTCCAACTTAAATTATTCTGTCATTTCATATATCAAGGATGCGCACAGCAATACTCATCATGGGACCCTAAGCAGGGTCTGCCCTGTTAGGAGTACAACTCATGGCACACACACTGAGCTGGGTTGCGTTAAGAGGAAAACTACAGAGACAACATCCTTCACCTCAGGAAGGGTCCACCTACCTTGTGACTTCCACGACCATGCTTATTAAGTGCCCTATGAAACCTGGAGCTAATTAATAATCAAGAGCATTATAATATGCCTGACAGCCAGCCAGATAGGATACAGGCTGCTGCCACTGGTGGGGCTGAAGTAATTCTAAGGTCTGAAAGTTGCATTTCTTTAAGACTAGACAAAAGAGAGGGAAGACTTCTGGAGCAGCTACATGGAGGCAGTTTGGGTTTCCCCCCATCAGTCTATGAAACAAGCACAGCAGTCTGTTTACGCTTCAGCCTGATCTCTGTGGAGACGCAGAGCAGAGAATTCAGGGATTTGAGATGTTACTTCAGTTTGTCTCTAAAATACAGGGCTGTCTTTAAATATACTTCATACTGACCTACCTCTTGTTTCACAAAACTCAGCAACCAGGCTGGGTAAAGGTCTCAGGGAACTTTTGAGACTCACTGAAGGAAGAAAAGTAGGAGAACAAAGAGCTCTGATTTTGGAGGATGCATGGGTGCTTCAGTTTCGTACTAACTGTGGTAGTAAGAAGAGAGAAGATCCAGAGACAAGAAGGGTATTCTGAGTTTAAGGTAGTTTAAACAGGACACAGGTTCTCAGAATGGGAAACTGGGAAAGATGAGGAAAGGCAGATAGACAGGTGCCAAAAAATCTCTAGAAGCTAAAAATGATTCAGGCATCTCTATACTGGGACTAGGTCTGCTTGAAATAGTAGTCCTGAATTAACAATAATTTATGGGTTAATTTGTGAAGCAGGCATGCAGAGTGAGGACTGTGGAATGAGAAAGTTAATACTGATGAAGAGTCTCCACTGAGAAGAACCCTGAAGAATCACATACAATCCAACCTTACCTTTGTGTAAGTTTTCTTTAATTTAGTTTCTGAAAGAAATTAATTTTCCTCTTCCCTGCTACTTCTCTGAAAACCTGCCCTACATTTCAGTAAAATACTTTGTCAGGCTCAAAGCAACAAAATTCCTACCTTGGATTTTTGAAATTTTAAAAAAATTTAAAAAATCAGTCCTCAAGAAGCAGAGCACAATTTGTTACCTGTACCTCCTGTCACAAATTCTGCAAGTGATATTGTGGGTCAGTTATCAAAATGCAAGCATCAGAAGCTATCAAAATCTTAATTATTCTTTATGCAAACACTGACTGCTGCTGAACTTCTAAGTTTAACTTAAGCCTCCACGATACTTCAGTGCTGAAGTACCTAAGCTTCATTAAAGTGTTCACCTACTTCATCAATTGTAATAGGCCATACATTAACTATTAAGACTTCAGCACATACTAGCTGGGATCTGTGAAGAAGCTGAACTGAGTTAGTTAGGTGAAGGTGACAGCAGCTAGGTCCTGAGCTCCTTCAAGACCCTTTTGAAGATTCTACCTGTAGTAAAGGCCAGGCTCTTGATTCTTCTCTCAGATACCATCAACTCACCTCCTTAAAGTGTCTTAACATATTTATTTTCTGGTGAGCTGGAGAAAAGTTTATTGACAATTTAGCAGCGAGGAATTTGGTCAAAGAAATGGACTAACTTGCCACAGAAGGAGCCAGCAGCGTTCAAGGATACTTCACCACAGCTCAGGCAAGCCTCTTTGGCTCCAACAACTATTTCATCCTTTCCTTTTGGCAGACATGAGGTATGAACAAAGTAGCCAAAAAAATATTGGTTTTCCTAATCTCACTACTTTCTAACAGCAACATCAAATCATCATATATACAGCTCTTTAAAACTAGCCAACATAAACACATCAAATATTTTGTAGAATGTTACGCTTCTCTATAAACTGTTGAGGCTGATGTGATATGCAGAAGCATTTTCAAAACTTACCTCTAAATGCTTTGTTCCTCAAAAAGCAACTTCTTCCCCCTACTCTTCTGAATGCAGACAAGGAAAGGTCTTTAACTACTTTTCATTCTGTTTTGTTACAGGTCATATTTATGCAGCACAGCCTTTTTTTCCACCTCTCTCAATAAGAGGACGACATCTCAAATTCTTAGACTTATTGTCTAGCTGAAGAATTCAGTGTGGGATAGTTTACAGTACACCCAGTGACATGTAACAGATTCAACACACTAAAAGGTTATATTTCTCTCTGCTTGCTTCTACCAAACAGTGAAGTTTTTATTTTGCATTACAGTAGTACATTTAGTTTTCTGCGTATTGTAGCTCACCCCTTGTATTTTGCCAGCAGGGTAACTTACGCTATCTGCTGATTGTTGTCAGTGATCATAAGGTGAAAGCAATGAGAATCAAACAAGTAATCTTCTGTAATTCCACTGGCTTTTGTTGGGGTTAACTGGTAGAACAAAAGGATTCAAGAATGATACACTCTGTACTCAAAACACACAGGAGGCAAAGACTGTTAATCCAGAAACTAAAACTGGCTGCACAGTTAGGCACTCACAGTGGCAGATGCCTAGATTTGATTCCATTTCCTATTCCAACCACTTTCCTTACCTGTAAAATTGCAATAATAGTATAATCTGGAGGAAAAAAAATATTCTATATAGTAAATATATATATATAAAAGCGTGCATGTATGCATAGATATGCATACACAGAAAATATACATGCTCTACCCTGTGAGCTAATCATACAAAACAGTAAATTCTTACTCCAGATCACCCATCCAGTTCCAGCATATACATATAATGGCTTATACTGAGTAGCTGCTGGCTACGCAGCGCTCTCTGTGCTACATGAGTTTCATTGTCGCTTCATCCTGGCTCCTAATTACATGTGCATTAGTTCTCAAACAAAAGGAGGCTTGAACCACTCTTTTTAACTTGTTCCTAGATACAATCCTTCCAGGTCAGGGATGAAGAAGTCTTACCGAGTCACTTGCTCTTTATGACTTGGTTTAAGACTTAGGATAGACATTAAGTATCCAGTGAAACAAGCATTCTTCTTTGTATTCAGTTAGAAAAGAATAAAAATATGTTAAAATTGTCTCTGGAGGGAAAAAAAATAAGTCATAAAGCAAATGCAGAACCCTATACAGAGATCAATCAAATCCTCTCTGATGCAAAGGTCCTACATGATGTCCCTTTGTGCCACACCAACTTGACCGTGACACCGTGCAACAGACATCTGTTTTGGCCCCCCCCAGGTACTATCGCCTAGCAGGCAAGTTAATTGACTGGCTCTGTTCAGTAGGCAGCCAAACCAGAATTATCCAGGACTGAAGATGTGCACGTATGCCAGTTCAGTGGCCTAGTTGTTCTACAAAGTTGGAACAACTGGAACAGAAGATGGCGTAACTCTGCCTTGGACGCTGGGTTCAAAGACTCTATTTCATAAAATCTTCACAGAATTAAAAAGCAGGCTTTATGCTTGTGAAATGAGGTGTCTTGTAATATGATTGAAGAAACACATTAGCTATCAGTTGTAGGAGAAACAAAACATCATGCGCGCAACTGTGCAATAGTTTTACTGTCAGTGGTAGAGAGAGCAGACAGCAACTTAGACAAGAGCAGCAACAGTTTTCTGTGAAGGAACTGGAACTTGAGCACTAGACTGCACATTGGCTTTGACAGAGGGGTATCGGCTATAACTGCAGACAATCTCCTGCTGTCTTAGAGAGAAGGTAATGCTATTGGAAAGCAGCCATCCTGGAAAGAGAGGAGACAGAGGATCAAAAGCCAGAACAGAGCTCATGAGTATCTGGCAAGGGTCTCTGCTGGATCTCCCTGCTAGTTCTAATCACCTCAAGCAGATGGAAAAGAACAGAACTTTTGAAACTTTACTGGAGTTGAAGTGGACAGTGTGAAGCATTCACTTGCTGTAACTGCAAGCTGGGTGCAAAAGGGGCTTAAATAAAAGATTCAATGCTCATAAACAGATTAAGTTGCAGCAACAAAATGCACATTTGCGCAAGCAGAAATGAGGCTTCCCACACTTTGGGACCCATACTTGCAATCACCGCTTTCACATACGCAATTTTACACACATAGCACATCCAAGCATAGATACATTCACATCTGAAAACTGATTTCAGTTTTCCTGTCTCAGTGTTGGCACATTTTTCAGATTTGGAGAGTATACCATTAGTCCACAGACTAAAGGCTGCTCTTGTTTTTCTACCCCCTCACCCATATACATACATATGTGTATACACACATATATATGCAGAAATGGGCGGGGGGGGGGGGAGATATATGAATGTCTTCCTTTGAGAGCCACAGAGGTAACTAACAATTTCTGTAACTGATATTTTTAATGTCAGGAAACTGTTCCCTATGGTGAGATCTGCTAGACAGTGGAATAATTTCCCCAAGTGAAACCGTGAAAGCTCCCCTACTTGAAATCCTTAAAATGGATTAAAAGAAGCAGTAGGAAAAACCACAGAGACCTGTCACTCACTGGCAGATGTTACTCAGTCAATCTTTACCACCTGCAATTTCCAGTTTACTACAGAACAGTAATCACTCTCATTTTGCCCTTTTATATATGTAAACCCAAACACTATCACTTTTAAAGTGATTCTGCTACTACATTGCATAGCTCCTCTTCAAGAGCTATTGCAGAGCTTTCCCTTCTGTAAGAAACAACAGGTCGTTCTTGTCTGCATCATCCTAAATACATATATCTGTAATCTTAGTTTTCTCACTACCATAAACAAGCAGATAAAACATAAGCTCACAAATGCAGCAAGCATATTTTTGTAAGGAAATTCAATTTTTCTAGTTATTTTATTATCCTTATAAACTATACCACAACCAATTTAGCCCAAGGTTTCTGGAGCTTTCCCAGATTAACTTGGAGCATACTGTACATGTTAGGAGCAGGGGGAGGGGCACTGGAGGGGAACCACCATCTGAAACTCATTAATCAATTAGAATTTTTAAGGGCTTACATCAAAATGTGATCTACACTGATAAAGTAAACTTTAATCACAAGAAGCCTTTGTCCTTTACGTTATGAATATGCATGTTACAAATGTGTGCAGTACTTCGAGCGGAGGATAGAGAACCTGGCACAACAGCTTACCGATACTTTAGACCTGCAAGGCCCTTGGTCTGAGGCCAGACCAAACCGAAGTTAACCGCACTTAAAAATCTGAGCTAATCATTGGAAGCCTAGACACTTTCGGGACTATGCCTAAGAGAAACAATTTTGTTGCCTTGATGATGTCTCTTCTACCAAAAGGAAAGCAAAAAGTCCTTCTCACATAGACCAAAACAAAACTTTAGGAATGTTCAATATCTAGTTGCTCATAAAATTATAACTTCTGGAAACTGAGCCCAATTCCTAACACAGCCCAAAAACTTTCAAGTTGACTTCTCTTTGCCTGGCTCTTACTGTATGTTTTTCTGCTTGTCTAAGCAAAAGAGCCATTAAAAATTAGTACAAAAAGAAGTTTCAACTGCCACCAACTAGAAAAGGAAATACATATTAAAACTGACCTATCGCATCTTACAAGGTGTATAAGCGTGTCTCTTGCTGCAAGGACACTATGCAGACAGTATTACAAGCTGACTCCCAATCATCAGCTTTGCTTTTAATTATGAAGTTCCATTTCTAAATCCTGTCCTGAAATTAGTGTGAAGCTTAACTTAGAGGTGTAAAGTGGAGTTGAAGAAGTACTTTGGATAGTAAGTGTGCCAATTTAAATAAGACTGTGGGTAAAATAAATAAAGCGACCAAATAAGTGAGTAGCCTGAAGTCAGTAAGAGCTAGGAACTTGAGGATAGTACCGACTCTTCCTCACCTCACCTCCTCCATCTAGATTTGGCTATGGTTCCAACTAGGGTACCACTGTATAATGCTGATCAGATGGCCTATGGTACCATATGATATGAATTTAGGGATGTCAGCTAATTTCCTATTAAATCACAATCCACATCACAAAACCATCATAAACCCATTACACTTGGCACAGCATCTACTCCACAGCGAAGAAACCATTCATAACTTAATGTACATGGAAACCAAAGAATACTTTTTTTGTGCCTTTTTCATTTCAACGTAATGTCAGAAGCGTGCTGGAACTGCACCGGGGAGCCTGCAACGCATCCTTTCTGGTGCCCCGAGAGCCCTTCTCCCCTGGGAGCACGCAAAGCCCGCACAGCCAGCGGGCTCAGCTGACACACACCACTGCAGCAGGATGCTGACAGCAATCCTACATAAGGAAGACGGCAACCTTCATTTCTTCCACGTAAAGCACTAGGGAAGAAACAGAGCCCTCTTCAAGTCAAACTCTGCCCTCCTCAGATTTAAATCTAGAGCCTGGAGCGGAAAGCAAGAACCTGGAAGGACGGGGGAGCGCACAGCGAGTAGGAACTACCCGAAAGACGGGCTGGAAAAGCGCACACCGCCTCGCAAGGGGAATTCCCCCCCCTCCGTGTTGTGCCCGCACCGCTCCCCGCACCCGGCAGCCGCCCCGCTCTCACCCACCGCGGAGCCCGGCTCTGCGCTGCCCCGCGATGCGTTCGTCCTCCTCGGGGCCCCTCCGCAGCAAGGCTGAGCTAATGGCTTTGCCATGAGCGCTGGAAGCACCGCTCCCAGGTCTGCCCCTCGGGGGGCAGGACCAAACAAACCCCGCCGCGGCCTCCGACCCGCCGCGGGATGCCCGGGGCCATCTCGCCAGCAAGCCCCGGGTTAAGCCGCGGCGAGCCCCGGCTGGAACCGCTCGTCCAGCTCCACCGCACACCCATGCACGTTCTCGTTCCGCCTCCGCGATGCTTTCAAACTGTGGAGAGCCAGAGCGCGGGAGAAAAGAGAAAAAGAAAAAAAAAAAAAACAAACAAAAAAGACCCAACAAAACCCAGCCCGCAGGCAGCCACCCCCGCCCCGCAGCCCGGTACCCACCACCGAGCCCTGCCGCTTCCCCCACGGCCACCCGGGGACGCGGAGGAGGGGGAGAAAGAAACAAAAGCACCTACTCCACCAGCGACGAACCACCGGGCAAAGCTCACCTTCCCGCTTCGCTCCCCGGCCCCCCTTTAAACTCGAAGGCAGCCGGCGAGCCACGCGAAAACGCCTTCAAATTTAAAGGAACCGGGGCTGCGGGCTCACGCCGTGGGGTCGGCAGGCAGGCAGGCAGGCAGGCAGGCAGGCAGGCAGGCAGGCAAAGCAGCGAGGCAGGGCTCGGCTCCCGGGGTCGCACTCACCGGCCGCCCGGCGCGCCGCTGAGCCCCCCGCCTCCGGCAGCCGCCGCCGTCCCCCCGCGCTGAGCTGAGCAGACCGGCAGCAGCCGCGCTGCCGCTCTTCATACTTCTGTCCGCTCCCCTCGGTGTTCTCTTTGGGAAACCCTTTTTTTTTTTTTTTTTTTTCCCCCCTCTCCCCCTCTCCGAAACCGATTTCCTATATTTCAGCAGTCCGCACAGGCTGAACGGAAGTTAAATACTTACTTTTTTTCAGAGGGACGGCAAAGGCAGTTCACACTGATTTACCCTTGAAATGCTGAGATATTGTATTACAGCCCTTGGCAGCAAGTTGGTGCTTGGGTCCATTTCACTTTTATTATTATTACTGCCTTTCCAAGCCTCTTGATTGTGGAAAAAGAAAGAAAAAAAAAAAGGGGAGAAGGGAAAATTTCACATCCAAGATAAAACTCTCTTTTTCTTTAATTTGACTAGTTGTCTCTGGAATATTTTAACACTTAACAGCACCTCTTTTAATTGCCACTTTCTTTTCTCTTGGCTAAAGGAAGATCTTGGGGAATTCTGCTTTATCGCATACTTCTCCAAAACATTTCATGCCACCTTGTAGTCTATTTTGAACAAAAAACGTATGCTGTTCATAGATTAATCATTCTATTACACTTTTAGAAGAGTGGTGGGTAGAGGTTTTCCTTGTTCTTGTATGTCTGTGCTTCGTTTGCCAAGCTAACTCTTAGCACACCTTTATTTCAGCCATTTCATTCTCACTTTATGTCATTCTCATGACATTTCAACATTTTGTTAAATGTCAGAGATAACCTTCTCCAACTCTTCTCCAACTGTTGCTTATTCACTTATTCCCTGCACAGAGAAACCCCTTTTGTGAATTCAATAGCGGGAAACAGATGTTCAGACTTCTGCTTCTCTTAATGCATGGATGTAGATTGTCTTGTTGAGTTTCCTAATGGTATCATGTTATCACTTCCCATAAGAGTGCTCCAGTCAAAGAGCACACTTGGTTTTTTTTCTTTCACAGTGTATATCTACTTAATTAAATTGTTCTAGCCAAAGCACGTTATGTACAATTATACTGAAATAATTGTTTAACCTGATTGCTGAAAAGCACATCAAGCTGACCCTTATTTTTTATTTACATTCATTTCTTTGTACTCTCATCTGCTGGGAAAACTTGATTTGCACAATTAATGCTGGGCTATTTCTCAATAATTGCACTGTAAGCAAATTCTTGTTCTCTGAGTAGCAGATGTTCATTTCTAGCCAATCAGAATACACACATCTTTCGTTATTTATTGTATTCCTATACTCATATTATGCTGTTCTGATGGACTATTAACTGCTGTGATGAGTGCTACTTAAATGAGAGCGTTTCATCAGCACGGTGATGTATTTAACTATGATGAGCTGGAGGCATGTTCTATGTGAGTAACAGTACAGAATTAAATCAACTCCTAGTTTTTTTCTGGTTAGCAAAATTTAGATGCCCCTGGGTATGATGGTTTCCTTTGGCTCATCTAATTTCTTGATCAGAAAAAAAAAAAAAAGGAAAAAAGGGAGAAAAAAGCCCTCAGACATCCTAAAAATGCACTGGGGTGGAATGGACGGTGAGCTGATGAGCAGATTCCTGTATGTACTTAATTATCTTACAGAGGTTTTATCTGACCTTCAGAAGGATTTTTTAAAAAAAGGTTTTTTAAACAATGAGCAGCAATTTAAATCCAATTTATGTGTCATCTTGAAATAGAAACCAGCTTGAGATGAGAAGGCCAATTCTGTTTAAGGTGTCCTCTATGCTTAGAAGTCCTGCCACTATATAGAGAAGTTGGGCAACATTCCCCTAAGCAGCAGTTATGTCTCCAGTAAAAGCTTTGCAAGGTTCACGTGTACTCTTGAAGTACAAGATTCCTACTAAGTTTGGGAGCAATTCTACACGGGCAGTTAAGCTGAGGCTTCTCCAGGCATCACACAATAAATCTTGTATGTGCATTTGCATATGTACCAGTGGGAAGGGCTGAAAAAGCAATTGTAAGATTTTGAAGCCAAACTTGGTTGTGCATTCCTTGATATGGTCAGTTTGTACCAAAGAATAATCTAAGATCAGGTGCTAGTAATATAGCATGCATTCATAGATACACTAGCTATGGATCTTTTTCTACCTTTTATTATTTCAGTCATTAGTTTCTTACCATCATGTAGGGGTCAGCGTTCGGAAGATCTCGCGTTGTCACGGAAAGTTAGAGGATTAGTCGCAGCCTTGTGATGTACCTGTAACCCCACCTCCCCTTGTTAGTATAAAAGGAATTAACTGCGCAATAAAAGCGGGAAGTTGGCGCTCACACTGTGTGTGTTATCTGTCTCTTTCCCTGGTCCGGGCCGACCAGTGATCTAAGCGTGGCACCTTGATATGTAGCGAATGCTACACCATCACTTCATAAAGAATTGATAGTAGACGAGCAATATGCAACACCCAGTACAATGGGTAAGAAAAACAAAGAAATGAAGGTTAGATCAAATCTTATACAAGCAAGACTGAGGGGAACACAGTGCTAAGTACGCATCTGAAATGTACATTATATAAATGCTATGGAAGTTTCAGCAGTGACACCACAGTTATGAATGCACTGAGATTCACACTTCAAGCAGGACTACAACTTTTCTGTTTCACACTTAAGCACTAGAACTCGGCTTTCAGATTTGACACAGTTACTTCGGAGCCACAGCACAAATACATTTTCTGCGTAAGGTTATTTCAGTAACATCCTTGCTAACCTTTGCAGAGGAAATACACGAAAGTTCCCTTGTGAAATGCTATCATTTTTTTCACTATTCAGTTGCATAAACAGTCTTAGCTCCCCACACTTTCGACTTCCAGTGTCCACATGTTCTGATAATATTTTTGACACGGTCAACTTCCAAACAGATAAGAGGATGACTGGGCATATGAATAAATGATGATCTGAAGACAGACAAAGGAAAGAGAACTGAGAGAGAGAGAGAGGGGACTTACAGTGATTGAGGAAGGTAAAGCTTGTTTGGAAGCCATACACGGGTGCAGAAAGCCTGAATAATATTACCGTGACTAGGACAAAATGGTTCTACACATGGTCGTTTAGATAGTTTTAACAGTAGGAAGGGAATATCAACTCTCAAAAGAGGTAGAAGATGAGTGTAGTTGGCTCGGATGCAACAAATTCTATTAAAGTTGTCATAAACTTTCTATGATTTAAGATTTAAGACAAAAATTCAAGATTAAAGATTCTGAAAGATTTACTCTTAGTTGCACATTATAAATCTTGATACATAGCTAATTAGAGATGAAATTCTGGAGCATGAGGTCAGCAAGGTTGATCACAGTGGCCCATTTTAATCCATTAGATTCCTCGGCCATTTTCTAAAACTGTCTTACAATCACCATCTCTGGTGACCTGCTATATCATTCTGTGGCATTATCACGATTTTCTTAAGAAGGTACCTTGCAGGTCACTTACAAATAGGGAGAGAAAAGTACCTAGATCAAAGGGTTATCAATACAGCTGAAGCAACAGTCGCTAAATGGGAGGAAGAAAAGGGAGCAGGAGAGGGAGAACGTGGAGAGGAGGTTGAAGTTCTCAGTAGGCAGAGAAGAGACACAAGCATCTGGTTTGGCATATCTCTAGATCACACTTTCCTGGTGATTTTCCAAATTTCCTAAATACTCCTTTTTCAGTATGTAACAAGTGTCACAACTGACCAGTATAATATCAGTCAAATATAATGGATACAATGTAATTTATGACTAGCATCCCAATTCTATATCAAGTCTTAAAGCACATACAGCCATTAAACAGGACATACCTTGGTCAGCTAAGAGAACCAAGATGGGAGAGCAACAGAGGTGAGTAGCAGAAAAGGTGAATAAAGTGTATACTGAGTAAAGAATGTCATACTTGTCGATTTTCTGGCTTTTTGCCACTACAGGGACTATACAATTAAACTATTTAACTGAAAATTAAACAAGTCCAGAATGCAGAAATGCATTTACTCTGTTCTCTTCTTTCTTTCAGAATATGCCATAGAAGTTAAAATTCAAAACATGTGGAGTCAGAGGTGAATAAAAACTGCTGATACTTGAGTCAGCTTGCTAGAATATGAGCAGCCACAATGAGTGCAGAACATGTTTCATAAATGACCTAGCATTGTCCCAATATTATAGTAATCAGCTTGCAAAAAAATTTCCATGTCTTCCTCGACTTTCAAAAAAGGCAGAGTTGTCAGTAGCCTTGCAGGCCTGTGATCAATAAATATATCCTTGTGGAACTCACTGAAATATATTGCACTAACTGGTGCCAGATACCTCTTAATTTTATGTTTTTTTCAAAAACAGTTGGAATATAGTGTATAAATCCTAATGTGTCCTGTGTTTGGCAAGTTGAAGAATATGTGGAAAAACCACGAATGGGTAAAACTTAAAATTAATTCAGTTATGCATGATTTTCCATTTTAATTATCATGAAAATAAGGCATGCTGTAAGCTCAGTCTATCATCTGATAATTCAGTTCAACACACACAATGACTCTGTAATCAACTTTGTAATCAAACTGAACTTTTATCAAACCGGTGGTAGAATACCCATTTTAAAGCTCTACGAATAAACTGCAAACAATTCCTTCACCGTGAAAGTAGTATGTTTTGTCCTTCCATCTTGTAAACTTACCATGCAAGAAATGTATTTTCTATTCATATAATTATACGTGACTTAAAATAATTACAATTTTCATGAAACTTTTTTGGTTTTAACCTTAAATGTGAAACTGACTGCGGTAATCCGAGAAAACAGTTTTCATCATTGTAAGCCTAAATAGAAGTTAACTGTTTCCTCCGCATCTTATTTACTAAAACATAGCTACTTCTAATCTTTTGCAGTAATCTTCATCAGTGTCAGGGAAGACACCTGGATGAAATTTGACCCAAGAACAGTTTTCTGTCATCATGGAGTACACATACTTGAATTGATGTACTGTGCATCAGCATATATAGACCGCTCAGAAGCTACAGCTGTATAGTACGTGCATCACTGTGACATACATTATGGTATATGCACCACTGGCATGAAGTGCTCACAACTCTGTCTTATACAGAAAGCTATTTTTTGGCCAAGTGTCATAAGAGCTTATTCATTAATACGGAGCATTCAGTTGACATGCCAAGAAAAACACTGGGGTTGACACAATGATTAGCCAGCCAAAGTCTATGTTCTGTTTGACAACTGAAGTGCAATGATCTGTCTCTAAACAGACCAGTGCCTTAAACTTTAACAAGGCAGATGATTGTTTGTTTGTTTTTTCCTTAAACATGAGGATCTCAGATATTACATTGATAAAGATCATTTAAATGCCTAGGTAGATTAGATAGGCCTCATGACACCTTATGTCCTTCTTGGAAGTGAAATCAATGATACTCACATACAGAACTGAAAGTTGTCTAACTATACCTCACAGGGCACTGCCTTCTCCACCAGACAATGTAGCAATTGAAAGTGACTCAGGAGACAATATAGCAACTGCAACTAACTCAAATACCTGTCAGAACTAGGCCAAATGTAAATGAAGTGATGGGAAAATGTGTATATGATCTCTGCTCCTGTTCATTATATTTTACAAGAGCCCCAGATTTTGTGGTTGGTTTCTAATTCGGATGGACAAGTCATTAAAATAAGATGCTATCTAGGGTCACATAGAAGCATTAGACTAACTACTAACACCACAAGAACAGCAATGAGAAAAACTGGATCTAAGAATGCCAACAGCTACCACGGCAACATCGTCTTCTTGTCTCAGAAGTGTTCTGGAATCATTTTACCAGCTGCTTCTTGTAGAGTAGCTGACTCAAAATACACAAACTAATTTTCATAGGAGTTAACAAAGAAATACTGTGCTTTGGGAGGCAATTTACAAACAGTCCAGATGCACACGTCACAGTTTCTTGAAAGTAACAGATTTTCCAGACCAAGAATACCAGAAGACTAATGCATTATTCAAGAACTAAAAAATTCTTTTAAACAGAAAATGTTCTAACAAAGTAGTAACATCTGACCACCTGCTTCCCACTTGGCTGGTCAAAATCCTACCTTCCCTCTTTTTCTCTTTGCCATTCAATGTCTTCCTTCTCCTGACAAACACCTAGGTTTTCCTTTAAAATCATTATTATTCTTTGCTTCAACTTCCCTTTCCATTAACTTATTCCCTTCGTTATTGGACTTTGTATGAAAATATTTTGTTGAGTTTCTGTTTAAACCAGGGCCCAATTCTGATCATAATGTCACCCATGGTGAAACTCCCTTTAACGTTAATGAAATCAGATGAGGCTTTTTTTGTACCTAGTTTATAAGAACTAAATTATCAGCAGTTATTCTAAATCTGAGAGATCTGTAGATAACTACAGATATAGCTTTAAATCTCTTCTAGCAGTCCTATGGACTCATCTGAAAGTCTTCATAACTTCATCATATCCTCATTGATACTTTCCCACAGCACTCCAGTCCATACTTCTCGGAGACATTATAATACTTTACTGAATGGGGAAAAAAGTATGTCAATAGGTAGCTAGTGATCTGATACCTCTAAATGAATATGCTAAGCTCAACCTAGAAGCAAATATGTGGCATACAGAGGTATCTCTGTACAGGCCTATGTGAGACAAATATGTATTCCTTCCCTACTGGCTACCTAGTGAAAATACAACAATTTCATAGAGCTACTCTAGCCTAGTCACTGGAACAACTTCTGCAGCCCAATTTAGGATCCTGTTTCCATATGAAAACCCCAAAAAGCAGCAGATTGTTTGGCTATCTCACAGGTTCAGTTCTACTTTTCTCACATTGTTCTGTCCATGAAGTAAAAAATGGCAGATAATTAATTCTACCCCATTTGAAGTGATGCATGCTCACAAAATATGTAATTTGTAATAAACCTGCCTTTGTAACAACAAAATTCAAGAGTTTTATTGCCTGGCCAGCAATGCAAAGGAAGAGAGACAGGCTGGTCCTTACAGCCGAAAATTAGGTGCTCGCTTATGTTTCTGTAAATTTGATTTTCTTTCCGCACTATCTTCATAGTTCTCCCAGCCTTTGCCCTGGTGTTTCTGACACCATTTTTCAGCATTTGTCCCTCAACTCTACACTTTCTCCATCAACATTTCAAATTAATTTTCCTCAGAAGCTATTGTTCAGATACTACTTCTATTGCTATTCTTTTCCAGGTTTTTTTGTCCAACTGCTCAGTTCAAACAGCCAATCTTATACCTTAGGCAATGCTTCAAGTCCAGCATTCCTTTTCATTCTTCTATTAAAGTGGCATCATCGAAGCATTCCTAATGGAAAGAACACCATTCCCTCTGCACTGTATTACATTGCCAAATGAAACAGGGCGAATGCCAGCTCATTTAATGAGTATAAGTTATTCCTGTCTCGTGGGGGTTGGGAGACTCAGTTCCTTTTCCCAGCCCTGCAAATTTATCTGTTGTATGAGTTTCGTCAAATCACTTTTTATTTCAGTTTTCCCATCTGCCAAATCGGCATATTCATAAAAACTTTCTCTTGTAGAGTAATCTGACGTTAGTGGACAGCGAGAATTATAAAAAGATGGGCTTGATTTATTAATTCAATTTACAGAAGGGTCCTGCACATATTTCCCTTCTCTGTCTTTCCTTCTTCCTTATCCTGCAAACCATGTATCTGGTGTATCTGGTAATATGCTATTAGAGAAGGGAAGTAAGGTGGTTTGGGAATAATCTTGGCTCTGGTTATCACTTGCTGTCATAACAAAACAAGAAATCTGTGTGTGATCTTGGGAAAGTTACTTAATCTTCCAGATGCCTCAGACTTCCAATCTATAAGATGATTATTAAGTATATCTCATGAGGGTTGTAAGGTAAGAGACACCTGTTAAACATTTTGATGTCACATACTGAGGATTCAACAGAAATGATAATTATTACTTTTTTAAATGTATTACCTCTTGCAAGCATTCTTCTTGCTATGAAGAATTTGCTCAATTCCAGAACTGTCTCTGTGACATTATTCTTCATGTAAGGGCATGTTGTGGAATGGCAGTTTCCTTCAGAAGAATCTTCCCAGTTCACAGCATTACGATCTGAAACATGATAAGGGAATATCTAATTGCTGGCAAAAGACTAGCATTTATAATTTTAGTATGTTTCTTTTAGAGAAAAATATGCTTTTGTAATTCTGTACATTTTTAATTTAGGAGGTTATTATTTTGCATAAATGTTACTTCAGCACCTGCAATCCACAGATCGTCCTTTTCCAGTTTATCTTTCTCTTCACTGGGAATGTTTCTTTGTCCTTCCCATTAACCATACCAATGTCAAATTAAGGAGCTTGTTTTGTTCGGCAGGTTTCTTGTTCAGAATAAAAGCAAAGCATCATTGCCAAGTACACACTTTTGGTTTTCTTCTAGGGAGGAGCCTGCCATATCTCTGTTTATGCTATAGCCCATGCCTTGGGCATGTTTTCCTAATTGGGGCTGGCCAAAACTGTTCTGCTTTCCTGCTGCCTGTCATAGGCTGAATTACAAACAATGGCGAGACCGGTTACCCAGCTCCCTTCATTAATGACATATGTTACTGAAACACATTGAGAGAATTTGAGTAAGATCAAATTTCAGACCAACCTTGAAACCAGATGCCCAAAACCAATAACGAGGAGAGAAAGCTATAGATAGAAAGCTAGTTTTTTATCTTGTGAACATTATAGCCATGCTTGCAAATAAGAACACAGTCAGAATTCCAGTATTAAAAACCATTCTTTGTGATCTTTTAATTTAGTATGTTGCTTTTTCTTCATCTGTCACAAGTCCAGGCAAAGTGCCCACAAAATAATTAAATCAAGAAATAATTCAACAAATGTGAAAAAACACTTGTGCAAAATATTGTAGGCCTGATAAGTGAGAAGAATCAGGAACAAAGCAGACCGACCAAATAAGACCGAATATTGAGACAGGTGATCTGAATGATATGATAGCATGAGATACTTGGATGCTAGTAATTCCATATGGAATTTGCAGCCAAATACTGTACTGGGTATCTGTGGTCCTCAGGCTTCATTCAACAAAAAACAAGATGGGAAAGGCAGTAATTTAAAATAATTCAGTCTTAATATATGCAAGTGCTAGGGTCTAAATCCATCATAAGGACCTCTTAATTTCCATCCCAGTAGTTATGCATGTGAAATTTTGATTTGTATAAAAAAAACGTAAGGTAAACAAAAATATGCAGTGATCTACCAAGGCATAACTGGCAATCCACATCTTCTGCTGTAACATATAATAAGTCTTATTGGACATAGATAAAACTTATAACTTTCTTAGGGTAACATTAATTTTTATTACTCTAATAATAAAAACTAGATTATGAACCTAATTATAAATATGGTAGCCTAAGTAGAACAGATAATCATATTTCATATCCTACAAATAAACAGAGTGTACCAGCCGTTTCTTCATGAAACGCTAGAAAAGACAGAAATCAGGAGAAATGCTAATGAAGCCAAGAGATTTACACTACTGTGAAAGTGGAGAGAGTAGAAAGAATGCCAGGCCCACAATGTGTAAATTTTAGAAAAAAAAGACTCTGGAACATCTCTCCTTGAAAAGACACTGAAAAATAAAACAAAATCTAACAAAGACTACCAGTTTTGCAAAGTTCAACAACACTCTCCCCAGGGATTCGGAACAATTCCACGGATTTTGCTGAACATGGCAGCAATTTGTATACAGACCAGTTACAACTGACTAGGTATGTTCAGTGAGCTGTTAAGAACTGGGATGCTGAATCACTTTGGGGACAAATTTAATGGGAAATCCATGACCAAATCAGATGGATTAAACTTCTGTTTATGTCCATTAATATTATAACTGGAGGAATACTTGGAACAGGACTTAAGTCACTGTTTGCAATTTACTAATTAAAACAACATGTAAAAAAAAAATAATTAAAAAAAATTGAAATAGCATCCACATTGTTATTTTTGACCAACATCTTTGTCAGTACTTCCCAGCGAACTAGCTAATTCAAATTACTTGAGATAGTGATGTATTAGCCGTAGCAGCAAGCTATGCAGAAGGTGTCTATTTGCAGGACAAATTACCTAGAAGCAATGTGCTGTGTATAACTTGAACCTTACATGTTTAGTATGAAGCCTGTAAAAGAAAAGGACCAGGAAGAATGAACTGCTATTAGAAACAGTTACATATTCAGAGAAAAAAACAGCAAAACAATGTAAGATAAGCAAAAGGAGAAGCAAACATTTTCCGTTTGGATATTGACACATGTTAAGCCTACTGTCTGAGGAACCACTGCATCCTACCAGGCAGTCTCTACATTTCCAATTCTTTGTCTTCTGCAGTTGTTCCCACACCAGCAAGACAAAGGGTAATTTTGAACCAGGCCATGTATCTCGATCTTGTCAACAGGACAGGGACCGACAAGACCCTTTCTTCTTTTCCAAGTCTTTTGAATAGATCAAGTCAGGGAAAAGCAGTTCAAACCAGTGAACATCAATTCAAACTAACAAGAGGAGGTGCAAAATATTTCAGTGGAAGGCTGGAAAGTGCCTTACTTGAAGTCAAACCTCTCAAACAAATTCTCTGCTAAGCGTAACAAGTTGTCGAGGTAAAAGTAATCCTTCTTCCTCAACTTTACTACAGAATTAGAATACTTTTCAAAAATTTTTTTGAACAAATGTTTTCTTTTTTAAATCCTTAAAATAATTCCATTTTAAAATGTTCATTTAAAAGTTAAGTCAAAAATATTAAATAAAACATACTGATTTTATCTAAACTAACATTTATCCCAAGTCATTTTATTTGATTACTTCATTCAGTAGAAAATTCTAACCACTCGTTCATAGTGAAATCACTGTTTGATAGCAAAGACCACCAAAGAAAAGACAAGCAAATTTAATTTTGAGATCAAATAATTACTCCGGTTATTTCCATGGAAATGCTTTGGACTATTCTCTTGGATAAATCGTTACTACACTATAGTTAGTAGCATCTATCCACTAGGACTGCAGTACTTAGGCGAGTTACACCCAGATTATAAACTGTTAAGTTTCCTGCGTAAAGCTTCAATCATGACTATTGCCAGATGCACAGGATGCTTTCACTAGATGAATGAGGATCCCTAACTTGGACACGAGCATCTCTTAATACACAAATTTTCAAGAGCTCTTAAGACCCTTAAGCATCTGGTTCCCATTGACTTGCTATTGTGGCAAGATGCCTAACTCCCTTAGGTGTTTTTGAACAGTCAATCATAGGCAAGCTTTGTCTGGAAGACTTGATCCATATTGTCCCTTTTCTAAGAACTATTAGATCCAACTCTTCTCACAAAAAGCAAGGGAACCAATTCCAGACATCAAGGATCGTAAGTTATCAGTTAACAGAACTTCACGCTCTTTCTAATGCTGATGAGCATCAGCATTTCACAGAAAGAAAATCACAGACATAATCAATCATTTTTCATTGTTTCATGAGTGTTATTTTCTCCATGCAGAGTATAAAACTCCAATACATTCATTAGAGATTATTCCTTGATGCAGCTACAAACGTATTTCTCTCAAACTAAGGGAAGCTATTTAATCTCAAGAAATACGAGGACACTTGCAGCAGTAGTTTCAACTAAGAATAGTGTTTTTGCTGTTTTCATTAGAACAAATTGAATTAATATGAATTTGATTATTTTCAGGTTTAATACTGGGTGATTGCTACCTTTTTCTTACCAAAAATATGGGCCTTTAATAAAGCAGACCTCCCTTTTAGACTTTTTCCTTAATTCTCAGAATTCATCTTCACCCATCACCTTCATCCCATCCACGGGTATGAACTGCACAGCAATTTTTTTCTGCTGGCTTTTAGGTTTATGCAAATATCCTATGTGCTAAAATCTCATCTCTGGTGCCTTTTTTTTTTTTTTAACTCATTGTTATTCTTTTCTGCAAGTACAATTCATTCTTTTACCACTGCTAATTTCCTGTCTTGTTGAGAAAGTTAATGGCAACGTCTCAGGTTCAGCTATGAACTAGTATATTCTAACACATGTACTACCTGTATTATGATGCTTTTTGGATATACAGAAAGGCTCCAACCTTCACCATCATACAAATCCTTAAGTGTGTTCAGGACTGGACCAGGGACCAAGTCAGACAACCAAAATAATATGGAATTAATATGGAATTAATATGAAATACATAAATCCTAACTGCTGTGGAAAACTGTAACACCAGATCAAAATATCTTGGTTTCTGGGCCTTTTTACTAATTAAATACCTTTATTTTCTGTAAAATGTGGGAAAAAAACTTCTTCTTAAAGAACACCATTAAGTTAAAAACTCTGCAGCTAGGAAAAAAGTTTAAGTCTGTGGTTATTTGGCCTGCCCTTTCTTCAGAAAATATCAATATCAGGACAATATGACAGTTATAGTAGTGGTTTCTGTGATATGAACAGCTTACCATCAGGAAGGTCCTGACAAAACCTGCCAGAGGCATTTCCCAGAAACAGGTACACACCTCATTATTAACAAGCAGCCCTCAATAGAGACCGAAATTGTTTTACTGTGCTATTGATCCTATAAGCAGCTGTATCAGTTTTAATGATTTGCTTTCAGAGGATGCTATTGGTATAGATAACAGAAACCAGTATTGCTTTATATGTATTTAGATAAGTAGACAAACAAAAAACCACTTAAAATTTTCTTAAATAGGAAGAAAAATCCCTTCAAAGTTTTGCATTAACATTTGCTTGATTCAGACATTTATATGACTTTTTTTTTTCATGGGATGTTCTTGATATACTAGGATGGAGAAAGTAAAATCTTTTAATCATTAATGAGATTAACATATAACCCCCTCCATTCACTTAAGTAATGATTCTTACCATCACACTCTCCCACATTTGCTTCACAGTAAAAAGGATGTTAATATGGAAAATTGAATTCCTTTGTAAATATTAACCAATGAGCTTCTTAGCAAAGACTGAAAAAAATTTATGTATATATTCTGTGGTTTCCATTTCCTTGGCTTTATTGTTTTTATGTAAATTCTCCCAGGACATTTCAGGTTATATGTCTAGAAGCCCCAGCCATTCAGCAGAGGAAAGGTTGAGAGAATGATGAGAAATGTGCTGGAAGAATTCACATAAAAGCTTTGGAGACATGAAAATGGAAACAACAGATACTTAAAAGCCTTATTGCTCAAAAAAAGAAATGTCTATCTGGCATGTGCATGTGTGTGTTTTCATGTAGCTATCTCTGTATACACAGACATGTATTATTCATAAAGACACTGTACAGAGCTATGAAGGAGAGATATTAGTGTGTCTGATAATTTAAGATGTTCTCAGGATATTAGGGCAATGAAAGTGAAAAATCCAAGTGACTTATGTTATTAGAACCCAGACATGCGTATAAATAGCTCTATACATAGTTGTCTTGCATTGAGTTTTATATAGCTTTTTATGTAAGTGAAAAATATAACCAATTCCAACATGAAAGTGTGTTTATAAGATCTCCCTGTACTCTTGTGAATGATAGCAATTTAACTGTCATGGAAACACAGAGAATCTATGAGTAGGAAAGAATTTTTAGATGCTATTCTTAAATTACAGATTTTTTTTCCCTCAATACTCTTAAAGACACTTCAATGTTAAATACTAAACCCGTGATGCTAGACTAAGCTTAGTCCTAGGATGCTTGACTTCATACAAGTACTACAGCATTATATATCACAATTCACAATTACATACCTTTAGCCATAGCCAGTGGTTTATGACTCAAGCTTTATGGAATATTTTTTTCAGAGGATTCCGATAAGATGGTCTCTGAAACAGATAGCTCTTTAAGACACTTCTTAACAGGTACCCTAGAAAGAGGGGGGGGGGGGGTGGGTGGTGTCAGACTGCCTCAGAAGGCTGAATTTGTGCACCTGATCCTATAATAAAAGTACTTAACATAAGTAACTAAGAGTTTTCTTGGCTTGAAGGAAAAGAAGCCTGGAAAAAGGCATGTAGACATATACTCCAATCAGTACATGCTGTGATCTATCAAACCCACCACCACAACAGACAGCACATGAAACCTCTCTAAAAGGTATCACAAACAATGGAAAGTGATCAAAGCACACAGCTTAATACCTTGCCTTTCATCAGCTGAGCAACATTAACTGTCCGCATGCATGCTCTTATCCCACAGCAAATGTAAGCTAAAATGCATTAGCTCAAACAACCTTAAGGCAAAACTAGTTGTAGCTACTACACACTTAAAAACTGCAACTGGTTTTGGAGTGCACACTCCAAATGATCATTTAACGTGGCTCATCTAGTGAGCGGGAGCTTTTTAAGTGTGTAACTTCACCACTTCTAATTGACTATTCACAGTTAGAAAAAGGTGGCATGATTTGCCACTCAGTTTTACTTATGTTTATGTCTATAATACTGAAGAGCTATACCCTAGCTTAGTAGCTTTGCTAGTACAGTCCTGACTCATAGTATCAAAATTAGAAAAGGGGCTAGGCAGCAAAGTCTGTCTGTTTATATCAATTTCCTAAAAATTTGGTTTTGGTAAGCCAGACATAGGCAAAATCCCTAATTAAGTGTTTTTTCAGTTATCTCAGTAATGACATGTTACATATAGCACTCTTTCAACACACTGATTTTCAATCAATTTTCACTCTAGTGCATTATAAAACTGCTGCTTGGTCATTGACATCAGTTACTGAAATCACAGGTCTAACTTATCACAGATGGACATTGCTGTCCACTGATACACTACAATCAGCAACTGCAGGACTTACCATGCTATCCTAACTGAAGCACAGCACCAAGAGGTCTGAGGCTCACGCTGATGTACAAATTCATAGGTTCTATACCTTTATTACGCAATTTGATCTGTTCTCATTCCAAAAGCCCACCACAGCCTTGCTAGTTTTTGAGATACAAGAGATTACATTGACAAAAAAATTCTAAGGACCTAGCCAGAAGTTACGGAAGGGGTGACAGTCTGCCAGGTACTGGCTTGACTAACAGCCTCAGTTTTCCACAAAGTTTGTTGCAGAAATAGGAAGAAATTCTACAAGGATGGTCCAGAAGTTCAGAGTCTTCAATACATGTAAGTCACTATTTAATGAGTGTAGCAACCTTATGCCTAGCATGCAATCTGAGGCAGCTAAACAAACCTCCTCACAGTTAAAAAGTGAATATTAGTGCCAGAAATATAGAAGAGGATCATACATCTCTCTCAATGTATTAATTTTTGAAATTTGAGATAACACCTCTTACCTAAGGAAAGACCATTTTGGAGTTTTGTAATGCTAGGTACACTGAGTAAACAGTGTCCTAAATTTCTATTCAGGACAAATAGTATAACCATGTTAATAGCCAATATGACTTCTGAGAGGAAGGAAAATACGACAATGGAATCCAGACTTCTCACTACTTTGACGAATTTTGCTTCAGAACTGATATTCCCTGCCAGGGCAAATTTTACTGGCTCCATAACCAGCGTGAAGAAACCCACTAGTTTCATAAAACTTCATATGAATCTTTTACTTGAGTTCCCAGCTCAGATAAAACAGTACAGTAATTCATGCAAAATGCAGGGCTTGTGAAACTGTTTTGCAGTGCTCCACTGAAAAGTGGGCTTGTTTTCAGGGCGCTGTGGAAACGACTTCCTTGCTCAACAACTTCCTTTGCCATGTATCTTATCAATCAAAAGCTGTAATGGAGAAACACTTAAACAGCTTAACACAACAGTAGATGAATACTGTCAAAGACCCTTTTCTTATTTTAATGCTCGTTTTAGAGATAAAAATAAAAGATAGACTTTATTGGGGGGAAAAAAACCCAACAAACCACAACACAAGAAACACTGGCTATCCCTGTTAACAGTATCATAGCTACTTGCAAGAAGCATATAGGAGAGAGCTGAAACAATCTGATATGTTGCAATTGTAAATCTGTGCTCTAGCCTATCATACAAAATATGGTCTGTTCTCTCTTCTGCCTATTTTCCTCTTTGCTTTTAAATCAGACAAAAAAAAGAGGTTAGTTTTCAGACTGTGTAATTCAGTAATAATTCTTTTAAATAGTTGAAAAATGCTACTTTAACATATTTCCCCATCCTCCATAGAAGGAAGCCTCATTCACTCATACATGTTGTCCGCATGATTTTCTTTAAGATATCTTTGTGGGTTCCATTTGTTGTCAGGAAAAAATAAAGAGACTGCATAGTTTACATGACATGAAATACACATTCAAACACAGCCTAAAACGGTATGAGAGACTACTACAAGAGTCATTAATAGGGGAAGAAGACTGATATTAAACAATCAAAGACAAGTGTGAGGCCCAGAAGTGAACTTTTAGGTTTTTTCTTAAAAAGTAAGCAAGCTAAGTAGGAAAGCACCGCCCTCTCCCCCCGCCCCCCCAGCAATCTGAAAATCCATTCACCATTCTATCCCCCTCCATAGGTGTGTTCTTATCGCATCTCCTGACATCCTGACCCAACCTTTCCCATCCCCTTCCCCAACGTTAACTCTCTACCTCACCTCCTCAGTCTTGCAGTGCTTACCTTCTTAGTATCTCCCCACTATCCCATAGATGTTCCCCAGGTAGAAAAATAACTCAGCACTGTGCAGACAGATACTTTTAAACAATGTCTACATGATTCAGTAATACTATCAGGTAGCAACAGACTTAGCATAAGTCGATAGATAGTAACTACAAAATGCAAACCTTCATGTTCAGTAATTTTGCTGTTGGTAGGAAAAACCCTAGGGCTACTCAAGCTAGAAGTAAGACTGATCATAGAAGAGACAGCACTAGCACTTAAAAGTTATAAGAAAACAATTTGCCTGTGAGAAAGAACCACACCTGTTCAATTTCATTTGATTACTACCTGGCACCAGCATCAGCAGATCAATCAACAGATAAATAGATTCAAGTGTTACAGTGGAAGATCCCAAAACACATTTTGAGAGTGGCTAGGCTCTCAAATAATAACACAAAACTTGGAGTAGAAAGGGAGTTCCTTCAATGGTGAGTGTAGAAAAAGAATTACTATTTTTAAGGGCTATTTTAGTGTAATAAATTATTACATGAATCATAACTGTCTCAGTTTTACCTTGTTTTTTTCGTTTGTTCCTTGAATTCATCTTCTAATGCTATCTTATGTAGCAATCCACTAGTTCTTCGGATCAGGCTCTATTTTTCATTATATGCATCAACTGTGCCCCATCATGACTGGAGACTCCAAATGCAGCTGCAATACCTAGAAATACATAAATATCTTTTTTTCATGAAGCATTTCATTACAGAGTTGTCAGATTGTATCCCCTCGATGAAAAATGCTGATATTTAGACTTTTCATCCTAATTTGAGACAAAACCAAGTGCTGAAATATTCAGAGTTTTTTGTAAAACGGAAATTCCATTTTTCAGTCAGCTCTACAGAGACTCATTAGAACACACAGGCCATCTCTCTTCACATGCAAGAGTGTTCCAGATACCATATTACTCAGTGTTTTTTCCAGTCTGGTTAGATTTTCACAACCTGTTTTTGTTAGTTTCCTGGTGCTGCAAATGTGATTATTTGATTTCTTTCAACTGAAACATACAGAGATATTCACAGGATATAAAGCCCTATATGTTATCCAAAAAAGAACAATAATGTGAAAGATTTCTCGTGAAAAGTTTTCTGACGTAAAGGGAAATATCTCTTCTTCATGACATGGAGCATACGCACCTCACTAAAATAGAATGTGGGTCTGGAACTCACTGAAACTGTTTTCTTCCCGTATGCTGCAGCACTTAATTCAAGAGATGCTCTGTTAAACCCAACTGAGAGGCTAAAGTACATAACATGTAATCATATTCCAACCACTTCAGGTTTCTATCACTTTTCCATTTAAGAAAAGCATTAAGTAAAATCTCCCAAAGTGTTGCACTCAACTGTATGTACCTGCAAAGTTTGCACGTTCCATCTTCTCTTTAATGTACATTAGTTTGTAATATGCTTTGGAGTATATGCACACGGCAGATGATAGATAAGTATGAATTTATTAATAACAAAAGCAATTTCATTGTTAATGATGCAACAAATCTCTAGCCACCTGTATCCAATTTTATGTTTATTCCTCCAGAAATAGTTACCAGAAAGCTTAAGAGACATTTTTCAGGAGAAAAATGTCTATTTTAGAATGATACCTTAGAATACAGTATATTCATAGATATTGAGGGATTGTTATGAGCTCCTTCAACCAGAAGGACCATAGAATTTCACTCTAATTCCTGTATTAGGCCCTTAACCTACAGGTGATCTAGACAATCAAGTCTATTACTCCATGTTTTTTTACATAGTGACTGAAATATGAAAATAGAGTTAAGATCTCAGACGAGAGGTCTGTTTTCTTGAGAGTACTTGAGAAAGATCTTTCCTAAACAACCATCCAGGGCAGTCCAGGAGAGGGTTTGAAGAGGGGACACTAGTATCTAAACCCTTACTTAGAATTTTCTTATTTTCTCTTTTGCTTTATTTTGGAAGTATGATGTGACTTAGAGAAGCCAGTCACCAACAGCTAGCAGCTACCTTTAGGGCAAGGGTCTGTGGTCAGGGGACAAGGTCTGAGCACATTCCTAGCGAGGCACAGGACTAATGCGTTCAGTGGCTCTGTTCACCCTCTGCAGTTTCCCTTAGTGGAAAAGAAAAAGCAATAGAAGCAAGTTGTGGGCCTCTTTCTTGTCTTTCACCCACGTTAATTTGAACTCTGGTGTAACTCAGAGGCCATAAGAGTTGTGTCCCTTACTATCTGAGCTAAAGAATATTTGCTGTTGAGAGTCTATGCACGCTTACTCCATCACCCCCAAATGCAATTCATTTAGATAACAAACCCGGGGGAAACCATTTCCAGCACTAAGATGTGTGGAAGAAAACACGAGTTCCGCATAAGAGGAAGAGCATTGCGGTTTGCCGTACAGTATTGTAGCTGACAGCATTACGGTTCGGTTTCTGTTGCCGGTTCCTGCAATAAATTCCAGTCAAACCCCATTTACTCTGCCCGGTGTTGCTCTTGCTTTTCAGAATCCCTTACCAAAGTAGCTGCTCAGGCAGGCTGGCCGCGGGATTTGTGTGGCCCCTCGCTCCTGTCACCCAAGCGGTGGGCCGCGGGGCCGTGTCCTGCCAGGCGTGGGTGAGGAGGGAAGGCCTCCCCACGGGCCCAGCCGACGGCACCGGCCTCTCGCCAGGACTCCCCGCTGCCTCCGTGCCGGCTCAGTGGCCAGGATTATGCCACGGGGCTCACGAACTCCCTGAGGAGCACCCAGCAGCTCCCAAACCTACCAGCTCCGGCGCCCCGCCGCCATCCCGACACTGCTTCACCCCCTCAGGCGCAGGGGGCACCTGCCGGAATCCGGGTGGGCCTGCTGTCTTCCCCACCCTGAGGGAACGTAGAGCGTGGCAGGTCTGTCGTGGGGACGAGGATGGAGGGAAAAGACCCATCTCCCGGCTGAGCGCTTGAGGCAGCGGGCGTGAGGGAAGCAGCCGGGAAGTCACAACCAACAGGCAGGCTGCATCCTGCAAGCTGTGCCTAATAGCCTTATCCTGCCGTCTAAAACTGTCCTTCAGCTGGCCGAGGTGGGAAAGGGAGAAGGGGTCGCCTCTCCTTGCTACAGAGAGGAGCAATTACAGCACATTTCCACCATACTGTCTGTGGGCTTGGTCCGTGTGGGAAACCCTGCCTGTGGCAGCGCCCAGAAGGCCAAGGTAGGTGTCAGCCATTACCTCTGCAGGCAGCCAGAGGCCTGGCATGGGTACCTGAGGAAAGCCAGGTACCCTGGGGAACTGCTAATGAGCTACGAAGCCATTAATCAGTGGGTCAGTAGGGCGAGCCCAGCCGTGTGGGCAGAGCAGGGTTCGGCCCTAGCAGGGTGCTGAGCTCGGCCATGGCCGCCCTCCAGGGACGGGGTGTACCACAGAAATCGGGAAATACTCCCAAATGTGGGGCAGGGGATGTTTGCTGCTAAAGAGTTTCATTTTTTTAAGGGGTATTTAGGAACATTATTTAAGGCGTATTCTAAGGCTCGGCCATGGCCTCTCTCCAGGGATGGGGTGTACCACAGAAATCGGGAAATACCCCCAAATGCGGGGCAGGGGATGTTTGCTGCTGAGGAGTGTCATTTTTTTAAGGGGTATTTAGGAATATTATTCTAAGGCATATTCTAAGGCTCTTAGGGTTTGTGTGGGTTTGGGTGGTTTTTTTTTTAACTTCTTAATCCTCGGTTTTTAACGCTTTAACTCGGCTCAATTCCCCCCCGCCCTTCGCTGAGGGATTAAACACAAACGACTGAGGCAGGAAGGCGGTCAAAGTCTCCTTTAACGACAAATCAATCCGCCATCGGATTGACGTCAGAGTCAGCCAGTAGGGTTACAAATCCCCTCCCTCCCCGGTTCGGATTGGCTGCGGTTCCCGGCGGGAGGCGGGACTTCTTCTCAAACCGGTGGCGCCAAGGCCGGGGCGGCCCGCCATGGAGGCCGTGCTGGAGCAGGTGGAGCAGCTGCCCGCGCTCCTCGCCGTCTCCCGCTCCGCGCTGGTGCGGGACTGGGACGCCCTCACCCTGGACAGGGCGCTAGAGTGGGGCCGGTACTTCCAGCACCTCCACGATCGCTTCCGCACCCGGCCTCGGCTCCGGGAGGCCCTGGGGCGGCGGCTGCGGCGGGGTCAGCCGAGCCCTCCGCTCGGCTTCCCCCACCTGGGACGCTGCCCGCAGCTGCTGGGCCTGGCGCTGCTGGAGAACCGCGCTCTGCCTCCCGCCGCCTGCCGCCGCCTCATCCACAGCCTGCTGCAGCCTGCCGGCGCGGAGGCCGGCCCCGAGCCCCGCAGCCTGGCGCTCCTCGCCCGTCGGAAGGCCGCCTCCCGCCTGCTGGCGCTGCCCGGCGGTCCGCCGCGGGCCCCGGAGGAGATGGGGCCGCAGCCGCGAACGGAGGCGCAGCTGCTGCTGAGCCGGCTGCGGGAGGAGGTGCGGGAGGCCGAGCCGGCGGGGGAGGCCGCGGGGCGGCTGCGCTGGCTGTCCGGTGTCCTGGAGGAGCTCCCCCAGCCCCGGGCCTTCGAGGTGGTGGCGGCAGCTCTGCTGCTGCTGCTGAGGCCGGGGAGTGATGCTGAGCAGGCCGGAGACGGGGGTCAGGATGGGAAGAGCGTAGACGGAAACCAGGCGAGTGCAACGGGAGATGAAGGCGTTGCCGGGCTCCTGCTTTCCTGGCTGCTGGGGAACTTGGAGCGGTTGTCTGCCTTCTGCCTTTTTCTCCCAGGCTCTCTTCTTGCCTCCCTAGCTGGTCACTATTCCCAGTTCAGTAGAGCTTATTTGGACCTCTTAACCGGCTGGGGAAGCCACTTGCTCTATGACCCCTTGCAGGGACGGTGGGTTAAAAGTTGTCTTGACAAAGCTGAATTGTCCTGGGAGGAGCTGAGGGAGCGTTTCACCTGCCTCTGTCAGGGATCTGCACTGCTCAGGGGGCAGACCCAAGCTGCTCTGAAACTCCTGAAGGCACAGGATGGAGACTTTACAGTCTGTGGCCTGAGTGTGTGGACTGACTTACTGATGGAAATGGAGGAATATCTGAGGAAAGAAGCGAAGCGCCAACAAATGAACCCAAAAGCAACATGAGAACTTCTGAAATCCAGCAAATCTACTTAAATCTATTTGATATGAAAGGCAAGAAAACCGTATCTCGATGAGGTTGAAAACCAAGCATTGTTGTGACTGCAGATCACACTGTTTCTGACTGCATGTGAAGTCTTTTAGGGAGGCCCGGTGCTTTCTTGTAATTGAGCTGTCAATTCTGTCCACTGCAGGAGATGTCTCTCTTTTCAGTACTTGCTGCTTACCGAATAAAATTAAGAAATGCTTTCTGTTTCAAATATAGAATAGTTTTCTGTTTAGAAAATATTACAGTTTCGATATGGTCATGGTAGTTGTGTCTCTAACTGCTGGAGGCTGACCAAAAGCTCAAAGGGAAGGTGGAGTTTCAAACACAAAAACCCCAAATTCAGGGTTCATTTAGTAGTGGTTGTCTCCATTGGGGTGTCTGTTCTGGTGGCCACTTGCATGCTTCTATAGCGCTTGCACACGACTTAACCCCTAGGTCCAAGCGAAGGTGAGAGAAAGCCAACTGGAAAGCTTATTGAAAAGTTCTAGAATTAGAAGGCTTAATTAGTTGCTGTATTATATGATAATATGCAAGTATTTCCTAAGAAAACTGCAGTAAAATGTAGGGTGTTCTGTGTGGTTTTCTTCCCTTTTCCATAGTCTGTTACATGATTTTTATTTGTGTTTTGTGGAACAGAAAAGTGAGTGGACAACAAACTTTTTTATTAAATGACAGGATTTGTTTCTTCATTTTATGTTTAATCGGTTTATGTGAACAAAACTTGATCAGGGTGGTTTCTGTCTTACCTTATCACTGTCATTTAAAATGAGTATTGTAATGCAGAGGTAACATGTTCATGTGTATTTAGCTCCGTAAGCTCATATTACCAAAAGCAAGCAGTATAATAAACTCAGTAGTTGAGAAAGATGGGGGAAATGTATGTGAATACCACAGAAAGAGGTCGTCATTAATCTTTTGTGTGGAGTACCTGTCAAGGAGTTTCTGTAGCCCATAGTCTTATAGTTTCAAGATCAGTTGAGACATCTCTCTCTCTTCTGTTGCTGAAGTCCCTTTAGGAAGGGTTAGAAGGTGCTTTGCTTCTGCTTATAAGCTTAAAAAAGCAAATGATATTAAAAAGTGTAAACTGGATTGAAGCTAATTAGAATAATAGTCTGTATTACAACATAAAATAGTGTATACACCTGTGGTAGATATTTCTGTACCACAAAACTAGAGTGGGAAGGATCTTGTGATTTTGAAATGGCAACAATTTCATTGGGGAAAGTACAAGGGGATGAAATTGCTTATCTGGGAAAAGAAATAATGCCTGTTTTAACTTGTATGGAAATAATTGTAGACATACATAAGTTCGTGTTCTTCCCCCTCTTTTAAAACAAAAGAGATACTCGGGGGTAGCACGCTTTAAATAGTTAGAAGGACATGCTGCTAATCTCCTATCAAAGATATGACTGTTTTCTTTGGATTTCTTGCTATATCATGTTAGTGAGGCGATGAAGTTATGGAGATCTGCAGATTAACATATTCTAAAAGCTACAGCTGTGGCAGTTGTCTTGCTCTTTCTTAAAAGGGGTTGTGTGTCCTCCCCCCACCATGGATCTTGTGGTGGTGGTCAGTCTTAAAAGACTGCACCATGTCAGTGGACCTCAGGACTGAGTCAGTATTTCTGTGGTATTGAAAGAAATATGAACACTGTCTATAAGTGTTTAAAGCTGCTAGAAGTATAAAGCATGAAGTTTGAACTTATGTTGTCTAGCCACAGTTCCTTGTGTTATGTAGTTTTGGCATTTGGTATGGAAACTCTGCACTTGAACTTGCTCTTAACGCTTTTAACAGGCATAAGGTTTTTTGTCTGTTAGAATACTTTTTGCTATCAGAGGATCCTGATGAATGATATACCCAAAGATACTAGTTGAAGTCATTCCTTTCTCCCTGGCTCTATGTTAAGGGTAAATATCAAATGTTGCAGTAATGTTACAAATGTTATAGTAACAAAACAATCCTTATCAGTGCTCCTTCTTCTGCATGGAGATCTAATGGGAAAAGTTGGGTAGAAGCTGCTGGCATTCCCTTTCTTAGTGAGGGATAATTGATCTCAACTATTTAAAAACTTCTTTTCCCAGGTACCTGAGTGTCTGTGACAAATTTCAATGAGGGTTAAGTCTTGGTTTTGCTTGTCAGGGTGGGTGTGTTTCCTAATGTACTCAGCATGTTGACCATGAGTTAAGTCTCTTAGCAGCTTTTAACTATTTCTAGAATAAATCTGATGCTTGTAGGGGGTTGATACTTGCACTATTTCAAGTCTTGCTTTTTGATAAACTTAAGCTTTCTCTCATAAAATTCACTAAACAAAGACAGATGTCTTCTTTCCAAGTAATGTATCATTACGTCTTTTACTAGCAAAGTACAGCTACAGAATCTTCTACTGGAGTAGCTAGGAAGTAATAGGCCCTTCAGTGTGACTTCATTAAGAAAGTAAAGCAATAATTGGGAAGGGACAGGCAAGAGATTGGGCAGTGTAGACCATATGTACTTGATTTCCAATTCTGTCCTCTTTATAGTAAACCTGAATAGTAAAAGGTGGTTTAGCCTTAGTGAGGCAGAAGCACCTGGTTATAGCAATTTTGCAAAAATGTTCTAATCTGTCCCAAATACGTTATAAAGAAGTGCTAGATCCATGATTACCAAATTCCAAAATCCATATGGCATTTATTGAAATAAATGCACCAGTCCACATCCCCTATTATTTCAGCATGCTCATTGAGTTTGCCAGGTAGCCGTGCAAATGTCACTTGATTAAAATTTTTTGGAACTCATTTTTTAATAAAAGTGTAAACAGGAAAGGAACAAGCGTGATGTCTATAACCTCCTCCGTCTGTGTATTTGGAGCTTGTATTTGTATGCTGAGGTTTGCAGCCCAAATTTGAAAACTCTTGACCTAAACCATCTCAACTGTCATGGGAGGTAAGATATTAGAAATGACAGACTGCAGCCTCTTCCCCTACCACCTTCTTCCCTTTTTTACTAATAAAGAGAAACAGATCTCCGCTGTGTTCTCTATTAAAATGATGATTGAAAAAACTGTTATATTCCTGTTTCAGAAGATTGGTAAGGATTGTGAAATGAATCAGGATTTTACTTGCCCATTAGATAGCTAAGATGGATAGCTTTTTCTACCACTGATTTTTTTTTTTTTTTTGTAGTAAAGGGAAAACATTTTGCCTTTTGTCAAACAGTACTGTAACTCTCCACAAGTGACATAGTAGGAGATGTCTGGATGTTAAGTTGCTTTTTTTCTTATTTTTCTTGTGACATGTCTGTTACCTTGTAATAACTGTACTAAGCAAAATCTAGAAGAAAACAAATTGTGTTCTAGTAATTTGTGGTATGTATCCAGATACTAGCATAAGGATAAATGCTGTAGAATAAATTGTTCATTTAGGAAAAAAATATAAGCAGATTGGTACCATCCAAATGAATATATGAGCCTGATTGTGACTGAAAGAACACGTGTTACATTTCAACTGGACATTCTGAATTTCAAGTCCAACAATCCATTAAAATGAATTCTTGTTTTGCACGCAAGGTTTCTTTCCCCCACCCCTCAGGTGAATAAGGATCTAATGTTCTTGCTCTTCATTGACAATGATGAGTGATTTCCCCCCCCCCCCCCCCCCTTCTGTGTAAGAGAATCTTTTTTTAGGTCATGAAGACAGACTAATATTTTGATCATATGGCAGTAGTAGTTTCAGGTACTGTTTAACTAGAAAGCTAAGTTAAAGTTGTATGGCTAATTAGTTCTGCTGTTTCTGAAAAATGGAAGATTTAAAGCTAAATTTTATTTGTTGTGAACAGTTTGGATGAATGACCTGTTGCAGAGTGCTAGCGAAGGCCCTACACCATTGCCACGCGGAATACAGCAAAGAGCAGTGGTGCAGGAATCATCTGTTTGAGAAGCTTGTTCAGTTTGATGGGCAGAGTTACAGAAAAATAAATAAATGCAAGTGGAGATGGTGAGGAGAAAAGGGAGAAAACTGCTCCCTTCTGAAGGTCCTGGAGAACGGCTACATTTCCCCTTCACCAAAACTGAGTGCCTTTGCTATTGCTGGGGTCAGCATTGGATCTATGAATGTTGTGATTAAAAAAAAAATAAAAACAGAAGACTTTTGATTTGATCTTGGCTGCTCTGCTAAAGCACTCAGCCTCTGTGTTCCCTAATGACCACTTGGATCAATGGTTTAACATGTGAGAATATTAAGGTAGTGAATGAGAAATGTAGCTGTGTGTGCAGGGTAGGAAACTCTGCTCATTTAAGTAGATGTTGCTCTTGCAGAGATGAGAGCAAAAGAACAATATCCTGTCTGCCCTGGTATAAAATAGACTTGAACAAGCACAAGTATGGTCAGGAAAAGTAGCCTTTTATCTGTTAATAATTAATATAAATCCTTCTCACAAGCTGTTTGCTCTCGGTATTGTATCTGTCTCATGAGGGATTAAATGTTATTTTGACCAAACACATCATTCTGTATTAATCAGTTATGTGCCTGTACTGAGTTTTGGATTAAGAGATGATAGACAACCTGGAAACAATTACACGTTTGTTCTCCCTTACCTATATACTTTTTTAAATGTCTCAGAGAAAAAGATGTCTGCAGCAATGAACTAGAGCAGAGATAAACACATAGTTAAGATGCATTCTCTTTTATCATTTTTCAAATGTAGCCCCAGAAGATGTTAAGCTGCTTAACATAGCTACTATTTCAATATTGAAGTCATTCATGTACCAACACCACTTTAATTCCTTGTGTGCCAATACCTTAGACTTAATGATGTTACTTTTCATATGTAATTATATCCTAATAGTTATTCATTGTGTCAGTTCTTTCACAGCTAGAGATCTTTGTCCTTAAATGTTTAATTGGAGTGGTTGGCATTTTATTTACAGTTAGTGTTTGAATCATCTCAGATACCACAGAGGGTGGCAGCAGAGTCTCTCTGCACAGATGGGCTTGGGCTTCTGATCCAAGGGGAGAGTCCAAGCTCGTGGGCTGTTTCTAGAGGCAGAAGAGATGCAGGGGGTAAATACCCACTGTTGTGCTACCCACTTAGAAGTTTCCAGTTGAAAAATCCCATTGAGAGTCTATTTTGTCCTTGCAATTCTGATTTTACCAGCTCTTTAATTTAGTGTAGGATCAGGTAATAATATAAACTGTATCCCCTAACTCTCTCTATCCACAGACCTGTTTTATTAATAATATTAGGTATTCAGCTCTTAAATTCCTTTTCTATTACATGATAAATTCCTGTAGTATTAGGTGATCAATTTACTGTAACCCTTAACTAGGACATTTTACCAGAAATGATAGCAGTATGCACTGAACAGAGAATATAGCAATCAAATTCTGAATTTTGTCTTGAAATGCACCTTCCTATTATATTTCTCCCTCTGGGAAGAAAGTCCAGGATGAATGCTTGGACATGGGCTATTCATAGTGTGTAGCTCACAAAGAGGCTAATCCCAGCATCTGATAAAGCGTTATTTAAGTTTTTGGCAGTCGTCATGAGTTTTAAATCCCACCACAAAGATTCAGTATGAATGTTTTCCTAAGGATCGCTTCCAGGAATGAAATGATATGAACTACTTTTACCTGCACATTTGTATCCCTGTTCCTCTTATGGTGTGTTAGACTATATGACTATCTGAACAGGAAATCGTAATTGTGGTCTTGAGTTTCTGTATGTAGTGCTTCTCTCAACGTAAAGTTAGCAATGGAAGAAAATGATTATGTGCTTTCTGTTGTGTATTATAAAAATTACTCCCATAAAAATAAGCCAGCAATACAAGACTAATTGTTATATGATCCAATTGTCGGTTAAATGCATAGAGAAATGCTTGATTTTAATGCTGAATAGCTGTGGAAAATTGTGGGGGTTTTTTCCTCTCATAGGAGGAGATAATGAATCCTCTTGAAACACCATCAAGCTGAAATGTAAATGCAACCTCTATTTCCAATACTTATAGACAGTGAAGTCATTAATATTTTCTTATTAATGTAAATGAGCTAGGTAAGAACAATTGATTTCTTCTAGGAATTAATTGGACATGATCAATCCCTAAAACAAGTGTGACAACAAGGTCATTCATCAGCTGCTTAATGTTGCAATATCTAAGCTTGCCCTTTCAGCTAGGAAAGGATGCCATGCCCTGGGGAAAAGGCTTTTAAATCATTATGCTATTGACAAAAAATTGTGTACTGTCGTCTCTCACAGCCTATACATTAATGCTGAGGTGAAAGTTGCTGAGTTCAGGTGTTTTATAATTTGCCTTGTAAATGGTATCTCTTTTCAAGCTTAAATTTCTTCTACATAGTAAAAATATAAGGTGTAAGGAAAGCTAAATTTAGCAGTATATTAAGAGCGACAGTCAGCTGCTTGGTCTGGCCCAAAAGTTTAGGAAAACACATGGGGTTCTCTTCCTGCCTACAGAAACACCACCAGGGTTTGTGTCCTACCAAAGCAATTGTGTTTGTATCCTAGAAGGGTTGATGGTGCTCGTGAGGACGTGCTTAGCATTCTTCCTAGTTGGAAGTTTTTGTTGGGTTGGAGGAACGCTTCCTATCTGAAACTAGGGCTCTTGACAGCTACGCTGGGATCTTCAGGTATTGGAAGTGATAAGCAAGGAAATATCGTAATTTAATGTATCTCTAGATCTTTTTTTTTTTGACTCACTCTTGAGTAAGAAGATGCTTTTTGCTGCATTCTACCAATGAAATAATCTGACCCATTGTTTGTTTATTTGCTTCAAGTTAGTTTCAGCACTGAATTCACCTCCAGTTTGCCCAAGTCTTTTGCTTTTTTTTTTACAGGTTTGCTTTCCCCCAAATCCAACAAGCACCTTCCCTTTTATTCCTCATAAATGTGCACAAAACCCTGTTCGAGTTGAAAAATAATATACATTAAGGGAATGTCATGATGACCATAGTGCAGAAAATAATTTCTATCATATGAAACTAGAATTTCTTACTACTACTGGAGTAGTCAAGGAAATACTTTCCCCTATTTTTTAAATGAATTTTTTTTAACAAGTTACTGCATGAGGCAAAAGTCAACAAGGCAGAAAAAAACCCCACACCTTCAAATGGTATGCCAAACTGTCAGTTAGCCTAAAAAGCACAGATAAGATCCAGCAGCAGGAAGTGAAAGCTTGAAACAGTTAAAAGAAAGATTCACTTTTCTGTAATGGTAAGATTATCAACTTAACGGAATAATTTATCAATGCTTTTTGTGATTTTCATTGCTTCCTTGCAATCCTTTGCAAAGACTAGGTGTCTTCCCCAAATATGCTTTTTTTTTTTATTTCGAGCAAAAGTTTCTCAGCTAAAAGTAGGACCAAGCAAGTGAAATCCTATGACCTTTTAGGGGGAAAAGTGAGGATTAAAAAAAAAAAAAAAAAAGATGAAAAATAAGCAAAGAAGCAACAATTTATTACATTGGTTGTTGGTACAAATCCGGGGACTCTGGATATTCCTGATGTAAGGTTTGCAAAGATGTGTGGCTGTTTTCAAGGCCACGTGTTCCTGGGTGATGCATTTAACACCCTGGATGGAGCGTGAGACCATGATGCAGTGCAGACCTGCAAGACAAGCAGGAGTACAATCCTGCTGTTAGTACTGATAGCGTTGTGGCAGGTATTATTTGGGGTTTTTTAGGTACAAGTTCTTGCTGTGTGAGCCAAAGCACCGGGCACTGTTACTGGTAGCAGGCCTGTGAGCTCCAGAGGTGGCACAGTGGGCCAGTATTAAACTGGGCATGTGTCATCATTCATCTTGCAAATCATATTTACTGCAAATGCATGGATGTAGTTTAAGGCCCAAGGAGACAGATACAGCTAGAGAAATGGTTTATATTGCTAGAAGACTTCTGCCACTAATGCTAGAGCCAACATATTGTTCTTTGTTTCAGAGTCAATGGAAATGTTGAAGTGTGGGGTAGCAAGCATGGGCTGGGAGGGGATACTGGCTTGCGAAGTATGAAGTCACTGTGTGAGTTTTGCATTGAGTTCATAGAGCTGCGACAGTACCATTGAGTGCGAGCTGCTGTCATCTTGCCTTCTCCCACTGTTGTCCCACTGTTGCTATTTCTGATTTGACAAAAGACCTGGTTTATCTGCACAGCAGAACATTTGACCCAAATAGTGGTCAGGCATTGTGCCGGTGCATGCCCTTTCCCACTGTGAAATTCTGCATTTTGCTGTTTGTCACACCTCATGACCCTGATCTTCTGTAAGTGGTGAGCGTAGGGTAGAGCACGTGGCTCAATGATGAAAGCTGCAGTTGAAACATTTTGAAGCAGTCATTGTTGAAGACTATTGGAGCCTATCCAGTAAAAGTGAGAAAATACGTTTTATCTGGATCAAGCTTAATACTGCTTCCTTTTGAATGTAATTGGATTTTTGTCACTGACTGTAATTGAGGAAGATAGAGCACGAATTTTGGTGTGAAATGTTAACGGACAATATCACCACCAAAGCAGGAAGAAATGCTGTACTTATATTTGAAAGATTGGACAAACGTGTAGGGCAGGAGTTCCTATGTAAGGAATTTATAATGTGAAAAATAATTGTTTCTTTTAAGTAACTGAGGAATGATTCCTAAGGTGTTAACTCTGGTAACGTAAAACTCTCATCTTTGCACCTTCCATCTAAGTCAAGTTTTCTAAAACTTTCTCTTTGTCCTATGACTTTCTACATATGACAGTTTTTATACCTGTTCAATCTGAGAAGGGGAAAAATGGCATAAATCATTCTTGTCTGTGTTCTCAGTAATGTCAAAAACACGTGTTGCTGACACTGCCAGTTCAAGAATTGTTGGAAACATGAAATAAATTGCAAAGGACTAACAGGAACAATTTACAGAAGGTGCGTTATCCAAACATAGGCACGTGCATACTCCACTAGTCAGTGGACATATGGTCGAATCTGGAATTACTACAGTAACTTCAGGTAATAGTGAGCATGCACTAGCCACTAATTACAACAGGAAAACACTGGACCCTGTGCACTGCACTGACAAATTGCTCCCAGTGGTATCTAAGCTATTTCGCTGTTGTCATTATAGCCTCTAGCAAAGTTAGGATATTTGAAAAGAGTATGGTGTCTGCAACCTATTAAAGATATTATATCCCTATTTATAGTCCAGTTCCATGAATAGAAAATTCCAACAGAAGAACGTTTACTATAGAAATTTTGGAATATGGAGCTTTTAAAGGCAGTTGTGTTTAGTTTATAGGCCAGGTATTTAGAAAAAAAAGCAATTAAAGCCGCCTTGCTCATTAACCTTTCAGTTCCTTATAGGGCACTTTAAGCACAAGAAAGTGATTGCGTTTTGATTTGTAATGCTTCAGTGAACCGGACCTCTTCTCCGGGTATGTGTGCATTGTATTAGAGCACAGTCTCTAAACACTTGCATGTGGTTTTGTTCTACCACGATTTAACTGATATGATGATCTTCTAAACTCTTTGAGCTCATAGAATCCAATCACCTTTTGCCATATGCTTTGTTCAGTCCTTTTTTACATTTGCTTTGCAAAGGTACGATACCAGAAATACACGGCATAAGTACATTACCATGGTTATTGCTAGTTTGCAGTGATTGAGAAGACTCAACAAATTATAAGCAATGGCAAATCAAGACAGTGATTTATAGAATGCATGTTTTGCCTTTTGCATTATAAATTGGAAGAAATGACAGCATGAGTATTACCTCTCTGTCGCTGTTCGGGTATGATGAGCACAAGTCAAAAAATTGTTACTCCCTTTAGAACATATCTGAAGTGAGGAAAAAAACCCTATATCCTATGCAGTTGGCCCAAGAAATGGGTTAGCTGAACCAGAAATCATTATTTTAAAACAGTGTACGGGTTAGCAAAAGAGGCAGCTTTAAAAGTATCCTGATTCTAAGAAGCTAATTAGAATTAGTGTGTGTTGGTGAGGATGATGTCCTTATGTTAATCTTTTCATTTTCTTCCAATGGCAATTAAAAATAATAGATAAAAACCACAAAAGGCTAGAGAAAGATTTTTGCTGTCTTCTAGTTACAGGAAAATAATCCAGATGTTGGTTTTTTTCCTCCTTCAGTCTTCATGAAGGCGTATCCAAATAAACCTAAAATACAGAGCCTCTAAAATGCGAAGGTATTTCATCATCTTGGCAGCTGTGACACACAATCGTAACACACCTGATGAATCCTTGTCACTACAAAAACTTCAGGCACAGTGGCATTTTGCTCTTTATGCTGAAGATCATGACTTCAGTGTTTGGTGAATGTTGCACATGTACTTGAGGTAAAAAGTTCAGCTACTGATTAAGCTCTGGAGGGAACTTTTTTCCAACAAGATTAGAAGAGACCTTTGGTTTTCATTTCTTTCTGTATTTAGCTTCATATTTTCTAGTGTGAATTGTCACTGCAAAGGTTGGAAATGTTGGTTCTTTTAGTCTCCCCTTTTGAGCCTGCTGTATGCAGTAGTACAGCATAACTAAAATGGTTTGGTCCGACTAAAGCAACTGGTCTTAAGAAGAGAGTTCTTGAAATGTAATGGTAAAAATAGGATTTTCATATTCTTATATGAATTGCCATGCTGTTTAATATACTTATTTTGAATCCATTTTTTTAAAAATCTCCATCTAGAGGCCTGCCTGTACGTACCAATTTTTTTTAAGGAGAAATAACAGTGTAAGTATTTTTACTGCTGAATCATCTTTCTGGATTGTGAAATTAATAATTTAAATGTAAAATACACTTACTTTAAAGTTATCAACTAAATGCTACATCTTTTAATTTAATTAAGTTCTAAAGAAAGTAAATAATGGCATTGTCAGTCTGTCAAGTGAAGGGAGAACTTGAAGTAGAGAAATCAAATGACCTGTACAGAGTGATACAGGGAGTTTGTGGCAGTTGGCCACTTGATGCACCTGTTGATATTGCCGTGTCTTGTCACAAATCTGTCCTTGTTTAATTATGAGACTAAGATGTTTTGAATGTTTCACAGCAGTTCTAAGGTAACTTTTAAGAAAAAGCAAATAGCCATTTGATATTGCCAAAAAAATTGTTCATCACATGCACTGTTGTAAGCTTCATCTAGGTGACTTTCTTATTCCTTTAGCACTGCTATGGTAAAAGGTAATTCAATTCATATGAAGCAAATGGAAAATGGTAGCTTTTCCACCACAATGAAATGCTGAAATCTGAATGAATGATGAAGCCTTTAGAATTAGTGGCACATTACTGTAGTGAACTGCGAGAGTGACCTGCCCTGAAGGAACAGGGAAAAGCAATAATGTTTGTCCCCCATCTGTCAGAAAGGTGTAGGAGACATTTCTTGTTACATAATGGCTGTCCCATTCCTTGAAATATTGTGGGGATTAGAAAATATCTTGCATAATTTATGTACCCCATCTCTATTCCAGAACCATACATTACTGTTCCCACAGACAGATTACACTGACATTCTGAACCATATGTATGGTTTATGCAGGTAACATAATACTTTCAAATTATATGTGCTGTGAGCCAATAAAATTAGTATGGGGTACTTATGCAATAGCCTCATAACAGCTAAACTAACAAAGGTTTATAAAATACTTCTCTCCTAATTTTTCACGGGGCAGTCATTGGTTTTTATTTTTTCCCTTAGCTTTACTAATGAAATGCAGCATTAGAAACCAGCTCTGTTACTAGCCAAAATGCCGGTGTTCTCAGGCATATATTGAATTCCATTCTCCTATCTCTTCTCAGATGTGAATTTCTAGGATTCAAGAACTGAATTTTGAGCTAATACAGAATTGCCGCAGAGCTATGACAAGTTACACCAGCTTAGAATCGGGCTTCTTGAGAGAGAAAATAGATGAACGTTTTAGATATACTTTCTGAGATGGCATTTTACTGTTCCATCAGTTTTTATTTCTGTATGGGCAACCTGTATTATTTTGCCAAATACCTTTACTGGTTTACTTCCAAAACAGTTCCTGTACCATTTCACTCCATTAGGGCTTTATTTCTTTGTTTGGGTGGGGTGGGTGTTGCTTTCTTTTTTTGAGAATAACCCACCGGTTCGAAACCACTGACACTACTTGACTCCTTGGAAGTATGTTACCGAGACCAATAAATCTATTTTAGGGTCTGTGAAGGGACAAGAGGATTGATTGTTTCTGTCGTGTTGGGATTGTCTGCTTCTGAGCCTAGAGAGCCGGAGCCAAGGCGCAGCAGCGAGGAGGCTGGCGATGCACAGCTCGTTCGTCCACCTGGGAATTGCCGCTGGGTGCTGAGCCGTGCTGGCTCAGGGGCAGCTTTGATGTCTTTCCTGCTCAGCCCGTTGTGTCCCCGTGAGGAGCAGCCTGGCTCCTCTCGTGCCCCGGAGGATGGTGCTTTCCGTTGGCTCTGCTTCCAGCCCAGTAACGCTGTGCTTCTGCAGACCTACGAGCCTTACTGTAGCTGAAGGAGGTGGCCTGGCCCCCCTGCCCGCTCTTAGGAGGGAGGCCAAGCGCTTGTGTGGTCGCGTTGTTACGGGGGTGAGAGGTTCTGCTAGCCCGGCACACCTTAGGTTTCGCTGGAATCATTTCCCATTCTGCTTCACCTTGTAGCTCGAGAGCATCTGTGCTAGGCAGAAGATATTTGTGTGGCAAGATGCGGCTGGGGTAGGGGATATGCTCAGTGGTTTCTTCTGGCAGCGTTAGTGTTTTATGCTTTCTTCAAGCACACCCTTCGGTGTGTATTTTTTTTATTTCTGACCAACAGTTTAGAAAACGGGTAGACATTGTGATTAGTTGAAAAGCGTTGGAAAGAAATGGAGTTTCTTTTTTCATGTTACTCCATTGCTAAGGTGCACAAGCTGGGCTGTCTTAAAGAATTATTCATGTAGTCATTTCAGATGTGAAAGGCTGAAAGACAGTACATTTTATTATGTTTTGCTGAATCAGCTTAGATTTAGTCTAAAAATTACATTATTGTGCTCACTTCAGTTAAGTCCATTTCCTTTTTAAAAATCCTATTTCATAATTTGAAAACAAAGTTGTTTATTTTCCATTTAGAAGAAATACTTCTTACTGTACAAGATGACATGAGAAGGATATAGATCTAATAAATAAAAGATGACACTAGGTCTACTTCCATTTCACACCTTCTGAGCTGTGGAACCGCCTGGGACACAAAGCATTGATTTAATGTTTCACAGTTATACTTTAAAATTTGACTTCTGACCATTATTGTACTATAATAACTGAAATAGGTGGAACTGATGAGAGGGAAATCTTCCTGCCTTTACTACAATTTTAAATTTGTAGCAGAATTTAATAGCACTAGGTGTGTTTGCTGATAAACTTCTAGCTGATTAATTAAGCTTTCTCTCACACCTAAACAAACACACCAACACATGGAGTTCTTAAGTAACTGTAATCTGAAACTTTTCCATGCTGTAAAATCAGTAGGTGGTTGCTGTCAGTGACAGCACATTTGCTTTATATTTTTCTGCAATAACTATTGGTTTGGAAAAAAAAATCTGGAAATTTAATTCTACACAAATAAAATGGCAAAAAGGCAGGTTTGATTTTTTTTTTTAATTATATTAAATATCTAGGACATGTTAAAACAATGCTGATTTCCATAAGCCACACTACCTGTTTATCTGAAATGTTTGAACATTAATTTATGGACTTGTTAGATAATTTACTTTGCTAGCATTGTATGTAACTGTACAGACACATGTTTTGCCATCCTAGCATCAGTATTCTTAACACAAGGAATTTTTGCTGATAGAGATGTAAGGAGAATAAAGCTGTAGGAATTTAATGCCATTTCATTCGTGTACATGAAAATCCCCATGGAAACTTAGTGGTCTTTTCATTGATTTCCGTGCCTTGATTTCTTGAGAGTTGCTTCACAAAAATGGACTCAGGTTTTTCATTATGTTTGAATGCTGCCTGCTTGTGTGCTACCCTGAATGTTTTGTAAATCAGCAGGTAGGGTCATCAGTTCCTCTTGTGTGTTAGATCTTTATTTATATGAAATATCTCACAATAGCTGTTCTGAAATTGTCATTTGTAAAATAACCAATGCTTCAAAGAAAAGAAATATTAAGCAATTAAGCATGAACCCTGTTTCTTCTGCTGTTACTGCTATAGACCAGTATGGAAAGGACTTAATAGTTCAAAGTCTCCCCCCTCACCCCAGTAACAGCAAGCAACTGCTTTCAGTAGGTTTCCTGTATTTTGTTATTGTGTGTTAGGAAACAATGATATGTAGACCTAAATTACAAATGAAATCCTGATGGTGTTGACTCACAGTAATGTATCTATTGACTTATAAAGGGTCAAAATTTCCTCATGCATGTTCTTTTGACATGAAGGAAGGTAGAGACTTCACAAAGTGCTACAGAATAGGATTGTCCAGGTGGTCATCTAAATATATGAGTCCTTTTGCAGGTTTTTTTTCCAGGCTCTTTATTTTGGGACACTACCATATGCCTGCTGCCACATGAAATAAGAAAGGTCAGAATATCTCAGTGAAACCAAATTATTTGGAGCCAAGTTGCATTTCTTCCTCAAATTCTGTTCTAAAATATCTTGATTCAACTTGCAATGTTCTCTCTGAATGCAGAGGCGCAAGTACAAAAGGATTCCAGGAGAGAGCAAATTGAATGTTTCTTTTGGTACAATCCAGGGAGGTTTTTGTGATCTGGAAAATTAGATTACTAATTCTGCAGTCCCCTTAATGAAATTAATTGGTAACAGTTCTGACACATATAATGAGTTGATGAGAAGATTTGTTTTTAGATACAGAGATTTTATCAGAATTAGACTTCATTGCATTTCAGTTGGATGCTATTTACGTGGCAGAAACTTTGTCTGATGGGTGGTTTCTCCTTTCCCAGGTCAGTTTTTACCCTGCTACTGGGCAGAAAGTTGACAAAAGCAATTGAGTCTGCTGTGGAATTGGTAAACCCAGGGGGTACGAAAGGCTGAGCCAGGTGAGAGCAGGTGACCTGCTACGCCACGGGCTGGAGGAAGAGGGATTTCCAAGACAGTCCAACTTAGCATCTACTTGGGATGAATGCGATGGGGATCTTCACTGGAAGGGGGGAAAAAAGTGGGGTGGGCCCGTAAGGCATCCCAGTAGTGGACGAGAGGCTGGTGCTGGGGGCTGACCACAAGGGAGCACTGCCCAGCTCTGTGTGGGGGCACTGGGCGCAGCTGCTGCAGCTAACGGGTTTAATTTACTTTTTCCATTTTTTTCTTTGTTTTTTTCCTTTTCCTTCTTTAATTCCAGGATGTCTTTTTCTGTCATTCTCATTATACTTTCTTTCTTTTAACCCATTTAATTATTCTACTGATTTATGCTTTCCCGTTCCTCCCATGAATAAAAACCTGCAAAGATTGGATGTAGATTTTTGTATTTTTTTAAGAGAAGCTGGTAGCTGGCTCTAATTGGATGGTCAGGATGATATTTTAAAAATGCCAATTTGTCTCTACATTTTGCTGTAAGGCTGAAATTAATCTTGTGCAAAAGGCAAAATAAGTTCTATCCTCACCTTACTCTCACTTAAAACATTTAAGTTGGAATTAAAATAAGATCTTATGTGGCAGCTTAGTATTGAACTGGCCTGTTAAGAATGGCTTAATTATCCAACAAATGCACAGACTTTTTGTATATGTTCTCAGCATTTCATGCTTAGATTACTTCATATATTTCAATCTATCCTGCTATAACATTGAAGCAGAGCTTTCTTCTATTTTATTATGTTGACTTTTTGAACATATAAATCCATCTTCAAATGCTTTCACTTTCTTGCTACTGTGCTGTTTAAGTAGAAAGCAGTAATTAGCACAGTGTTTGGCGAGAATATATGCAAATATACTTAATATGCAAAAAGTTGTGTAGTATTAAATAAAGCATCTTCATTGCTTTTCATAAAACTTTTAGATGCAAAGTCTGTACATTATGATTAATCAACAAGTTTTTCACAGCTACAGACAAAAAAAAAAAAGAAGAAAATATTATCCAATTCATCAGAATAAACTTATTCCAGGATGAATTTGTAATAAAATTATTGAGTTATGCTGGTCAGAATATGAAAGCAGGATTTCTGTTCTAACCTTTAAGAGCATAATGTTTACAAAGCATAATGAGTGACAGAGTCATTTTACTGGAGGTAAATGCCATGGCAGAAGAGTTGCATCCTCATTAGTGATGGTGAAAGCCGGTAGCTATTGTAAGTAAAAATTTTTGTCACTCCATAAAGTGACAGGAGGATGATGTCAGCAAAATATTTGGTTTTGTCTCCCTTCTTAATATTTTAATCTTTTCATTGCTGTTATTTGTATTGCAATGGTGCTGTTGGTGCTCAGCTAGCCTCAAGGTCCCAGTTGTGTTGTGGAGTGAGAGACAGTGGGAGAGAAGAAAGGAGCACCCTGTGTCGGAGCGCTTACACAGCTATGGATATTGGTCATGGTCTTTTACAAGCTTGGTCTTTGTGCGCTCCTAAGTGTGGAAAAAAAGCCCACGTTAGCCCAGGCTGAGCTTTAGCCAGCTGTTGGTAGGGCTTATTAGCTTGGTCTAGGTACCAGGCTAATTGCAGAGATACCTCAGATCACCTGGCCTGACCTGCAGAGTGGAGTAAAACTCTGGAGTTTAATGTCAAAGGATATTGCGGTAGCAGAGCTGCAGCAGATCCTTGCGTCAGAACTGCTGGCCCACTAGTCAGACCCCTAGGCAGCTGTGTATGGTGGCTATACAAGCAAGAAAATAAATGAGGGTTTGTACCATAGTTATTTCAGGCCACTAAACCCACATACCTACAGCTAAGGAATCTTAAAGCAAAAATTTACTGCGTGGTTCATGATAAGGTTATTACCAGCTACCATAGAAATCTTTAGGGCATTTAATTATTATTTTAGTATTCATTATTTCAGTGACAAATGAAAATTGAGCTCTGTTAAATGTTGTTTGTTTTATTTCCTTGGGGTCTTTACCAAGAGCAGTAATTTGTCTTTTTTTTTTCCTTTCGGTAAGCCCCATGATGAATTCAAACATTCAAGTTCATTAATTAAAATGTTTCCTTCTCTGCTTATTTTAACATGACGCACAGGGTTGATTACCTTTTGCCTGAGTACATTTTGGAAGACTGATGGTTTAGCTTTGAGTTATAGCTTTTGTAAGGATGTTCTCTGAAATTATTTCAGTGGCAAGGTCTTGTTCCTAAGGTATCATACTACTTGAATCATTTATGATATGGGTTAAAAAATAAAGACACTCTGCTGGATTGCTACTCTCTGTAATGTAACAAGAGGGGGAGGCAGAAAAAAAATATTGTTTCCAAGCTTTACTATCATGAGTAACAGATGAAGAAGGATAAAGCTTGGTAATAGTGGGGTGCTCTGCAGAAGAGATGCAGTAGCGGTGGGGACCACTGCTCTTACTGTTTTAAAACCTACTGCTTTGCTGGTGTGCCACATGAATACAGGAGCTCTTTGCAAATCTGTTCCAGTGTGGATACATGAAAATGTTACTTGTCTTTAAAAATGTCTATTTGAAAAATTTACGTGTTTTTAAAATAGTAACGTGAAAATTCTTATAGTCCTTTGAGCTCATGAAGATGCATCCCCTAATTTAGAGAGTTTAGTTTCTCTAAACAGAAACTCCTTCCCCTGGCTATGGAAAGCAAAGAGGCATTCAGCGGTGGTTAAGAGGCAGAAGGGCCAAGGCTTTTGGAATGCTGTACGTAACATGAGAATCCCTCGGGCAGAATGGAGGGACCATGCAGTCAGTGCCTCATATTCCCACTTGCCTACAGGGATATGGTTATGCAATTTTAAATGCACTTTTTATTAAACTCATAATATTTTCCTTATTAATTCTATAACATTTCAGAGAATAATTTTGCACATATTTACATAGAGATAGTGAAGTATATATAATTTTTATATTAAATTTTTATTAAGCATTCAGTACTTGAAAAATATTTTTCAAATCCAAAACTGAAGGATATTTAACTATTAGAAGTGCAAATATAATGAAATTGCACTTTGAAATAAAGTTGACAAAAATTTAGGAGGAAAGGGTTTCTTAATGTGCAGGTTGAAACACATAAAGGGCTGTCACGGGTAACCTGCAGGCTGGAATGTTGCTTAGTTTTGGTGCTGGAAAGGTGGATGCCAGAGCAGCGGATCTTACTGCTGGGGGCCGAGGTTTGCCGTGGAGGGGGAAGAAAGCAGCAGCTTGTGCTGAGCAGAGATTTAGTGCCCTCAGTGCTGTGGTCCAGGCACCGTTTCAGGGAAGCTGTTTTGCTGTGCTGGAAGAGCGTAGCTTTGCTGTGTTTTTGAGGAAGCCAGCATGCCTGTTGGTGATCTTCAGAAATGGCCTCTGCACTTTTTCATAATTTTATGAGCCAATTCCTGAGCAAAGTGAGAACCAGTTCAGAGTGGCTAATTCCTCTTACTCAGACCTGAGGAATCCTCTGCATTTTTGAGCCATCTGTGTTTGCTTTTCATGTTCTAAGAGATCTCTAAATGCACATTTTGTTGGGGTTTTTCTGGAATTCCTCACAGGTTTGTTAAGCACTGGATCATTATGGATTCTGCTCGTGTGGATTGTGTCTATGGAGCTGTGTGGGGCTTGTGGGTAGCATTCACAGTTATTTGTTTCAAGCCTGCAATATTGAAATAAAGTATCTCTCCTCGATTCCGATTGCAGCTTTCAGCTTCCTCCTGATATTGGCAGATTGCAAGGGCTTTTTGTTTTTCTCGTTCTTTTTCTTTTTTTCTTTCCACGTTACTTCCTTTGTATCCGGGTGTCATAATGTAATAAGCCTTTTGGGTACTCCCGGAGTGTTTTCTCTGTTCCAGTTCATGGGCAGCCTTGATGAGAAGGCTCTGGCAAGTTGCAGCTGTTTTAAATAGGATTGAGATCAGAATTTTGGAGGGCTTCAGAAGGGTCTGTCCTGCTGGGACACAAACCAGTATGAGATGACTGGAGAACTTCCAGGCTAATATGGAGTAGAGATGTGTCCATAAGAATGTTATAAACAAAGACCTAATGAGCATTGAACTTTATATGCTTTCAATATTGATAATAGAATGCACATTGAGCTGTGCTGTGCAGATGTAGCTTACTTCAGTGCAGATGAATTAAGCTTAGCAGGAATTTAAGTCTGCTCCACAAACCTGGTATGGACAAGTCATCTATTACAGATGTAGGAAGAAGTCTTCACCTGCTGAAAAACAGCCCCTGCTGCAACAAGCAAAGCCAGGCTACAGCTATATTTGCCAATGATCTGACCCAGAGAAGGTTTGAGGTAGTATCTTTCTTTACTGTTGAACGGTAAAAAAATAATGTTTTTAATTTTGCCTGAATTGGTTTTAGTGAGTGATGAACTAATTCTGTAACATTCACTACTCACTGAATTAAGGAATACAACTGAAATTCGTTGCACAATGGCCAGATACTGCAGTGCAAAAGAAATCATGGGCCTTTTTTACATGCCTTTTGTTTGCATAAGTAACACCGGTGATAAGAACAAATCTTATTTTATGTAAAAGACAATAATGAAATGTATTTACATTAAGATCTTCAGCTGACACCATTGGAAGAACCTTTTTTGTAGAGTATTTATTACAATACAAACACTCCTACTGAGAACAACGAAGGGATTGTTTTCACCACAAACGCCGTTCACTCTTCGCTATCGTCATTGTACTTTCAAACATGATGCCACTTGTTCAGTCAGCATCTAAAGGCTCATCAATAAACAGACGTTGGGATATGGGCACTTAAGTTACTGTGACTCTAGAGCATGGCAAGTATCCTGTGGCAGCTCCTTATTTACTGGCCTTGTCTTTTTCAGATGTGAGGCAGACCAGCTAACTTTTGTTAAGGGATAAGCTATGTCATATTTATTATAGGGTGAGAGGCCATGTTGACAATTATCTTAGAGTACCTTAAGGGCACATCTTACATCCTAGTAACTTATTTGGGATTTGATCTCTATGCTACCAGCCTAAGGCAGGACGTGAATTTTCAGTTCCATAGTTATATCAGTATAATTAGAGTTATGTACAATCTTTTTTCAGAGATTTTTTTCCCTTAACTTCTTTTCCATTTTTTTCTAATTCATGTTGAATCTTTTAAAAAATATTGAAAATAATATAAAACTACTCTTACACTGTAATAAAAATATTAACCTGGGGTAGTTGCGCTGGTTTGATCTTAACAGTTTAGATGTGCTTCTATAAATGTACAGCTCTCAATCTCCTCTATGGACAAGCATTTAGATACATCTAGCAGTAGGATTTCTCTTTCAATCATTCTGTTCTAATCAAATTTAACAGAATCGAAATGTGTGGTTACAAGGTTGACTGGCACTTTTAAACTGTTTTAGCCTGCCACGTTTAGCCAAACAGTATGGTTCAATGATGCTAGCTTGCCTTTTAATAGGATGTTTGAACTGTGTTACAGTAACCTGATAGAGTTAACTCAGTCTGTGAAAAAACATCATTTTTGCATATCAAGGCATGCCAATAGATTGTTGTGCCTTTAATATTTGAAACTGCTTTGGTATATTTTTTGTTTAATGGTAGTTGTCTGAGGTACATCTCATCTTTATAGGATGCTTTGAAATATAGCCCACCCTATTGGGTTTTATGTTGTTTAGACATTGCTCCAAAGTCTGTCTCCTATCTTCCCTTCCAAAACATCTCTTTGGTGAGAGAGACTCTGTGCTATGACCATTTGGATCAGGTGTAGAGCCAACATGGGAGTCCTATAGCTGGCAAGCATTGAGATTTTCAGTGAATATCAGAAAAGGGAGAACTCTTTGTCCTGTGAGAAGTGATTTAATAAATGGAAGAAAGCTCATTACCTATTGAAAATAAAGTAAAAATTAAAGAATAACCCCTAGATATTCTAAGAGAAGAGGGGTGATGGACAAGCCCATCTATGCTACTTGTACGGAAATAGCATGAACGAAGGGGGAAAGAGATGAGCTGCAAGCATCTGTATAGTTATCCTACCAGAGATTCTACTCCACAGAAAGGCCACAGCAGTTTTCAGTAGAAAAATAAGCTGCATTCAGAGATGACAATTTATCAGGCCAGCCAGACATGCTATTAGCCTCTTTGGTAAAGTCATTAAAAGAAGTGAATAGTTGATAATTGCGGGCACCCATGATAAGAAAATGCTGTACGCTCATCTCTATCTTGCAAATCTCAGGTACCTCTGTGTAGTTAAACTCATAGTCCCAAACTTTACAACAGTAGGAAATACAGTTTTAGGACTGGGATATGTTAACTGTCTCTATGTGTTTGGGTTTGTTTTCATTTTTTTTTACTGTAACTTATGAATTCTGTCACTGGGTTATGATAGGTGTTACAATTCATGAACAACTGTGGGAAAAGCTTTTGAGAGTAACTGATATGTTTTGGGTGCCTCAGTTTTTGAAAGCAATGTAAACTGAAATCTGAGTCTGATTTTATGGCAGTGGATACTCAGATTTTATTTTGAGATTCTGGCCTTTATGTGCTTCATGGTAAGCCTTTCCCTGTTTCACAAAAAGTGCCAAATTGAAATGTGCATGGTAGTTATTCTGTAGTAGTTTGGCATTTGGAAGTGAAAAAAGAAAGGATTTGCTGTGCTAAATCACCACGTGGCGGTTACTGGAGCACATTGTATTGTTGTGCAGTCCCTGTCAAGCCCAACTGTCTTGCATTTTTACCTGCTGTGGATTTCTCCATTTGCAGGAAATCATTATATCTTTCTAGCTCAGGCTTTTGGGCCATTTGTTAAAGAACAAAAAGCTTATGTAATTTATGTAAGAAATTAGGTATCACACAAGTAGGCTGTTAGAAATAAGTATTAAGATGTACTGTGGATAGTATTCAGTGTAATCCAGCTTTTCATGCCCTTTTTTATTAACCTGTAACACGAAATTGTTTACTGAAGTATCAGACTTTCAGTATGTATCCGGTCAGTATCTGGCTGGCATAAGTGGCCCATTCAGAATTCGATTCCTAGCTATGTTATTATATTAGAAACGAGTGTGGCAGTGCATATCGGGAAGTTCTTTGTGTAGACTAATGTCACGTTGGGTTTACTACTCCTCTAAAATTTGAGGACCAAACTCAGGCCTGATATAAGTCAACAGAGTTGTAAAAAAAAAAAAAGGAAATTTTCAGCCTACTTTTGAGGTTTCTATTTGAATTAAATAATAAAACATTAACTTAAAGAACAAAATTGTCTTAAATGTTTTTAAGATTTTAGGTATCACTGTACAGCATTTTTCAGGTTTGAGTCATTTTGAAAGAGATGAATAATCTCTTCTATCTTCCAGAAATCCAACATTGCACTCGTTCCTTTTGCTGCTAGGCTAGGACGCAGCCACTGAGGGATGTTTGTCTGGCATCTCTCTGGATAGGCTGCAGCTTTAGAAATAACTGTTCAAAACTCCTAGTCTCTCAGCTGCATTATAAATAATTTAAGATTCCCAGCTGTACTGTGCTTGTACAAACATCTTAAAATTATGAGCTCACTGGCATGCAGCTGGGTGAATGCAGTTACGAACGGTTTATACCCAAGGAAAATATGTGAATAGCATCAGAACTTTTTATTTGTTGAAGTGATCTAACGTTAGGGAAACAGGGCCTGTAGATATTTTATTTTTTTTTCTTTTTCACCATTGCTAGCATATTTGTCCTTTCATAGCTGGTGATCTGAGATCTGTGAAACTATCTTGTGTCATCTACTCTGCTTTGTACAGAGCAAGTATAGAAAATGCATACTCTTGCTGCTGGTTTATATAGCAAGAGGTGATGAAGGAACAAGAAAATGCTAGCTGTAGGCTAGATTATAGCACAGAGTACTTTCTAGTTTTTGCTCACTGAAATTTTTAGTATAGCTGCCTGTTATGGAGTATGTTGTAATAAATGATGTTTCTGTTCTTAGTGGGTGGTCTAGTGGATGTGTCAGTGGTGACATCCTAACTGGGGAATACAGAATCTTGTTTCTAGAGGGTCTGCGCACACTAAGATCACAACGTTTTGTGCAGTACTTATACACTTGGAAGACCAAAACTACATTAAGGATGGATACCTTGAAAGTAGCTATGTTATGCTTGTATAGCTGAAATCAATAGCAATTGCATATTGTCACTTCTTTTTGTTGAGTTGCCTGCTGGCATATTTCTACATCAGAGAATATTTAGTTTCTTCATCTTTTGCAGTTTTCTTCATCTTTTGCAGTTTTCTTCATCTTTTGCAGTTTTCTTCATCTTTTGCAGTTTTCTTCATCTTTTGCAGTTTTCTTCATCTTTTGCAGTTTTCTTCATCTTTTGCAGTTTTCTTCATCTTTTGCAGTTTTCTTCATCTTTTGCAGATTTAGGGTCCCTTATAATTTAGTGCTTAGTTTGAATATCAAATTACCATTTTTTTAGTGCATCTATATCGTAAAATATGGTGTGTTATTTTTGAACTGCATTGTCTACATGACTTGCTTTTTGTTAATTTTAATGATCAACTCCTTGGGGCAGAAGAGTTGTTCTAAAGTTTCACAGTATTGAGCACAATGATAGAGATTAAGTATGTGGAACTGTGATGAACTGCATCCTCTCTGGCATGAAGTCAAGAGCATTCAGTTTCTAGTTTAGCAGTTCATGAACCGGCTTTTGTTTTGACTGATGATGTATTCTTTCTTTTCAGACATCTGGGAGACTCAAGATATCTGCTAGCAAACTATGCTTCCCCGTCTCCCTCAAATGATCAACATATAATGTTGATCTCTGGGTTTAACACTACTTCATAACTCTTGATATTGATAAAATGCTGATCCACAGAATTACAGAAATGAATTGTAGGCAATATAGATATGAAAAACCTTCTCCTATCCGCCAGTCTTCTGACTCAGGCAGAATTTGATTTAGTTTGTACTGTATTGCTCTCGTTTTCCTATGGAAACCTAAGGATAGACTAACATCACTTTTGACTAATAGATGTCCAGCATTTTTGCAAACAGTTGTCCTTCTCTTCTGGCTTCATCACCAGGCATATCTCTCTTCTTATTCATACGGTGCCTATTGACTAAGGACAATGCAAATAGGCGGTTCTTACCATTTGGTTTTATTTTCATTTTGGAAACAAAATTAAGGAAAGCCAAATTTAAAAATTCATTCATAGTTAGCTTTTAGTTTTCAGCTTAAAAAACTGTTTACTGTTTATTAATTTAAAAATTAGTTTGAGATGATTTGTGTATATAGTCGTATATTTATAAATAAATGTAGCAATTTATTGATTGATACATTCATTAATTTCATTAATTTAGAGGTTCATTAATAGAGATAATTATTTGTCAGTAAGTTTAATCAATTCCATTTATTATAAGATCTATTTATTAGATTGAAGTAAACAGGAAAGAATAATGGTTCATGCTTGCAGCATAATAATCCTTAAAACTAATATGATTGTTAGGCCTGCCGTAGGTCTTGTACATATGACAAGCATTTATGCAGTAAATAATCAAAATTTTTACTACTCTTGGCACAGGTACTTGGAAAATACATTCAGTATTCTGAATTTTTCTCACTTTCCATGGTGTTTTCTCTATAAACATTCTGCCAAATGTAGAGAAAATTCCACTCACCACTTGTTTGATTCTCCCCCTGTGCTAGAATCTGTTCCACACCTGTAAATTTTTTGTTCATGCTGTGCCCTCGTGGTTTCAGGGCAATTTATTAACTGTGATTGTTCAGAGACGTTTCATACAAACGGCTCTTTCTTGGTGTGGGACCTTGGTCTTCCATAGCTGAGTAAGGATTCATGGCAAAAAATAACTTTGTGTGGCAAGCCCATTCAGTGACCAGCAGAGCTGCTGAGCAAAGATTTATGTAAATAAGCGTGTATGGTAGCCACTGGCCTGTTTCTGAGAATGTTGAAATTATATTTTTATAACTAAGTCTTAAATACAGATGAAGAGTGTTTGTTTTTTCTGATGTTGCAGGATTTCTGTGAGATTATGCACCAGTTAATATTTGTTGGTTGTTAGTTTTTTAACCTATAAAATGTTGATAATATGTTCCTTGTTTCCTAGAAAGCTGTGAATCCAATTTTTTTGCAAAATGCTTTGGAAGCCTTAAATGTTACAAAAATACTATTAATTAATGAAGCAATTCTTTTGGCTGAAATATTGGGGAAAACAGTATTTTTAGGGTATATCTTGTCAGATTCAGTATACATTCATAGTAATGTACAAAAATGCACTAAAAACATTCTAGCATTTGTATTTATAGTTTTTGAACTTACCAGTTAAAATCTGTTTAACATAAAAAAAATTCTTCAGTATTAGTGTTCTGATTTATCTTGTGTGTTGGCTAAGCTGAAGGCATAATTGATTCTTTCACAATAGAAAAATGCACAGGTGACTAAAAATTCAAGAATTCAACCTTTTCTGGGAAAGAATAGCAAGTTTATATTAAGAATGGTCAGAACTTCAGGGAAGAAACAGCTCAGTCTGGGAAAAGGTTGGGTATATATGAACTAATTTATGTACTTTTTTGGTAAAGAAAGACTGAAGTTAAAAATTTGGTTCAAGATTCTTTTAACATTTTTAGTACAATATATAAGCAAACATGATGAATAAATATGATGTTCAGACTTGGTTTGAATAGAGCGCTGTTTTATCACTCTGATTCATAACCAGCTTCATTGGTAAATAGGCCGTTTTGAGGGAATAAAAGATATCTAATGCAATTACTAGATAGATTGCAGAATAGTTTCTCATATACCTTGTACTTTAAGTGAGCAGACTAAATGAAATTTTAATGCAGATTTATAGTCTAGGAGGTGGAGAACAGAACTCATGTCATTTCAGCTCTTTTCCATTGAGAATAATCTGAGACAACATACACTCATGCTGCCTCTGTCTTTGAAAGAAAACAAATAATGCAGAAATCCAGGAGATGGAAAAGGCTTATCATCATTCAGCAATACAAAGATATTTGTCTTGAATTCCTGTTCCAGAAGACACTTCAATATTGTTAAATTCTTCAGTGGGAATTTTTGGAGTCTCCAGAATAATAGGGTAGGTGAAGCACCTTCTTAAAAACCTTTATTTGCCAGCCTTTTCCATTATTGTAGCATTATCTGTGCAATACAGTGCCAACAGGTTTTTATACTTGGGAAAAAAAAAAGTACCCCAAAGGAGTAAAAGAATTTGACTTTTTTTTACATTTTGAAGAGGAAAGGGGGAAAAAATAAAGTTTACTGCAAAAGCTTCATTTGTAACTTCAGAAGGTCAGTATATCAGAACGGAGACATTTAAGTAACAGGAAAAATAAATTGGCTATAATATTACACAAGAAAAATTAGGTAATTGCAATACCTTTAATATTTGAAAGTTGTTCTCTGAATGCCTGAGTTGTAGAAAACTAGATAAAATACTAGGCTAATCTCTTTGTTGTTGTAATTTTAACGTCATTAGAGGCAGGATTGTGTCCCCGTTATCCTCCCCCCCGTTAGAAGGAAGGATGAAAGGGTCACACAGAAATGCGAGTCCTCATGAGCCAAAAATCTTCCTTATAGTTCCTGTATGCAAGCATGAAAGTGTTTGCAGAGTTTGTGTCATGCTTCCTCTTACTTGCCAAGTCATTTCATCAGCTTTTGGGGTGGATGCAAGCCTGGCCCATCTTTCAACCCGTTCCTTCTTGCTCTTTCTCTAAAAGCTACTGTTCATGAGGTCACTGGCAACAGCTATGTTCCCCTTTAAGTTCTTGCCAGTTCTACTAGGTACAACAATTTTTAGGGGTTTTGTTTGTTTCTTTTTTTTAAGGTTTCCAGGTACATGATTTTTCTTAAATTTTCCTGATATGATGGGGAATATGCTGCAACTGCATCTTGGAGGGTTTTAGAGACTGGTAACGCTTGAGAGCAATAACCTGTTTATAATTATAAAAGCAGGCAGTGATTAAGTTTCACCACTCTGTTGTAATGCTGGTGGGGGTTGGGAAGCATGCTTAAAATGGAAAGACACAGAACAGCAGAGCCTTCAGAACCACTTGGTGCTTTGTCTGGAACCCATAAAGATGTGGAAGGGCCGGCATTCTCACCCATGAGAGCCACTGACAAAATAAATCTATTAAGGAAGCTGCCATGGGCATCGGGACATCTGTTGTTATGCAAATTCCCTGTAATAAAACCTCCCATTGTATTTTGAACTGCTGTCTCCCAAAAGAAGGCTATATAAAGCAAGCCAGCTTTCTGGAGCACCATTCTAGCTTAAAATGAGTATTCTTTGGAGCAAGGCACGTGCTGGAGTAGGGAGGACAACTGATCTGCTGCGAGGCATCTCTGACAGCCAGTTTTGTGCATGGTGGAATAGCATATACAGCCATGGGAGTACTGTCTGACAAACTTTTGGACCTACTGCCACAACTTGTTCTGAGGTTCCACAGCTTGAGTAAGAGTATTTCTTATTCTGTGTCCTGTGAAGCCTACCTTATCCAAAATCAGGCCAAGGAGGATACATTTTGTCATTGATTTCCAGTTTTATTATGTTTATTGAGCAACCTGACCTACTGAAAGGTGTCCCTGCCCATGGCAGGGTGCTTGGACTAGGTGATTTTTAAAGGTCCCTTCCAACCCAAATCATTCTATGATTCTATTAAATTACAGCAATATCTTGATCATAAGGCAAAGTAGCCGTTAATACATTAGTTGATAATGTGAATAATATTGAGAAATTCAAATACATCATAAACATGCATGGCACAATGTATATTTTTGGAAAAAACAAATGCCACTTATTATGAAACCTTGTTTAATAAGATACTTCTAAAGATGGAAGATGGTATATTTAAAGAACTCCTCTGAAAATGACCCTGTATAATGCAGTATGCATATGTAATTTAATGAATTGAGGCAAATTAACAGTAATAGACTAAAGCACAGTCATTTGAAACTGGTAATCATCTGCTACAGTTTTCACTACAGCAGGTGGAAAAAAAATGATCAATGGCATATACTGAAGTGGAAAAACAATTTGATTACAACATACTTTTTGTACATATGCCCACGTTAATGGGGCTATATCAGGTTCTGCTGCCTCTATTTATGCCTCCCGGTATTCCAAATCCCTTTCTTTCATATTGAAAAGTAAAACACGTAGCCCTTTCTGATCCAGAACTGAGAGGGCTTATCATGTACGGCTGAAACAAACACTGCGAAAGAAATTGATTGATAACTTCTTTGCAGGATTTTCCTTTCTTTGGGGGCAGGGCGGAGGGGGTTGTTTGGGTTTCCTATTAGCTTACACAGTAAGGGTTAAATGAAACACTCACTGAGATCAGTAAGCTCTGAATGAAAGTAGCCTCAATGCTCTCCTGTCCTTATGAAAAGGAACAGAAGGAACCAGGAGCTCATCATTATTATAGCAGGGACACTGTGGGCTGCTGAAAAGAAAATGAAACAGCTGAGACAGGATGAAACCCTTAATGCAAGGGGGAAATGCAGAAATACCGAATGTCTATATAAATGTTCTTTCTTACTAGAAGCTTTGAAAAACAAATACAATCTATTCACAAAATGTGTGCTGATAACTGGAGCTCAAAGGAGCAAAGAGATTGCTAAAATACTAATTTAGTTCTGAGTGACATTAGACTCTGTATTGGGAAAAGGGAATTTTAAGAGGTTGTTTTTGAGAACTCCCTCTTCCATGTTTGTAGAATGATTAATAATACATAAACTGCATAAAATTCACAGCCTAAACAAAATCCTCTTCCATTTTATGTTTGTTACAATGGTCAATAGTTGCAGCTTTGGTATTTACAAGTTATAATCTGGACCCCAAATCATGTTTGGCTTAAACATCTAAGTATTTTAAAGTGATACATTTTCTTTTTTCAATTTCCCTTCTGTGCTAGAGCCTTAAGGCTTCTGTTCTTTAGATTTATTTCATTTCCCTACACCCACCCAGAGAGTTGAGAGCATTTAAAAAAAGAAAAAAATTCTCAATGTAATGACTATATGAGCTTGGATTTTTTAAAAAATAAACAATAAATCACCAATTAATTCAGGATTTGGGATTAAAATCACAAGATTTGGCAACGCGGATTTCCAGTGAAATCAGGAGATAAAATTAGTCTGGAATTCAGTGCCACTTCTTTAAATGACACTAGAAAAAAACCCTAACATGCTAATCAAAATTTAATTCTGACTTTTTGTCTACCAAATTGCCTTCTTTTGACCATGGTATTCTTAGCTTTTTATCCCCCAAATACAGTTGATTCTCTTCTATATTTTACTACATACGCTTTTAGGAGTCAGGGTTTTTTTTTATAGGACTGTGAAGTGCTGAGTTCTTTTAGCTCTACTAAAGAAGCACCATGCAATACCTGGACAAAACATTGTCTTTTTGGCCTAAATCTCTACATTGTTCACTGTATCTGCTAGACTGATCTTGTAAGAGAAGAAAGCCACAAAACTGGGATTTCTCAGGTTCCGGAGCAAGTTGTATCCTGGTCTGAGTAGCGGCATAAATCACTGCAGTCTTGGTGCTGTTCTCATCCAGCCTTTCTCCTTCCAGCCTGGAACGGGCCATCCGCCAGCCGGGAAATTGCTGCCGTAGGGTAGTACTGCTCCAGTGTCCCCACAGCTCTCGGCATCCTGCTCCAGGTGAGTGCTAAGTAGGTGCCAGTTAGGCCAGCTGGAGGCTTCTCAGTGCCAGGTGAATCCTGAGATGGAAAGATCGAGCTGGTTTTTGGCCTCTTCCTGCTGTCAAAGGAGAAAATACAGGCCAGAATTAAGTCCAGAGCCTGGCTCGCTATTTAATTAATTTACTCATCTGTCAAATAAGTATTTCTCAAAGGTGTTGTGAAGCCTTCATGTCTGGAATGCTTTCATGCAGAGGGCCTTTGTGTTTGGAATTACTTTTAAGGTCCTCCGATGAAAATTGCTGTATCGGCAAAACCACTCCAAGTATGAGTAGCTGTTCATAGAAGCCACTTGGTACATGGTATTTGATTACTTTTAGGTACCTTTGCTTTTTCATGGAACTCCATTGCCTTTACAAATGCTGTTCCCTGAAACAGAAGAGAGATTTTCAGTTTTTAAACCAGACAATTGCTATTCATAGAAACAACTTTTCAGCCAATAAATACTATAGAAGGCTGGATTGAAAGGTCACTACTGCGATAGCCGGTGAGGGTCTGGTTTTTTTAATGGAAAGTAAGTATTATGTGGCTTTGCTGCATAATGTGTTTTGCTGGGAGGTGAAGCTGTGCAGCAGTGAGCTTTCTCTAGAGGCCTATTCTCTTGGCTTTATGTCGAGGACAGGCTTCAGCATTAAATGGCTTTAAGGTTGTCAAAGAAAGGTTATTAAAAATGTTCCTGCCTTTCAGTCTCCATGCTCAATAGGCACAAAAATGCAATACTATAGGGATTTTTTTTCTATTTAGTCATGTCATTTGGCATTTTGCCTATAGCTAAAAATGAGATACCATCTGTTTTAGGCTCACTAATGATTCTGCATTGTGACTTGAGCCAGTTCACTAGTTTTTTGTTACCACTTAAGAAATAAACTTGCCTTCTGCTAATTGCACTTTTTGCTACTACGTTTTGGTAGGATTTTAGATCTCAATGACTCCTTGAGGTAGGGATCTGAAATCACGGTTGTAGGACTTCTGTTCTGGGGCTCTAGGTAATGTTGTGTTTGTGCAGTCTTGGCACAGTTCTGTCATCACAATATATTCTTATAACATAGTGGGATCACGTCTGCCTTAGGGCCTTTTGAATTTCACTGATTCTGTTTTCTGGTGCGCAGTGGCAGGTAGGAAGGTAAAGTGCAACTGCTGAGCATGGCACCGCTGCTGTTTTAAGCACAGATATAGGGTGAAATAAAAGGCAAGGGAATAGCTGTGGGCTCCCTACACTGGCAATCATTGGCATCAGAGCTGCTGTGAGCACTATTGCTGTCTGTCGGGGCACGCATCCTTTGGTTATGGGCGAAGGGAGGCTTCCTCAGACCTGTGCATAATGCCCACTTAGAGGAGGAATCCACAATAACGACCATCTCCATGATGATGTGTACTCACAGCATACCTGGAAGCTATTCCTCCACTTGCTGCTGTTTTCTGACGACTTCTGCGACCACTTGTTGACTGACAAAACTGTTGCTCTCATTGTAGAAATCTCTTGGATGTGAATCAATGGGCAGTGGAGCTTTGTTCCACTTCACAAAGGATGCTTCCCAGCAGGGAGAAGTGTCTCTGTGACACTAAGCAGCCTCCACGCTTGGAGCAGACGTGGGCTCGTTCTCAGCTCCCTGCCCACCGTAGAGCATGTCCTTGGGATTGGGAGGGATCATAACATTTCTTGACAGTTTTACGGTTTCCCGATCATTCAGAATAGTGGAAGTGCAGCATAACTTAGTACTAGCATAAGCTAGTAAACCTTTCTTTTCTGGATGGCACCTTTTCACTACGATCCAGACGCATAGAGGATCTTGTCCTGCAGGGGTGTGGAAAAAGCTATTTTTCCCAACCCTCGAGATTACTGTAGTAGAAGAGCTCCAAATCTAAGAATCTAAAGGGATTTAAAAAAAGTGATATTAGAAAGCATTAAGGGACTGTTGTATGTGACTGACAGATCTAGGAGCAACGTTTTTATTGAAAATATCGAGCAAGGGCTTTTGTTTAGTATCATCAGAGCTGGGATGTACGTCTGCATGCACAAGATGAGTTCAAGTCTTTCAGAGACTGTCTAGGACTTTCAGAAAAGTCACTTATGTGATCAGACCACCGACACCTTGAAAAACAATTGTTTCTCTAGAAATGCCGTTCATAATGGGAACTGAGATCCTTCTCTCATTACAAAACCTGATTTTGTGAGGTTCTTGCCCCAGCTGCTTCAGATTGTACGAGGTTAAAACTTTACTAGTCAGCTTTTCAGCATGAAAGCATTTTTTAAAGCCCCAAATGGTTTTAATATCTCAAGTTATGTTCTAGTTACTGAGCAGTGCAGAAAGGTAATTTAAAGACAGTCCTGTGTGAATTTTTTGCCAAAATCTACTTGCTTATTAAAGAAACCTTAGATTTTTGCAAGCAGCACCCCTCTCAGAAGATAGTCTTTAAAGCTTTGAAACTGCTAAGATGTTTCAGTTTGAAAATTGGCTGTAGCACACATATATATGTTAGTTCCAGAATATTTTATTGTCTTGGTTCTGTAATATCGATGGTAATCACTTCATGATGTTTTGATAAATATGAATAGACCACTTTGGTGCAAAATAGGAACTGTTCTAAATACTTTGAGTTTAGAGCTTTTAAGTTATACCTTTCAAATCTTTTAGCTGTACTGGTTTTCAATTTAGTTTGCCGTAACAAAGTATATGTGCACTAATTGGTTGCTATAATGGTGTAATTTACGAGGATAATTACTGGTTTTAGGGAGAATCTTCACCACTGTTTGCAAACATTTGCATGTAAAGCTATTGAGAATGGTATGAAAACGTGGTCTGCATTTACTTCTGACAGTTTTCAAGTAGCTACACAGTGCAAAACCCACCACGGTGGGTTTATCCTCTAAGGCTTTGAAGATATATTACATTTTGGAATTTGGAAGACCACTTAGACTGTATTACAGCATCCCCCTCTTACAATTAGTGGTATTTTAACCTATGATTAAGGCCTTGCTTTTAGATACTTAATTTTTAGAATAAGAGTGATATAGTTCTGTGTAGGTTTCAAGGAGGACTTTGGGTGACATCTTGAACTCTGTTCACTTTCTGTTTTCTTCCGAACAAGTCCAAGCCACACTTGTCATGCAAGTTGTCAGGTATAAATAAGTTACTATGTCATATTTCTAATGCACTTTGCTTTTTGGTTTTTTTAGTTTGCTAAGGACGCTAGCATTACTCATAGCTTAGGGCAGAAATGCTTTTACTTAGCCAAATGCAAGCAACAGAAACCATGAATATATATTTCAGCTATCAAAACCAACTCATCTTATTAAACTTACCTTCTGCTTTCATTTTCTGTGATTATTGTAGGAAACTAATTTAATGACATAACTATTCACTAACACAGGAAACCTTAAGAGAATATTGCAGGACATGGGATTTGGATTTTGAATGTAAAATGGCAGGGAACTTGTTTTAGGAACGTGATCATCATCATGTCTTTGAAAATAAATGTCACTTCTGTGATCGACTGACTTAGATTTCAGCACGTAGGTTTTTGTTGAATATATGAAACAATTCTCAACAGGAATCCTTAATGATGAATTCATTGTCTAAAATACGTACATGTTAGAAGAATCAGCTAATAGTTTCCCACAAGACATATTTGTTAAAATGGAGAATTTAATGAATAATTCACAAAGGGAAAGAAAAAGTTAGCAAACAAGCCGTATTTCAGTCGGTGAAAAGGTCTAATAACTTTTGAATAAAGTTGTTGAAAATATTTTCAGAGACTGGTAATGGTGGACATACTGTATTGTTGAACAGGATTCAAAAGGGAGAGACAAAGATCTGAGAAATAGGACTGTGGAAAACCAAAGTAGAGAAGTTTAACAAACTGTAAACATAGAAATAAACAAATGAGATCTATCAAATGAAATGCCAGTGATAAGCACACATAAATTAATTCATGGAATTTATAACAAGCATAAATCAGAGGCAGCAAAGATAAAAATACTAGCATGGAAGTTGAGAAATTGAGATGAGGGGGAAGAGGGGAGTAGACCAAAGGGGCAGAGAAGAGAAATGTGTTCAGAGTATTCCCCATAGGTTTTATATCTGAGTCTTAGATAGCCATCAGAACAAAATGTTCTGGTGAAGGGCTTGTATGCTTACAGGACAAGGTTTGCATAAATTGCTACCCTCCCTGCTTACCCACTGGAGCCTTCCTTTCGGCTCCACTTGCTGAAGCTGAGCAGGGCTGCCTGGTGGATGTACTACAGCCAGAAGAGGAGGAAAATGCCAGTCCATGTGGGTGAAGGTGCCAGAATCCTTGGGTAAACTAGGAAAGCAACAAAATAAGCCTGCAGTCATAGCAGTCTCGGCTGAAGATGTGAAATCCCAGTACACCTATGGGGAAGATTTAGCAGGGTCTTACGGGACTTCTGTTATTAACACCTTTCACTGTGGTTCTCAATGCCTTTCATAAACATGAGAGGGTTCCCAGTGTAAAAGTCCAGATCTAAATCCAGATTTCCTAATAAAATAAGGCTGTCTGGATCTGAAGTTCTGGACTGGCCGAATATAAATGGTCTTGAATCACGATCTTTGGGCCTGGATGAAGTTTTCTGAAACCTGAAAAGTGAATAATCCAAAGAAATGATCCAATACTTGATCTATGTAAAACATTGTGTCATTTGGCAGAGCTAGAGAGAAAGCCCTTCAGTCTTCTTTTATCACTCTAGTCCCAGACCATGTTCCCTTATTTTGAAATTAGTTGGAATATTTTGTCAAATCAGTACCAGTCTGAACAATGTGCACTGCTTTTTGTGTCAGATTGATAATTGCACTCTTTTATTTGGGGAATGTGAATTTATAATCAGTCCCTGTTTTGCTCTTTATAGCTAACAGTTGTCTTACACTTCCCATTTTAAAAAAAGATCTGAAGTGTTTTGAACTGTAAAAAATTTTAACTGTTCCTGCTGGGTATCTTCCCCAGGATGAGCATTTTTGAAAAGTTCCAGCAAAAAACCTGCTCATCCTGAGTGGAGTGGGAGAAGGGAGAGGGAGGGAAAGAAGCAGCAATATTTCGATGGTTAGCATTAAGCTCTGGTTACTCCAAACTTTTGAAGGCTTGGTTTTGCACTTCAATATTCCTTTTAGGTTTTGGTCTTCTTGTTACTGTCTCTTTGCCTGGATATTTCTAGATTCTACATCTCTTGCCATGCTGGTAGGGGGATACAGGTGCATCACCAAGTATCCTTGTAATTAAATGGACTGGATCCTAACTTAAATTTATGTAGTTTTCATCTAATATATTTCTGTCGTCTTCAGTTAAAATTACTCTGGATTTGCCAAGAAGTTGATCTGTAGTCTTTCTGGTGTTTTTTCTTCCTTTTTCTGGGAGATGGTGAGATAAACACAGGCAGGAAACCTCAGAAAAGCTCAGTTTATGTGATCCTTTGTCTGGCTGGTGCTGCCAGCAGGGAATGGCAGCTCCCTCCTGTTGCTCCGCAGGTCAGCTTCCCCAGGCTGATGGACTCCTTAGCATGCAGCTCCCCAAAAACACAGTCGCTCTCTTCTCCAGAGAGTTAGCAGCCACTCCTGGGTTATCTGTCTAGCGCAATTAAATTACGCTGTACGGAGTCTGTAGTTTTCTGTTACAAGCACCTGCAAAAGCAAATGAGCCAGGTCATCAATTTGTGACTTAGAACCCCAAAAGCAAAACATTTTGGGAATGAAAGAGCGGCCAGTTAAAAGACAGTATTGCAGCACTATGAAATGGAAAATAATGCAATCTTAAAAAAATTTGCAGGAGCGAAATGAAGCATTGTGTATTAAACATGGTAGGCTATATGACCTTAGCTGAAAACAGTTTACATCTCCACTGAAGTCACATCTAAAAAGGGAAGAAAAACCTTCCCCAACATCATCATGTTATAGGCATGTTCCAACATGTGTGATAAAATTGCAAGTAATGTTGTGAATTTTCATAGAATATGCATTCATTTAATTTGATTTTTTTTGTTGGGAGTGGGGGTGATGTCTTTAAAAGTTTATTTTAGTTCTTGTTACAAAAAAGGAACAATATTTTTTTCTTTATTCTGCTTCAGTATTCCAAGACAAGTGTAACCATCTGGCACCTTTTCTATAGGGATCTGATTGCTCATTAAAAGTTTGCATCTCTCTTTTTCCTAAATTGTATTTTCACCTTAGGTAGTGGATTTAATTAATGTGTATCCATCTAATGTACTGAATCTGTCACCAAGGCCTGACCTTCATACTCAAAAGTAAATTTTAATGAAAACATTTCTGTGCTTTAGCGGGGGTAAAAAAAAAGACTTTGTTTATTCATCAGTGTAGTAAATATACTGACTTTTGGCATCTATTTCCTTTTAAAAATCACTTAAGAGAGTAAAAATTGGAATCAATGGTCTTCAGGTTTTCCCTCCCATACCTCAAAGCCTTACAGGAGCCAAGCAAAGAGAATCCTTTTTTTAGTTTTGACTTGTATCTACTGTCATGTCTGAATGGTAAGACATTTTCCATATGGGAGAAACTCAAGGCAATCATTTAGATTTTTGGGTAGGGCACACATCCAAAGGCTGTCCATGCAGTTTACAATTTCTCTCCAGCACTGTTCAATCGTCAAGCAATGAAAAATTTCCCTTGCATAGCAGAAGTAGTAGGCCACTCTGGCATCTCTTGCAGATTAACATCCTGTGGGCATTCCCCAGCCTGAAATTATGTTAAAACCAATTACGGTAACAGACCTTGGGCTGACTGCTTTAACTCCTTTCTTCTACTTAATCTCAAAACAGGGCTGAATGTGCTTAAATATAGTTTGAAACAACTATTGCCATGAACACAAATACTCTGTTGAATGAGACAAGTAAAATTCTTCATTTCCTCAGGTACAACAGCAAAGCTTCTTCATTCTCTGCTGTTTCAAACGTTCCTGCTACATTCTGTGAACCGATTGCTTTACAATACCCTAGGGTGAAGATGTACGCCCCTCGTGAGCAGGTCATAATCCTGTGTCCTTATGGCTGGCAGATTATTGGCATATGTGTGCTCTCAGAGCCTGCAATGCAGCTTGGGAAACCCATTCTCTAAAAGCAGCAGATTTCAGACATAATAGATATATTCATTCTCTGTGCATAAAGCAGTTATTGCTTGTCTCATACCACCACTAGTACAGCACCAGCATTTGACTTCCTCCCACCAGTCTGGATAGCTACCAACCTGTAGGCAGCGTCCAGATGGCACAAAAATATTTTTTGGGAATTGGTATGTGAAGCAAGGTCCACAAACAGCTCGTTCTGCTCCCCAGTTAAAAACTCTATGGAAGGTGAGGGACAACACATTAGTGCAGGACGAAGTGAGAGTCCTAAATGAAGACCATTTATTTTTGTTCTCTTTATACAGCAAAAAGCAGAGTAGGTTTCATGGTCAGGAATTGCATGAATAGCAATTTATATTTAGAAGGTTTTAAGTTACTGATTACAGATTTTATTTTTTTTTTAATATTCAAGAGTCCTCTCAAACTGTCTTGAAACTTTTTATCTCTTCACACGTTCTGCAAACTTGGGACAGGCAAGCAATTGCAAACAACTGCAAGTTAGTAGAATAACGCAAGAGTGTGAGCTTTCATCTGACTGGCAAATGATAAGCAACTTCTCTGACAAAGATTTTTCCCTTTTCAAACTTATATCTTGGCGTAAGTATAGGAGATGATGCTGTGAAGGAACACGGTGACAACAAACTTACCTTGTGTCCTTGTTTATCTTAGCAAAGAAATTAAATTCCTTTTGTTGGCCTAGAATTAAACAAGGTATACCTTCCTGTATCTTGTTCTTGAGGAACCCCTTTGATTTCAGTGGATTCATTCATGGTGCAGAATAGCATTCATGGTGTTTAGGGGTGTCAGAAATTAAGCTCTTCCGGGTAAATGCAAATTATTATTTTAAATCTGAAAGGATCTGAAACTGGGTGAAGATAATACCCACCTTTTAGTCCAGAGATTTGACTGCACCTTGTATAGACCTTTACTGTGTAATCTGGTTACTGATAATGCTGCAGATGCTGTGGCATGGGCTTTCATTACAGAATACAGACCTCAGGTCCCAGGCAGGAACAACTGATATTATTCTTATTATCCATGTAAATTAGCTAGTTTAAAGCTAGTCTACACACTTCAACAGAAGTTCCGATTGTGTTTCTATACTATAAAGTAGACATAATTTTTAGAAGCAATCATCTAGAAGTGACAATGCTTATATTTACTCCTGCAAAAGTAATTACTATGACATTATGGCTTCTGCATATGCAAGTAATTTTTTTTTTCTGCTGTCCTTCAGGCAGAGACTCTTTGTTTAGTTTTATCCTGTGTTCTGGCTTATGTATTTGTAATCTCTAGCTATATAAATTTCTGTCATTTCTCAGAATTTTCACAGACTTTGTGAAGTTTAGTCTTCTTGTTTTAAAGCCTCAGTTCTAGGACACGTAAAGAGATCTGGAATCTTGATTTTTTTTTTTTATTTTTTTTTTTTTCCCCAGTAAGCTTCAGGGAGAAACCTGTATGCTTTGAAATAAACAGTACCTAGAAGTTCAGAGGCTAGAAAGCAAGTAGAAAGAACACCAAGTCTTCAAGAAGAAGAGACAAGTCATGTAATGACTCTTGAATGCTCAGGGTGGGCAAAACAGTTTATTTTGTCCTAATGCAACTACTCTCCTGGGGAAATACGTTAACACACATTCGTATAATATTCTCAATCACCAGCATCTATCTTGTGCCATATAGCAGTTTCTAAACAGGATTAATCTCAGAACCATTTAGAAAAATCACCTGGACTGGAGTGATTACGATAAATATAGTTTCCACAAAAGCAAGCACCTTTCCATTATGTTTTCAGGATAAGATATGTGCTTTCACTAAGGAGGATCCTTTATTGGGTAAGCGCTGGAGAGGAACTCAAGAGACCTGAGATCTAATTCAACCTTTCCATTAGGCAGTGAAACGAATTTGGGCAAGACACTTCATCTTCCTGCATCTCAGTTTCTGAGTGTATGAACTAGCGGTCGAGTGCTACCCATGTAAGGCACTTTTAGCTAAGAAATTTTGTTTATTTTGCCTTGTAGGTGTACAATATCCCCTCTTCCTCGCCTCAGAATGTTTGAGATTTCTTCCTAATAACTTCATATTTAGCCATTAAAGATAAATAAGTATCTTTTTAGTAAACCCCATTTTATTCTGTTACCAACAATGGCAGTCTTGCACATGCAGTATTTTAGTGCAATTTTGGCACTGCTTTTTAATTTTAAAGCTTCAGAATGTCATACTGGCATTTGTTTTTGTTGCTTTTTGAGCAGATATAAAATGAGTGTACCTTAAGTCCCCCTTTTTTGGCTTCCTCTCTTTCTTTCCCAAGTTTTTGTCTTGTTTAATTTCTGAATGTTTGGGCAATTGTCAGTCAGTATGCACTCATGGTTTCTTTCCCTTCCCATGTTACAGTCCTTTGGCTGGTATAATATTTTTACATCCATGAGCATGCGTATTGGTAAATGCAGGTGTACATACAATTGTGCATGCGTGCCTGTATATGCCTGTTACATCAACTATGTAGTAGTAGTCATCGGTCATAAAACCCTGAAAGTGAAAGGCCACAAACTCTAAGTGGGGTGAGAGAGATTTGGAGTCCAAATCAGTGTGTTTTGGATGTAAATGGTTCCTTGCTTGTGTTGGGATGAAGCCTTAAACCTGAATCCTGTTGGCTTTACAGGAGAACGGTTATCAAGGGCTCTTTGTCTCTTATTGATACTTAGGAACACTTCACTTCTCCCCCATGTGAGAGCATTAGTTACATACTGTACAGGAACCTTTACTTACCCGTACATCCAGAATAAAAAAAAATAATTCTGTCTTTTCCAGGATTTTAAAAAGCAAATAAATAGCAAGGCTATTGTACATCTCAATGTTCTGCCACTAGAGTGCACCAGAATGTTTGGTTGTAATAGACTGATTGCAGTAAATTCTCCCGCCTTAAAATAGTGTTATTTTATGCTATATAAATTTCTACGAATGTGTCTGCATCATTTTAACCCGGTTTTGATATAAATGTCTAATGAGAAAATATCTGTTTCTAGGTGTATCATATCTAAAGGTATAACTTAAAGTTTAGGCTTTCAATAGTTAAAAAGCAGTTCTTTCACAGTTTCTTTCACAAAACGTAAATGAACTTGCTAATTCTGCCAACAGACATTTTGAACTCTTGAGTTTGTACCACTGGATTTTATTGAGCAAGTGTAGAGTGGAAAACACAAAGTATGATTAGAGACACAATTTTGTCAGTTTTTTCCTAGTCAGAATTGCAATTAATGTGATTGTATCAGCATTCAAGTTGAGAGATGAAAATCTGATTGTAATTATTGCTGCCAAAAATGAGAAACACTCATTAAAAAAGACATGAAGGTTGGTGCAGATTTCAGGTAGGGACTTCTTTCCTTACTTGCTTCTTTTTTTTTGTTTTGCAGTGGTAATACTGCAAGCTAAATTTGAATGGAAGTGCTGACTTAGCTGTGCTTGAAAACAAGAGAACACATGACAGAATGAAAATTTGTCCCCTCTCATAGCAATAGCAAAACTTACATTGATTTTAGCGAAGCCAGGATTTTATCCTCAGTGTCAGGTAGAAGAAATACCTTTAGCACAAAGGTAATGCTGTGGGGAGGGAGCTTATGCTTCAAAAGGAGCTGTATCTTTTCTTTATTATTCAGAAAGGTTCTCCAGGTCCTCATCACATGGGTATCTGGTACTCTCTTCCCTTGTTTGCAGGGCTGACCTTGGTGGCCGCACTATTGCAATCTCCATTCTGTCACCTCATGACATACGAGAACTAGAGCAAGCTGTGCCCCTGAGGGAGCCTGAAAGTCCTCTTTAGTGAATAACCTAAATCAAAGGATCTCAGAGAATGCCTTTGTGTAGTAGAGGATGTGCAAGACAGTAGACTGAAAATCCAGTAAAAAATGTGAGAGAATAACAGGAAACATTGATGTTCTCCCAGTCCTGACTTGTGAAACTTTAGGGATACTGACTCCCTGAAGAAAAATTCATATGAAGTATTCTGGACTTTTAGAGTGGTGAAAGAGAGATTTATGGGTTCTGCTATAATAACCAATAGCCTGTATTTCTAATTTGAAACATTAGGTTTTGCTTACTGTAGAAATAAAGACCCAGGCTATTAGTCTATCAAGAATACTGATGTCTGGAATTTCACTTACGTTGGTACTTTTGTCTTTATATTCACAAATAAAGAAGCAATAATATATCAATGCATTCATATCACAGCACCAAGCAACAGAGAGCTCTGCTTCTAGACAACACATCATTAGATTCTAAGTGTCTTTTAAACAGTAGTATTTTGATCTACCTACCTTTCTTTCTAATTGCAAATATATCAGTAAGAACAGTCTATTCTTTTTCAGGACTCAGTAAATACTGATTGATTCTGAGCTAAAACCACTCATTTTAGGACTTAATTCATATGTAAAAGGCATACTGAGACTTTAGTAAAATCTAGGTACCTAATTGCCTAAAGGGCCAATACAATCAGTGGTGATTGAACAAATAATCAATAGATGATCCTGTTGGATTTTAGTCCTACCTACCCTTGCTATTAAAAAAAAAAATAAATCTGTCTTAGGACCACAAAAAGAGGAACAAAAAATACAAAAATAATCATCAGCTTGTTGTATGGATCATGAGGATCTGCAAGACTTGGTATCAATTTCAATAGGTTTGATTCAACACCAAGTCCCTCAGTCCAGAAAATAAAGAACAAAAAATACCAAAACACTTGAGCATATAAAATGTACTCAAATAAATCTGCTTTAGCAAATCCCTTAAACATAATTTTCATGTAAGCATTTCCTTTGGTTTCATTCAATAGCAGGAGACTTGTGTGCTTAAATTGAAGTACTTGATTAAATACTGTGATGAATAGACATGACCTGATAAGTGTGGGCCAATTGCCTCATCTAGAGCCATCCAGAGTCCAGAAAAAGCTCAGATGCTCACATGCCAATTATTTATTAGCAGAAAAAAAATTGTTTTGATTTTTTTCTGGTGATATCACAGCAGCAAAATGAAGTCACCCAAAGTTTTCCAAGGTGACTAAATGAAAATTTTTATAGAATTCCCTTGTAAGAGTACTGTTAAAAGTGAAATAGGAATTCCTATGTGATCAGATTTTTTTTTTTTCCAAAATCTCAATTTCTTCAGAGTGATCTCTAGATGTACTTTTTGCTTCTTTTTTTATACCATTGATTTACTAAATGTGTTTACATTGGGATAGAGAAGATTTAAAGGATCATTTTAATTTATGTTTTAAAACACATTATCCAACTGTTTCTCCCCAAATCGTGTTTCTCTCTTGACTGTGCTTAACTCACAGTTTGCGTCTGTGGTAATAAATATCAAATGAAAAAAAAAAGGTGAAGGAAACTCCATTGTAGTAATTTGATTACTCTGGAAATAAAGCGGTGGATTACTAAAATCTAATTTGGAAGTGATGAAGTGCATGTGACTGCCAAGTAATTATTTCTGCACAGTCCTTGTCCATGGGGAGAACAGAATTATTGGACACTACACAATGTTAATGATGCCATAGTTTGACATTTGCACGAACATGCAGAAACACTGGTCTTTCGAGTACATTTTGTGACAACAATTTGTATCCATCCAAAAGTCTGTATTAATATGTGCACCAAAATCAGTCTACATTAGCAGCTTTTGTTGCTGTTTTATTTTTGCAAAATAAAACCAAAACATGGCCTTATGATCAGAATTTAACTTTATATGTTAACTGACTTGCAGAAGATGGAGAAGTATGAGGGGCATTCTAGAAAGAAAAATGACGCAAGTGTGAAGCATGGAACATTTTCAATTAAATATAATTTTGCTTGTAATATTATCTGAAATTTTTACTAGGCAATGGCAACTGTAAGCATTGGTAACATGGGTCCATGATTATTAAATGTAATTATATTGTAATGCTGAAAATATTTTAATTCTATTTCAGACTTATTTTTCAGATGCAATTTTTACTAATCTAAAAGAATGAATTTCCCTTCATCAAGAATTGCAAAATCTCATTGTTAACTACCAGAAGAAAGGCCAAAGGAAAGGGAGCAGATTAAAGCATAGATGCACTAACCCTACACCTAGGGTCTTGATTCCCTAAACTATGTAATAGTATCGGAATTTCAATTTTTATTTTTATAAAAGAAATAGTAATCTGTTTTATGCTCCGTTTATGTTTGCAAGCTTTGTTCATAAATAATGCAGAAAATCTGAGGAGTATTCAAAGAGCTTCCAACAAGCAACTGCCACTAGCTGAAAAGGAGTTCATCATTAGGGTGAAGTAGAATCCCAATTTAAAATGAGGGATGAAGCCTGCTCTATTCTGAGAGCATTGCATTATTGATGTTGCTTGAGAAGGAATTAATTTTTATGACATTTGTTCATGATGGAGTTCTTACTCGGAGTCAATAGTGCTGTAACTGTCCCTCGTACCCCAGTAGCAATGATACCATAACATGAACAATAGTGAGAAAGCATCCTACCAGAATTTGCTCATATTTTGCTAAAAGGAATCACAGAATCACAGAAAGGTTGAGGTTGGAAGGGACCTCGGGAGGTCAGGTAGTCCCCCCCGGCTCAAGCAGGGTCACCTAGAGCAAGCTGCCCGGGACTGTGTCCAGGCAGCATTTGAATATCTCCAAGGGGGGAGACCTCCATGACCTCTCCAGCCAACCCGTTCCAGTGCTCGGTCTTACCACCCTTAGTGGTAGATACAGTGATGCTCATTTTAGGTGTTCATAGGGACCTATTGCCAACTTACTCAATACGTACTTGAAATAAATACAAAATCATCTCTAGAAATTGTAAAAAACAACAAACAAACAAAAGCACTACCGCCATCAACAACAAAATTGATGTTGGAGTCCACATTTTCTCATTCTACTTTATCAATCTTAGATCAAAAATAGTACCAGGTTAAGGTGAGCTCTCCTTCTGCAAATACTAGTCACTACTGTAACTTAGAAGGTTTCCAAAAGGAAAAAGAAAGTTTAAAGAGATATCTTCTTCTAATAGTTCTTTGTTATAAATTATTATAAGCTAATGGATGCTCTCCTTTTACTTTAGAAGAGTTAGAAATTATGCTGGTGTGGTGGTTATGAACTTTGAGGCTTCCCTCTTTTACACTTAGCTTTCTGATGAGATTAGAAACAGCTTTGTGGAACTGCTTCATGCCTGTACCTGCTTCTTCATCAGTGATTTAAAATACTCAGGAGGTAGACTATAAAACTAATAAAAAGTTGTCTTGAACAAAGCTCTGATACACTAATAGAGAACTCCCAAACTATTCCCAATAGAAAATACCCACTAACTCTAAAAATAGCATCCTACGTCTTGCAGGAAAGTCATTGTTTTATCAGTGGGCAAAATTCATCTGTAAGGGGCACAAAGCTTGTCTAGTACTGTGGCATGAAATCATCCTGTATTTTTAAGTGTTTGCCAAATTAGTGACATTTGCCTAGCTGTTTTTACCTTATTTTTCACTTTAAGTGGTAGATTTATAGACTCTGGTGCTCATTTGTAGTCTAGTCTCATGGAAATGTTTCATCAGCAAATCCATGTCCCAGGGTTTTGCTCCAGCTGAGGGAATCACCTCCTCCCTTTTGAATGACAGGGAATGGTGATGCAAAAAGCGCTCTCTGGCATGGTTGATCAAAATAGCCTGATTAAAAAAACCCACAGAAGGTAAACTAGAGATTAGATATAATAAGTGTAGGAATGTGTATTGCATGCCTGTAATCCATTAAAGTTTTCTCTGATGAAGCCCAGTATATATCAGATTGAGACTTACTAATCAAAAAATCAGTTGCAGAAGATCTTTTTTTTTTTTTTTCTGTGCGTATGTATTTAAGAGCTGATCCTGCTTTGCTGAAGTCATTGAGAGGCATTATGACAGAATTAGGGTTTAAAATTTAAATTTTCTATGCAATCTTTAAAGTTGCAGCTGTCAAGATTTGCATGCGATTGTTTTATGCACGTATTTGTAGAACTGAATTTCAGCTGTGATCTGCATTTAGAAAGGCAGATTTAGAGTAGGGTATTGAATCACTTATGTTACATTTAGGCCATATAGTAAGGTTTAAGAAATAGTGTAGGATACTATGGTACATAACTTGGTAATGAGATAACCTACTGCACTGAAATGACAAAGGAGCAGTCTTTACAACTACTAGTCATAGCTCTTACTGTGAAACATCATGCTGCTCTCTCTGTTATGGGTTTAAAGAGTAATCACAGTGAAAAGAATGCATAGCAAGGCTAAGAGTTTTCCTTTAAAATATAAAAATAATGATATATTGAAACAAGTGTAAACGAAAACAGCTGAATTACTTTTGGATTCCGAAGGAATTCTGAAAAAAATTGCTCTCCCTATTGACTGTCTTGACTAAATCAGAGACAGCATCTATATTCTGTTATTTTCACATATCAAGAATTTCATACAGAAATGTTGTGAGTGGTGAATCATTTTCTTTCACTTGTCTTCCCATGCTTTGCCTTTCTGCTGAGCACCCTGCATGTTGCGCTTCCAGTCTGTGGCTGGAAGCGGAGTACCCCAGGCAGTTCCTGGCCCCAAGAAAAATCTGGGGTAATACTCCTGCTACCAAATTTTAGGAAGCTGTATGCAGCCGTCTCAGTTAGGAACTGTGCCTTCCATGCCCCTTTATATCACCAGTGAGGAAATGAGAACTTCTGAGTTGATTCGATTCCAAAATGAGTGTGTATACTCATATATAGGAGTGAAGGGAGTTAATTCTCCAAAATTAGGTGGTATGAATGCTACCTAAATGACATGTCTCATCTCATTTCTCCTGTGGCTAGAAAAAATCCCAAACAACCTTGTAATTAAAAATTTGGACTTCAATTTCTGAGTGGCTAGGATCAGATCCTTGTCATGCATTTCTACTGTCACTGAGAAAATAAGTTGGAAAGATAGTACGCTTTCCTGCTTGCAGAACTGCTTTGAGGATTAAGTCAGTGCATAAAGAATGTGCAAGAAGCAGAGAAATGTAACCTGAACATGTACCTAAGATTTGTTACCTAGTTGCTAGCATAGTGAGAAAATGAAATGCTAGCCCTGAAAATTAATGTTTCTGGTGAAGTTCTGCAAGAAGAAATTCCTATGAAGCAGATTTTCTGCTTTCCACTTATGAGAGACATTGAGGAGGTTATGAATATTTTCTAGTTACTATTGTCTCATTTGTTTGTAGAAGAAATACCTAACAAAGTAGCCTGCAAAACCATTGTCCAAAATGCAGTACAGCAGCATATACTAACTGCCCCTTCCAGCTGAGGAAAATAATAGGAACTGTCTTTTAATTTAAAAGACTTCTTAAAATAAATGGTTCTGTATTTCATTCCATCTCTCTATAATTTATTCATTATAAGCCTCATCCTAAAATCAAGATTTTAACTGGCTTCAGTATGCTTTTTATCAGGACTGGGATTGTTTAAGTCTCTCGCTACCTGAGCCACTTTCTTGTCAGAGGCACTGGGTCCTCTCTCCTACCTGCTTGCCCTCTCTCCTGTAACCCTTCCAGGGAAGAATGGTTCTTTCCTTGCGCCTTGTAGAGCCTGCTCTATTTGCAGGTGTTACTGAAACTAGTAACGAGTAATCATTATCTTTAATTTCACATGACAAAGTCATATTCTTATGCGTAAGTAAACTAACAGAAGGGTAGGATTTTTAAAGCATTCAGTGTTAGCTAATACTCTTTCCACTTAGTGTATGGAAAGAAACGAAGGCCAGGACTGCATATTTTGGAAGATCTCAGCCTTGGTATGATAACCAGATCCAGCGTAGTATTAAGCCTGCCTCCCTCAACATAAGCTCACAAATGTAGAGTCCTGCTTTGGGGATGATGACAGCCGTGTGAAAGGAAGTAATTGTACTGTTTAATTCAGTCTACTTTGGACCTGACTTAGACATTCTGCTTTATCCTCCCTTCCCTAGCCCAGGTACTTACATCTCTCCACTGGCTAAACGGAGCCCAAAATGTTTTACGTATCAAAAAGGGACATTCAGCAATCACTAAATATTTCAGAACCCTTTGTTGGCAAAGTTCTTACTTTGTCTCAAAATTAGCAGAATAGGGACAGCTTTAGTACCATCGTTTCCCCTGCTCTGAAGAAATGCTTTTAACAGTGCTGGAGAGGAATCAGCACCTTCCTTTGCTGTCTCTCAAGAGTCTAGCTGCTCCAGAGCATGTAAACGGTATGGTGAAGTCACAAGAAAAGCTACTATTGGGAACATCTGCAAATACTAATAAATATATCGTTATGAGAAAAGCAACATTTACCAAAAGATCAATAAAAATACTTTGAGAGTCCATTTTCCACCATAACCATGTCAAAGCTGGAAAGGATCTCCAGTGTTTGAGAGATGACTTAAATGGATTTCTTCTTTGTTTCTGGCCTGAGACTTTATGCAATTTCTATAAAATAAAATGTATTTTAAACAGAAAACCTAGATTGAGTGTCCTAACACTGAAAATTAATTTGTGTTTTATAGAATCACATTTACAAGCCTGATATACTTATGAAATGTACTTTCTCAAGCCTTCTCGAGTCTTATGAGACTCTAATGGGTTAAATTAACCAGGCTGTATAAATGTGAGCTGAACATATGGTCAGGCCCTCTGAGGCTTTTAAAAAGCAAATGTCTGCTGAAACAAGTAAAGTCCAGCTTTTTGAGAGTATGTTGTCAGCATGAAAAGAGTCCGCCTGTTTACCACAATAAAAACAGGCAACATCCACAATTACTTCACCTCTCTGGTTGCACACAATGAAATGGGAGGAAAATTAATGTTTAAGTGGGGACAAAAAGGTAAAGAAGTGGAAAATCCATTTGGGAAACTGGTGTGAAGACTTGTGGGAGAGAGAAATATTTGATGGCTGGTTTTGTAATAGGAAAGAGAGGAACTCTAAAATGCAGTCCCTCAAACAGCTACAAAAGTTTTGATTTCTAAGAAAATTATTTTTTGTTTTTACTCCTCATTATAGCACCTCAGACCTAATGAGATGAAAGTTTTAAGACTCTTACTACTTGTTGGACTGCAAGTTTTAGAACTGACCAGATATCGGAGGGTTTTGTGCTGTTTGAAAAATGAGAAAATAAATGCCTGAACTGTGACATCCGTATGATCTCTGAGTAAAAGTTCTTTTTACCTCCTCTTTCATTCACTGTAAAGGAAAACTTCCAAGCAAAAAAGTGCTAGTGTGTATACTTCTTTTATTTGGAATCAGTTTCAACCTAAAAGTTTTGATTTTAGTTTTAACAGCAACCTCCATTGTTCTGAAAATCTATTTGACAAAAACCAAATATTTTTCCCAGTGCTCCTGTGGCACTGTTCTCACTTGACTTATGAATTGAAAATTAGTTTTAAGTTGATAGTGACTGAAGACTCTAGAAGTCATAGGTCTTCTAAACAATAGACAAGTGAGTCTATTTTTCCCTATTGGATTTTCATCTGCAAGAGAAAATTACTAACATTTTGTCTCTAAGTTGGCAATTTGAATGGAGGCTAGAACAAAGCAGTCAAGGACACAACAGCCTGTTGAGAATGAAGCATCCCTTTAGAGTCCTTTCCTACACTTTCCCTATTGTCTCCAAGCAGTAACTGAGCTATGAGGGCAGGAAAGTGTCTGTGTTTATAAAAGTACTGTTTTTAAGTTATGTCTGACAAAGAAAGGTTTCAGTGACCCTCATACTCAAGTTAGTGTCTGTGTAGGGTAAATCAAAGTTAATAGTGTAAACAAAAGGATTTTTCTGATTATAGCTGGTGCTCAATAAATTTTTATTTTTCTTCCTTCCAGGAGAAGTTTACTGAGGATACTTTCACTGATTTTGTCTGCTGACAAGTAAGTAATATCCACTTTATTACATAAAGACTTAAGACAACAAAAAGCATTTTTGCTAAACAAAAGAAAACAAAACAACTCTTCAAACAGCCAACAACCTATAAAACTCCTCTTTATTCATCTTTTGCTTAGTACAAAATCTAGTATTTTTTGAATGAGCGTCACTTTTTCCCATGAAAATTAATGAAAATAAAAGTAATGTCAGCCCCTAAACAATATATTTTTTGCTTTTTGGCTCTAGCTATTTCATTATCAAGAACAGATGAAATTATTATGATAATTTTAGCTCACTCACTCAGACCACTACTTTAAATGCAAAATATTGCTCGAAATGTCAGAGTCTTGTCAGGATCTTTAAACCAGTTTTAAAGTAGCCCACAATAACATCCGTGTGTTTCCCTGTATGACAAAATGGAGCAACAGCAAAGTTGTTTGGGGATGGCCGTGGTAGGAATTCTTTGCTGTTCAGTTTAACATGGTTCTGTTTAATATCTGTGACATTGTTCTGAATTTGCCAGTCAGCTTCCTTGGGCCGACATGGGGTTTAGCAAATTTTCCATAATCTATTGAGAAATTTCCCCCTGCTTTTAGTTCAGTAAGCAAAATTAATCAAATTCAATTTTGTGTCTCATATGTTGGAAAAAGAGGAGTGGACTGGGCTGGCTAAGTAAGCTAAAGTCTAGAAAAGAACCGATAAATTCTGGCCCAGTCCCGAATTCCTCTGACAGGTCTTAGAGCTTCAGGACACAGAACGTAGTAGGTCCAGTAATGAATGCCAAGGAGGGACATGGAGCAGTAGCTTTATCTTTTATCAAAATCTTTCAGGGCTTGTAGCCCTACAGTCTTCTTTGACTAGTTCCACTTGCCAAAATGAAAAAGAAAATGTTCAAGGAAACAATATTTATCCCTGATGGTATTTCATTTGGACTCACAGGGGTCATGCTCTTGGGGTTTGATTTCTCTGTGTTGGAATCAGGAACTTCTTCTTCCAATAAACACTGTAGCTGCATGGCTGTTGTTCAGCTGTAGATTGTTTTTCTGGAGACAGCTACCCTACCTAAGAATGTAATAGTTTAAAGGTGGGTTTATTTGGAATGTGTATACCGCATACCTGATAATTGTAGCTCTTGGAAAATACCATTTTCCATATTCAACCTGCCAAAGCTGTGACTTTACTTTTTCCAATTTGAGCATAAAAATGCTCAATTGTATTAGACATATTGGTAGAGGTCACATGATTTCTGACAGCTATTTCATTCACTAGTCTGATATAAAAATCAGGTGTGCACAACTGTGTATATTAATGCAGTTTATCAGTCACATTCAATGAAAATTTACAAAGTCTGGGATAGACAGTGTTCTTCCTATGAAGATAATAATTTGCCTTCTAGATTAGGCTTTTCAGACTATTTATTAGCCCTGGTCCAAATTACATTTTCAGTTAAATGAGTATAAATCCCCATATGTATGAACGAGTAGGTTAGGACCTTAAATGCATCAGTTTTCAAGAAGTTTTCTTCAGTTCAAGTTTACACCCTGTGAATAGCATTTTTTAACATGATTTTCATTTGTATTTTTTTAATCAAATCTATTCTTCTTACTTCTGAAATACTTGGAAAGCTCAAGATTTTGGCTGGCATTGGATATTAATAAACCAGACCTTCTTCTGGTTATGCAAAACCAGATGATTTGCCTTGCATCTCAACTTCTGCATTGGCACTCAGGTCCTGGAATTGTTTGAATTCTTGCTGGCTCACTAGTCTTTTTTTTTTATGTGCTTTCTCTTCATCTGGAGACATCTGCATTCAGGCTTGTGATGGAGTGTGAAGTGAAATCATTGGAGAAGTTGCAGTAGGCATGTGAGCTTGACTGGGGGTAAGGAGAGGGGGGTGGTATTTTTAGTGCTTCAGAAAAGTTTGCTCTGGCCCTTTCTCCAGTCGTCTTTTCCTATTGCCAGCCTTCAGACAAAGTCCGCTTCTAATGTTTGTAGGAAGACAATTCATCAAGAAGTTCACAAACATGACTCACAGCATTCAAAAGATTGTAATGGAGAGCATTATATCTATTCTTAATACCAAAATGATAATTTGAAATGCAGCAGCATTCAGACGTGCCTGAATCAGTCTGCATTGCTCAGACAGGGTGCTTTGGTGGCCAGAATGGTTTAGTTCCCATTCTGAATAACTTTGGGTTTTATACAATATAAAGATTAGGTCTTGCAAGTGTTATCTCCCAAAAGCACTGCTGGGTCTGAATTTGTATAGGCTACATTTGCCTTACTCATGGAGATAAGGTTAGAATTTATTTTTGTGAAAATTTTTTTCCAGTCCCTTTCTCAGGGCCCTTCCATTTCTTGCCTCTCCTCTTCTCTTTTTCCCCAATCATACACACGTCCAGTAATCAGCCAGCCTGGCCCCTTTTTCAATGGCCTTTGCTTTTCTTTGGTTCAGCCCTTGGAAAAAGTGTTGACTTCAAGTCAGTGGCAGAACTCGTGCGGATCTGAATGTGGCTAAGATTTCTTTCTCTTTTCAAGATTACTGAAAAAATGAATTGATCTCTGAAGTCTTTAATGTCCATGGTTAATACTTTCACTGTGCCAAGAGGGTTTGTCTTGGCAACCGGTGAAGCAAATTTGTATTTTCCTGTTAAAATTCCAAATGCCATTTTTCTGCAAGGTCAGTGTATATGTGTATATAATATTTGTTTTTAACTCATTTTTAATGGAGTAAATAGCTTCTGATATGCATCACAGTTTTCAAATATATATGGCACTACAACAAATTCTTGTATTATCTTACGGTAAAGTCAGATATTTTGTGTTGCATATGTAAGACTCTTAATTACCCGCATTAAAATTTTGAGCTACATTAATGCAGTAGGGATCTCAAAGGCAGAAGTGACATGTTACTAGTGGCACAGTAGAATGTGTTTTTCTAGAAAGTAGCAACGTGTCAGTGTTTTCAGATGACCATTGGTCCTTTCTCCATGGAAGTTACTGGGGTGATACAGCAGGAAGCATGGAATACCTTGAAAAATCTCTTAACCGTAATGACACAGAAGGGCAAGCTGCCTAGGCAACCTGTATTAAACACCTAGAAACAATCCAAACCCATCCTGTTAGGCAGGAAGGTGCAGAGAGGTCACACAACTCACTGACTTGCAAATATGACACTGATAAATTTGCACTCATTTTTACTCATACGCCGAGACAACACTAATTGAAAATCTTTAAGGACAAGCGTACAATTCTTCCTTTTGTACTAAATCTTCCTGACATCAGGATTTGGTTCTGCATATCATCCTCCTAACTCTGCCAATATTTAGCCTTTCAGGTATAAAGAAAAGTTTATTTCTTATAACATAATTAATTAACAGAATAAGAAAACATTAAAACTAGTAAGATAGTAGTGATAGAGGAATAAAAATTATCCCACCCCCACAAAAAAAATTAGAGGTTTAATTGACATATTCAGATTGTCTTCTGAAATAAGCTTTGTAAAACATACCCAATGGCTTATAATTTCTGGCTGCAAGCCACTGCATACAGTTAATACATATGTTAAAATGCACACAATGCGTCTCACTTTCCACTAATGAGATTTCAAAATCCATCCTGATTTGCTGCTGTTTACACAGGGAAATTAAAAAATTGATTGGTTACTTCCTCCCCTGGATTTCTCCACCTTGCCTGGCCGCTCGCCGTGGCTAGGCAACCGCGCAGCCCCTTTGGAGCAAGTAGCAGACTTCGTAGCAGCAGGGGCTGTGAGGAAAGAGGCTCTGGGATCAATTAAAATGCCAGGCTTTTCCAGGCTGGTTTCCAGAGCATCTGTGCATGATTCCACATAAATTTAGGGAATTAAAGATCAGACAAAGGTAAACATTTCCATGCTTTGCTTAGTATTGAATTAAAATGAGGGGATGAAATATGACAAGACCATTCACACTGAAGCTGTGTTTACAGACTCCATTTTGTCTATTTACATCCAGTTGCTTTATTATTGCAGGTATGTCATAACTATAGGCTATTTGAATCACTGTTTGAGTGCAGAGCGTATCTGGAAGTTTAAATCAAAATGCTCTAGCTGTTGTGAAATGGTATGTGAAAAAATACATTACCTTAGCAAAGAGCTGGTTTTCTTTATACATCATATACTTTTGTATGCACAAAAAAATCTTTCTCAAAAAAAACCAACCCAAAACCCAAACCCCAAAAGAAAATGTTTTTCTATTAGTCACACACTCAGCCAATTCTGGTATTCTATATCCTGGCAGACAGTTTCAATATTCAACATCCTGGCCAGCACGTTCTGACCACAGTTGCTTAGAAAAGCCCTTCTGTGTTTTGAAGTAAGCAACAGTACCTTTGCAGCAAATGAAAGGTACTGGTGTATCTTTACCTCTTCATCTCAACAATAGTCTGTTCCTGGAAGAAAACAGGCTTTGTTTCTTTGCTGCACAGAGCAGAGCTTGAGCCCCTCCAGCACTGCAGCGCTCTGTACAAGAGATCAAGGTGAAGAAATTATGCACCACCTTTTGTTGCTGAGTACAGGTGGGGAACAGAAGCAGATGTCATAGGGAAGGGATGGGATACTGCCATTCAGCTCAGAGAAAGCACTGCCCACACGAATAAGCAATTCAGAATGAGAGAAAACAACACAGAGACACAGGAATTAACGAACCATGCAATACTGTGTAGAAACGATCAAGACGGCACTCCGGTTAAACCTGAAGGGATAAAACAAACCAAAGGGCATACAAAAATACATATAAAAAAGAACAGTTCAGGGGCAAAAAAAAATTTACCTTGAAATAAAGCCTAGTAACATGAAGACCATGTCTGTGGATCCCCTATGTTACCAGATTCTGATATTTCTCTCAGAATAATGTAATTCTTTAAATAGACTGGGATTTTCAAAATTCCTTGAAGGCATTCAACTCTATCAGCCACCTTCCTAGCCTCCTTCAAAGCTTCAGTTGAAACAGCTTTACCACAACACATCATTCTATCTCCAGAGACCATAAATGAACCATAAAGAAGGTTCCTAATTAAACTTAACCTGCTGGAGTAAGTTCGGTGAGAAGGTGGTTGTTTAGGTTGCTCAGAAACATATATGACATGGTGCAAGTTTTATTATTCCGTATAATGAACTGTGTATTTAGGAAAGAAGAGAGATATATAAAGCCCAGGTACTGATCGTGGCAGCCGGCAGTTTTCTGCTCTTAAGAATGCAGGAGAGAAACACCAGTAGTAGAGGAGGAAGAACGATTTCTTCCAGATTGTGGCAGTTTATTTTGTACTGCCACTGCCTTCTCAAGACTAGCTCACAGATCACACCTAGTGCCAGCAAACTTCTGCTTCTTGAGAAAGGTGGTGGGTTTTTTCCCTGAATACAGATATATGGTCTTTTGAAATCTGTGATATTTCTTCACAGCAATGCCTTTTTGTAATAGGATTATGTCCATTTATTTTTTCCAGTAGTCCGGCTATATGGAATTTCCAGCTATTGATATTTTCAGCACTATCATCTGGCTTTCCAGCAGCAAACCTGCTTTGCAATGTTATAGAATTTGCGTTCTCAAGCTATAGAAAAGTGCTACCTTTTGTTTGAGCCTCTTAACTGGATAATAGCAGGTTTGTCAAAATCCACTATCTCAGCATCATGATAAGCTTACAAAGCTCATCTTACTTCATTCTAGTTCTTAATGATTAAGTGCTAATTTAAAATATGCCAAGAGCATGAAAACAAATTGCCTAATCATTCAGATGAGTACATATGGGTACTTTGTATCATATGGCTTAACAGTTACATTGATACTGTTTTTACAGGCTGAGTCAAAATATCAAAAATATTACTTTTGTATGATTATATTAAAAATGCAGACTTCAAAAACCTTCAGTTGCCTCTTCTGTCTGTGTGCCCTGCTCTGAGCTAAATTATATGTACTCAAACCAGGAATCACTACCTTAACAGAAAAAAAATTCTTTGAAATGGCCTATGGATCAGTAAGTTCAACTGCTTTTGTCTTTCAGTATTGAACCAGTGGTCTTTGCAGGTGACTGCCACAGTAGCTTTTGTTTTCCCTTTCTTTTTGGAGAAGAAAAAACGATTTATTCTGCCTTCCTACAGAGCTTTCAGAATCTCCTCAGGTTGGCATATTTTCTGAGCTGAATGACAATATCATTCATTTCTTCCATCTTTCCATTAATCCAAACACTTGTTGAGAGAATAGTCTTTGCTCCACCCTCTTCTTACTTGGATACAATCTTGATTCATATCAAAAGGCAAGGGTGGAAAAAAGGGTACTGACTTCACTGCAGCTTCTTTAGAGCCAGTTCACTCTCTGCTGCTATATTAGGTTTTGGTAAGAAATGTAATTTTCTAAGCCTAGGAGATTCTTACAGATGTCCTAATCTATTTTTAAAAACAACACCGGCATGTATACCAAGTGAAGTGTACAGTTGCTGTAGAGCGGTTTTACATAATGCCTTATTTGATTATGATTAAAACAACTTTTCCTCCAAATGCTGGGTGAAAATTGCCTAGAGCAGCATCTGTATCCATGTCAAACAGTAATTAACACATTGAGTTCACACCTTGGACGATGTATAGTGACTGCCTCCTTTCCTCTGCAAAAGCAACTGTTGTCTTAATATTTCAAGTAATGAGCACTTTCTTTCAAAAAGTATGAAAATATATCTTCAACATCTTCTAGCCAGCACTTTTTATATCTTAAGTAGACTTTTACATCTTAAGGAGGCCAATTTGCATTCCAAATTGCAAAATGTGCATTTAATTATAGCCTGAAATAATAACATTCATTATGCTTTTATTGCTTTTATAATTGTTATAAATTAAAATATTTTCTAATCACTGTTATAGGAACAGTCACAAGATCTGATATTCCTTTTACACAAAACGTGCCCATAATCGGGGAAATCTGTACATGTTGGGCAGCACAATAACGATTCTGAACTTGCGGTGGCTGCTGTTTTGCCATATGTGGTTCAAGAGGACACAGTCCCTGCTCCAGTCCTTCTGCTTCTCTGGCTGGCTCCCGCTTTGTGAACTGACAGGATATTGGAGTTGACAGGGTTTCTGCAGGACCGAAGCCAACAGGAGCACCAAAGGGCCTGAGTGAAATATATACTCTTGTTTTGTTGATGGCGGGCCATCCAGCTTGGAAAAGGACATTTTAATATCAGCTTAGACCTCTTCTCAGGCATACAAATTAGAAAGGAAAATGCTCTGAAACAAAAATACGACCATTCTGGGGGAAGCCAGCGTACTTGGAGAGGGAGTAGGGGAAAGGGTACCATGTTAGTCTTGAGCATATATCTCTTTGATGGTTACAATCGGACCTGGCTCTTTGACCCTTCGGACTGCTTTTGCACCGCTTCACTGATGCCAAGTGGCTTCCAAACTGCACCACGGGAGGATTCCCCAGGCTGGAGAGGATCCTCAGGTGGCACAGAGCCTTTCTCAGTTGTACCAGAGAATCAAAGTTCTCCCAGCACATCTTTCAAACTGTCAGTCATACTAACTGCCTTAACAATTTAGGGGAAAAAAAATCAGACATTCCTGAATGTTCAGAGGAAGTAAGTGTATGTATGTTTTTCAGAGCACGTTGCTCAGTTTAACACATGCAGTTCCCAATAAAAGCAGTGGCATACCTGGCCAAAAACCTTAGCAGCTCTTTGAAAATTTGCCCCTAATGTGAATAACCGTAAAGTGTATTTAAGTGCAGACGAATATGCTTCTACTGCACCAGCAATTGTAAAAATAAAATGTCTCCCGCTGCTGCCAATCCATTACCCTGAAAGATTACTACAACACATGTGCTCACAAACGCAGCACAGATATAGTCTAAACTTGGCTTACTACAGCAAACCACAGTAACGCTTTCCAAGAAATGGTTTAATGGTGTTGGCCTTAAAGGTTATTCATACTCTTGGCAGACGACCCAAATAACAGAATGCCGTGAACACACAGGCTTGCTGCTTGCAGAGCAGCCACGGCTGCTCTGCTCTCTCTTGCTGCCTCTGTGCATCATCCAACATGGCATCCAATCCTTCTGTGTGCAATTACTCCGGGCAATGGCTGTGCAGCTGTTTCTCAAATTTTTGTGTTTTCGGAGACGCGACATGGTGGTGCTCTGCTGCTCGTGTTCTCTTCTACAGGGGGTTGAAGGGGAGTTGGTAAGAACATTTGCCAATGGCACTGACTTTCAAAATCCTCTTCTCAGCCTGCAGAAAATCATTCATTCGGACATGGTATCTCCTGTTGGTCCAATATCATGAATGCTGCTGGCAAGAACCAAAGAGTATACATTCTCTCACTTTGTTTTAAAGTTCATAAAGGGTCTGAGAGCACCATAGACGTGACATTTTGAGTTAGCAACTTCTCTGTTGAAGTATGCTTATATAGAGAAGAAAAAATTTTTCTTCCATTCTTTGTCAAAGCACTACAAGAACTTTCAAAACTTTATTAGCTTCTTGTACTTTGGGGAAACAGTGTTTGGTTTGGTTTGGTTTGGTTTGGTTGTTTTTAAATTGAAAAAACTTGATGCAATTTGAGCGAGAAATATGAACAGCAGAACACTGCTGCATTTCTCCACTTTTGACAGCTGATTGTTTCAGGCTGGACTAGGTCCTAAACTTGTGCAAATAAGAATATATCATCACAGCAGTTCTGCACAGTTTTCCTCTGTATGCCTTGAAAAGTTCCTGAATGGATTTTCTCTGTACGTTCTGTTCTTATATTGCACCTTAAATTTCTTCAACTGACCATCACTGGCAGCAGGTTTTGCCCTTAGATAGAGCATTTAAGGCAATCAGTGCAGCGCTTGGTATGTTTTTTTGCTCTGAATGTTAGTTACAAGTACATCTGTTTGAATTATTAATTGGGAATAATACCTCCTGTCATCTTAGCTTGTTTGGTTTTTAAATATATCTTTTTTTGTATTGATTCCAACTCCTGTGGGCTCTCACCCCTAATGGTCACCAGATACAGTTACTACCTACAAGAGGTGTTTAGTTTATTGTTTGTAAATTATTCTCATTGTATGCATCCTGACAACTATTATATACATGGAATAAATTTGATTTACAGCATGCAAGAATCTGCTCTTTGACCACCTGTTATTAGTGGTATAGAAGTAGTAATTTAAGACTTTTTTTTCTTCCTTCAAATGACTTCTTCAAAAATGGAGAAATAAGAGACAATAGCAAATAATGGACATCTATTCCTTTTTTTTTTTTTTTTTTTTTGTGAGTGAATGAGTGAATGAATATTAGAATACTTGAAAATACATTTACCTTTCATGATTCATAAACTGGCTCTTGATTAGACAGCCCATCAGTTCCAAGCAATTATGAATAATGTATCAGGATCTGCCAGAAAAAAAAAAGTAACTAGTGAGATTCAGAATGGGGATAGAGGAGTCAGGTTTTCATTGTTTTTGCAGTATTTGCTAGATTTTTTGAGCAGCTTAGCAGTCATTTCACGTAAGTCAAAATACAGGTAGCTATGTCATGAATTATTTCCCTTTTCTATCTCTGCTTGTTTGATGTGAAAATATATCTCCTTTTCTGGAGTTCTTCAAACAGTTCCATGCTATACTTGGAGTTCATGTATCTTTTATCTTGTGTAACCACTGAGAACTTAATGATTTTGTAGTTTCCATGATATAGGTCCATGAGCCAAACGAATAAAAGCACCAGTTTTGCAAGCTCTTGGCCATAATGCTGGTTTTCAGAATGGCAATGCACAGAGCATTCAGGGTGGAGCCAGGATTTCATGTAGAGGTATCTAATTTCAATCTTCACTATTGTTTCTGGGGTCTTAAAGGATTGAAACTACTCATATATTCAAAGCTTATGCATAAACAAGAGTTTACAAGACTGGGGCCTTTTCATAACTCTGCTGTGTAAGGTTTGTAGTTAGATTATGCACTGTAATTTGTTTCAGGACTTACCTGATTTCATATCCCATTTTCTTTGCTCTTTTTTCCCTGCATTGTTTTAACCAGTTGGAATATATTGGTCAAGAATTACTGAATTTTAATTCAAGGGGATTAAAAATACATTTTCTTCCCAACACAGCATCCTTATAGTCATGCTAAAATCTCGTAAAAAAGAACAGTGATATCTACCTCAAGACTTCACAAAATAGCTAATTAAAAATAGAATGTTCTTTCACTGATAGCCAAATAGAATATTAATTTAGCTGTTATGCATGTTATTATTATTTAATAAAGTGGGCAAAGCTCCCAGTTGAGATCATGGCTCTATTTAACCTGCTGTTACACAGAAAAAACATGGTTTTCAATCTCAAAAAGTTTATCAATTAGTTAATGACTGGCTAGTTTCATTATCCTGAAAATGAGGAATAATAGAACTTTTTCTGTGTACCTGACAGATGCAGAAACCCCCCCTTCTTTACTATGGAAAGAAAAAGAAATCCATTTGAGAACTTATATCAGCTAAAAGAAATAATTAAACACTGACATTAATTCATGTTTTAAAATGTCCTCTGAAATAGTTTAGAAGAAACACTAAGTATAATTTAAATCCATTAAAATGAAAACTTGGATTTTAGAAAACATTCTTCAGGTGTAGATTTTGATGTATTTTTACAAAAAGAAACAAAATAATTCTTCTATTGTGCAGACAGAAAACTGAGGCCGAGAGGAAGTAAATTATCTAAAGTAAGAAGACAGGCCACTAGCAAGGCCAAAAAAAATAGATATTTGAGTGATAAGTCAATGTCCTATTCACAAAATCATATTACTCCGTATGTTCTCTGACTCTTTTATTTTTGTTTCTTTAAACCTGGATCACATCACTGATCTAGTTCGGAACTCAGTCTTACAAACCCTTGCTGAAGCTGTCTTGATTTGGGGAGCAGAAATGAGCGGTGGGGACTGAAGAAAAGTAGGTGCTTCTTTAATGTAGCTTTGCTTCCAGAGGCATTGGAACGCTGAAATATATTCTTAGTCTTTGTAGGTATTGTTCTGCTCTAAGTCTGGAGAATTATTTTTCTTCGTGAATTATGACTGTGTAGTCGTGTGGGTCTTCCTGTTTTTATTTAGATAGTAATTGAGAACATACATGGAAATGATAGATTGACATGTGTGTTACCTCTACATGAAAATGGAAGACTGATATGCCAGGGTAGAATGGTGCTTACCGCCAGTTCTGCCAGAGACCTAGGCTCTCTCCTCATTTAAATTGTAAACTATTTTTTCAAACTGGGAAAATGCCTTAGCCTCCACCCTATTGTCTTCACGTGGCTGCAAGTCTAAGCTGAGCTAGTCACTCCAGTTTGCAGTTGGATGGGATGAACTAGCGTGGGCCTTTTTCTTCTTGACTCTTCTTCCTAGTGATAGTGGAAAGTTCTGGGAAACCCAGAGAGAAGCAACATTTGGTAGGTGCTGTGATTAAGCCTTCTTAGAAGGCAAGAGGCTTTCGGTACCCTCTAGATACTGTGTATAACCAGTGACAGCCATCCCCTGATATACCGCATTTCTCTGTATGTAGCTTCTCCTTCAGTAGAACCAAGCGTGACCTAAAGAATTGTGTTATTTTTCATATCCATAATGCCTCAAAAAGGCATAAGTTCTTGTATGAGAGTAAGTATCTGGTGACAAAAAAGCATGTATCACGCCTGAATTTTCATATTTCTCAACTCCTGTGGAGAACATTATCTGGTGATTTGAGTCCCAAAACATTTAGTCATCTTATTTTCAGTATCACTGTATCATCTTTTTAAGACACCTTACAGAAAATCTGTACCATCTGTTACACTTAAAAAGGATACATATTAGTCATCTTCACACCTTCAAAATGAACCCCATAAGCAAAGCAAAAAAGATGGTATAGAATATTTACAAGCTGAGGATGATTTTCTGTTTTATTGCAAGAGCCATTCCCCTCTTACAGTCCTCTGCCCATCAGCCCCTCTACACAGGTACTTTGCTCCCCATGCTTGGACTCAGAAGTAGGGAAGTAGCGCTAAGGCCCTCTTTTCTCTATTTTTAGGATACTTATTTCTCTTCTGGTGCATGAGTACTGACATAACTGATTTTCAAACTGATCTGCCCTTACTCACTGAACAGCAATAACATGAGGCCACTCTTTAATAGCCTATAAGCTTGTTTAGACTGCAATCACTGCCTATCATTCTTGCTTACAGAAAAGATAATGTAGATGAATGTGGGTTTGGTTGGTAAACTTGCAAGCTAAAATGTAAAGCTTACACATCCACTGATCCTTAAGTTCAAGCAGGTAATACCTTCTGGATCCAAAATCTGGTTTAAAATCTTCTGTTGCATTTACCAGATGAAGATTTTAGAGTTTATGCACATACATAGCTAAAGATAACACTTTGGGCCAAAGATCCCCTATGATATTATCTTCTAATTATTTTATGAAGCCTTTTGTAAGGATAATGATATTAATGGACATTAATTGCACTAATGGCCTTTTTCTGCTACATTAGTCATGCAAAAGAACTAAATATTTCCTCTTCTCATTGCAGCCTAGAGAATGAGTCAATGCCAGCTCCCACAGATATTGTCTAAGGTAGTAAAGGCAGTGGGAAACACAGCAATCCAATAAAATTGCTGCCTTCTAGTCTAAGTTGTATTTTACCATCCAAAAAAATACCTCATTAGGGAGTGTGAAAAGTTACTCACATTCTTTACCTTCTTTATTCTCACGAAGCTGCTGCATTTCTCTGCCTACTTCTAAGAGCATGCTCACACGACAGTCAACAATTTCAGATGTTCTGGATTGAGTACTGGTAGCAAGATCCTACAACACACACAACCAAACTTGGGCTAATCATGTATTTACATAGAGCTGCAATGTATTTTGTGTTCAGCAGTTCCTCAACCACATTGCCATGTGTGTTTAAGAGCAGCTAGTTCAAAGTGAGCACAAGTCTGTCCACAAAATCCTTAAGCACCTGTTCGACATCAGCATATACCTAGGTAAAGCTACACAGATTTTTAAAACCCTGTCTGGATTCTGAAGTTATACACACCTACCTGAGGGACAAGAATGTTTTATTTTGATGAATAGATATAATTACCCCTAACAGTCCCAGAAATTATTTTTTTTCAATGTTGTACTTTTAGACTATCATAGGAAAGTGCATCAAACAGTCTGTACTTTTAAATAATGAGCACACTTACGTGTGTGAACAAATTTGTTGCAGAAAGTTATGTTTATGCCCTAGTTCTCCTGTTTGCTCCCAAAAGACAGACTCTTGTGCCCTGGTGTAAGTTCTGTGTGTATTGCCTAAATTTGTAAAGTAAATTATTCACCATGAATTATTTCGTGATTGCAAAATGTTACAAAAAGGCAACTGCAAAAGAAAAAGAGGCTGTGCCAGGGTAGAATATATCTAATCAAAGAGAACTGCCTTATACCAACAGCTTGCCACACAGCTTTCATAAAATCGATTTAAATTGATTGAAACACAATACAAGCAGGTTATGTCCTGTGGAATCTGCACTGCAAAAATCTAGAGCAGTATATGTAAGTTGTAATTTCCTCTTATCTCTGAAGGTTAAAAGATATTTCACCTGAGACATCTTACAAGTGATTATCTGAGTTAATGTGTGGGTTGGATGTGACTTTGGTAAAGCTGCGTATCTGACAATAATAAATTTACGTCTCTAGTTAAATTAAGTTGTTGGCCTGTCATTCATCACATCATCTCTACTTGCTTCCAGTGAAAAGTTGTGTCAGTCCTTTGGGAGAGAATTTAAGTAAGAAAAAATGCCTTTCATGTTAGATTTCTCCTAACAATATTTATTTGGCTGTACTGAAACCTTGAGAATAACACATTCATCTTAGGTCTTTTTTTTTTTTTTTTTTTTTTATGTTCCCGTTATAATTGCCCGCTGAATATGTTGTGACATACGGTGTAACTTACAAGTAAATTATGGGAGAAGGAAAATGCCGCTCAGTAATTGATAAAGTTATTATGGCAAACTGTTGAGTCAAATGTAGTGCAGGCTGTATTGATCATCAATCAGCAGCATTACATCCTTTCTTACTTTATCATATAGCAGTGAATGTCAAAATGTAGTCAAGCAACTTAAGTGTTTCAGCAGCTGAAGTGGAAAAAAAAGTTTATAGTGTGTGAGCTACCTAATGATTACACTTTTTTTTTTTTTTAGCTGCATTAATTTAGTTATACAAATGCGCTTCTTTGGAAGCAGTTGCTATTTTGCACCCATTTGAGAGTCAGCATGTTATAAACAAAACTAGTTATTATGCAGATTAATATTAAGTGAATCTTTTCTCTCTTCTTTTTGTCCTACCTTTCCTCCACTTAAAGTAAAGATGATTTGGAAAGTAAATAGCAGCTTTTGGCATATGGGAAAAATATAAAAAAATGCTATTTGAGTGTTTTAGCTATTTATTTTTCTACCTAGAGCCTCGATAATGGTGAAATGCACTTATGTACTGCTATGTATGTGTCCATACTACTTTCTTTATGTACGGTGTTCTCCATTTCATATACGGTGGGAAGACTCGGACATTTAGCTGTAAAGCACGCTCTCATCTGGCCTGTTGACAGCTATTGTTAAAGACACCTTTTTTGGTTTTCATCAACAGTTCTCAATACCGTTTGCAATTCAGATCTCTATTGTCCTCCAAGTTCCAGGTAAGGAGGCTGAGGCAAGAGAAGGAAGGCAACGTGCCTTCTGTCCTCAAGCATCTGCTGCAAGGTGGCAGCATTTGCTAAAACCACATTTTCTTGCTGACCATCTTTTTTCTGAAGGATTAACACTAGTTGTGTTATTAAGGTCCTCTAATCAGAAGGGAGTGAAGGGGAGGGGGGAGGAATGTGTCTTGCCAGCAAAACTAATGGCTTAGGGCAGACAGTTAAATGGGAAAAAGCTTGTGTTTTTGTTTGGTAAGCCAAGATGTAACAGGTAATGCTCCATATCCTCCCTGAAACTATTTCTGTGAGACTTTTTTTAAAACAGTACCAGCACCAGAGCCTGCTAGGAAAACAAAGCATTCCTGCATGGATAGGCAAGAGTACAACTGCACTAGAGCAAATTTAATCTCTTTTAACTACAAATGGACATTTGGAAATACTTTGTGTCTTTGCATGTAGTTTTGCTTAGCTCTTTTAGCCAAAGAGGGAGAGAAAAGGCAAGGGGGGAAAGAACCTGACTTTTCCAAAGACTAACCTTCTTGTCGTGTTGTTTCAATTAGTTAATTGACTTTAAATCTAAACCTCAAAGTTGCGCTGTGTGAGGACTTCTTTTTCTTTTGAGAATCTAATCTTTTTTATTTTTATTAAAATTTACTTCTTTCTAGTAAGCCAGCAACTCAATTAATTGTACAGGTCTAGGTTTACTCTACAGGGGAATCGTACATGAATCTGCACAAAAGTTTTGTCTATGATCGTCTAAAGTGTTTTCAGTCTGAGCAGACTGTGTTTTCTAGCAGTTCGCTTGTCAGCCTTGCTATGTTTTGATAAAAGGAGGATTTCCAAATATATTAAAAAAGCTTAATCTCTTCATCAGTCTTGTTTATTTGTTTTGGAGAAACAAAGAAACACAAAGCTTTTGCTTGTTTGTGTACAGGCTGTGCTGTGTGTTGCCTATGTTGATGAAGAAAGGATGGGGTGGTGTGGGTTGAGGCTCTGTTTTGCTTTGAAAAGAGAAGGAGTCTTAAAGATTATTTGTTGTTGCTTGGCTACAGCCCTTGCTTTTCATCTCTCCAAGGGACAAGTTGTGATGTTAGGGGAGGCAAAAAAGTGGTTTTTTTTGAGAAATAGATTTACATTCAGAGCTTTAGATGGGGTTCTTAAGAGCTCCTTCTCTTAAGCACAGACGTCCTAAGATACATTGCATTGTCTTGTTTTTCTCTGATGCTGTACATCTATATAAGGATGGCAGATGTCTGCTCCGAGTACCCTCTTGTACATATGTACAGCCTCCATTTCCCCTTTCAGTCTCCTGCCAACATTCAACGAATCCACATATTATGGGCCAGAAAATTGTCCTATGTGACTGCTGAAACTGATACACACCTGTGCTCTCTGCACTTAATAAACAGCTGTGACGTTTATAACCTCATTTTGAGATGAAGCAGCCAAGAGGGGAAGCCAGACTTTAGAAAGATATATGAAAGAACAAATAACTAAATAATTCTAGCCTGATACATTGTAAATAAGAATCAGTGGCAGTTCTTTTTCTGTATTAAAATGAAATTAAATTAGTTTAATGCGCTTCCTAGGTCTTCTAGCCTGGTGGATACTTTCAGAAATGCGTCAGTGATACTCCTCAACAAATAACCCCTGTCCATTTTACTTAATCCAGCTTTCTTTTGTGCTGCTTCAACATCCTCTGCACAGCAGGAGTTTCTGTGTCTCCATCTAGTTTAGGCAGCAGACAACTTTTTCCATGTGACAGGAGATTCTGAACCCGGGATCATCTAAATTCAGGACCTGGACTGAGCATGGTGCAGTCTGTGTCTAGCCAGGGCCTCCTTCCTGCAATAGCAGCTATACAGAAAGGTGGTTGTAAATGCTTACGCTACAAAATCACAAAGTCACACAATGGCTAAGTGTGGAAGGAACCGCTAGAAATCATCTAACCCAGCTCTGTCTACAGCAGGAACTTGTTCAGTTGGCTTTTGAGTATCTCCAGTGATGGAGGTTCCACAACCTTCTTGAGCAACTTGTTCCAGCGTTTGACCACCCTCACAATAAACAGATTTTTTTCTTAACTTTAAATAGCATTTCCTGTATTTTTATTTCTTTCCATTGCCTCTTCTCTTGTCACTAGGCTCTACCGAGAGGCATCTAGCTCCATCTTCTTTCTCCCCTCCCTACCACTCAGCACTTACATATATTGATAAGATCCTCCAAGAACCTTCCCCAGCCCAGACACCCCCAGCTCTCTCAGCTTTCCTCATGTGACAGATGATTCAATCCCTCAGTCATGTTTGTGGCCCTTCACGGGACTTCCTCCAGTTATGTCCACATCTCTGTTGTACTGGGGAGCCCAGAATTGGACCCAGCACTCCAGTTGTGTCTCATCAGTGCTGAGCCGAGGGGAAGAATCACCTCCTTTGACCTGCTGGCAAAACTCTTCATAATGCAGCCAATTTTAGAATGAATATATCAGTTTAGACATCTAATGAGAAAATACTTTACTAAGATCAAAAGGAAAAGATGAAAATTTACCAACTATTCATGCACATGAATTTTATGCTGTTTATTGTCTTACCCGACAAACACTTTTCTTACTTTTCCGTATGCCTTCTTTTTAAGGAGAAGGTGATATGATTCCATCTTGTTTCCAGCTGAGTTGTTGGCGCTGATACATTTAGAGGATTTTATTACCAGACAGAGGTATCCAAGAATCTGTCATCTTTTTAAAAAAAAGTCCTGCTTTTTGACTGACACATGTCACAGAATAACAAGCATTTTTGCTCCCTAGTTTCCAAAACAGACACCCTCCCAGCCCATTTCATAGAGCTTTGAGCTTCATCATTCTCTTTCGTGATGAAATGCCAAGGTGTGATTTTTTACGTGTTGGCTAAACTATTTGAAGCTCTCTGTTTAATTCAATGGTTTCTGATCATGGGCTGTTGTTGCTATGATGCCTGGCGAGGGACGCAGCTGAGGCCACAACAAGAGAAAATGGCAGACCAGATGGATGAGGTTCCGTTTCTGCCTAAGTCAGTAACAAAATCTGAGTTCACAAGGCCAGGATTTTGCCTCAAGTCTGTTAAGTTTTTCCGTGTTCACCTTCCTAAATCTTAAATTCACTTAGAAGAGTTCCCGAGGAACTGGAAATTTAGCATGAGACATACAAAGCTGCAAATTGTTGGATGTGGATTACACTTCAACGATGAAAGCTAACTCAAAAATGCAGACATGAACTGTGCCCACCACCATATGTTCACGCAGCAAGTCTCAAAACAGAGAGATTAAGGGGTTTTTTTCCTTTCTTTTTCTTTTTTTTCCTGTCTGACTTTTCTTTGAATGCAATGGGCAATATTGATAGCTCCCCAGCAGACAGAGAGCAGGGCACTGTTGCTTAAAAACTCAAAGGCAAATATAAATTGGATAAAACAGACTCAAGTATGTTTTTCAAGGTCTGGCAAGCAGAGAGATAATTAAATTGGGATTTAGGAGGTATAAGAACTTTTAACAGCAAAAATTTAAGGAAAAATCCTTAGAGAGTTCTGCCAAGTGTTAGAATATTTTTAAGAATTTATTTAAGAAATAAAGCTTTGTTTGGTGCTCTTCATTAGCTATTGTTAGGGGTGAATTCAAGATTCTTCCAAATCTTTGATTGATTAATTTGACTGGTTGACTGATTAACTGGTTTTATTATAGAAAATGGTATTTTAAACAAATTACATGATGGATACACAAACTATATTAGTGGGACATAGGTGGGTTAAACTTTCCCACACGTTAGTTTTCCTTCACTAAATTTTTTGAGATTTCAAAACCATACCTGGTTTAGCATACATTGCAGAACTGCAATATTTTAGCAGTTTCGTTCCAATACAGACAGAAATTGGAATAACCATAGACCACTTACAGGCCCTTTGGTCATATCTCTGCTCTTCCTAGTTAAGTACAGAGACCACTAAGTGACTGTGATCTGTGTCTTTCTGTCTCATCCTCCTCAGTACCGCACAAAACAAACACCTGCACTCCAAATCCTGTAATTCTTAGGTGGCAGCTTCTCCTAATCAGAGGATGTTCAGCTTGCAGCCAAAATATTTTGGTTTTCAAGCATCTAAGGGTTTTTTTCAGTTAAAATTCTGAGCTCTCTGTAGAAAGCAAACCCTTTTGGTAGAATAATAACAATAAAAATAACTGAAAATAAAATTTTCTATGGAACAATTTGGGTGGTTTTCTATTGACTAATTTTGATGGAACACTTCCTTTAAACCTACTTTAGGGGCATTTAATATGTGAGCCTAACATTTTCCTTTATTAGATCTTCTCATAAACTAATTATTCCATTAAACTTTCATTTTGGTTGATTTTTTAGTATCAGATCACTAATTTAATCTACAATTTTTAGAAGCAAAAATGAGAACAACTGAGAGCAATGTCAGGTGGAGGTACACTAATATTAAGATTTCCCATATGAATTTCTAAGCCTTTCTGTAGTTAACAGTATGGTTTTTGAAATGTGGCAGGGAATTAATCTTGAAATCTGCTGAATTTTGATTTCCCAGTGGAAATCAACCAGGAATGGTCAAGGCTATGAACTATGTAAAATTGTCCTTTGCACAAGGGAATGCTCAGGGCTAGTTCTACGTGAAGGCGAAGTGAACGTTTGGCTGTGGTGGCAGATAGCTGAGGAGAGCAAAATGCCGAGAGCTCTAGAAAGCCAGGCTGGCCATTGTACCCCTTTGGGAAGAAAAAGATTCTTCCACAAACATCAGTTGCCATTTTCACCTTTCCACTCCCATAAGAAAGGTAAACCCGGCTCTGCAGCTCTGTCCTTCTTCTTCCTCTCTCTTTTGCATAGCAGAAGTATCTAGGCCGCATCTTTGCATCCTTACGGCAGCGGAATTCAGTGCTGCTGGCACAGCACAGCCTGCGCTGCGGCTGCGCTAAGATCGTGGGCACGGGCTTCTTTAGTGTTGCAAGGTCCTCCTATCAACCCAGCTGGAGTTTTGTCTGCTACACCGCCATTTCAACAGCGCACTGCTTTCCACACGAAAAAGAATACTTATTTTGGGAAACGGAAAACTATTAATCCTATGCCAACAACCAGTAAAAATATTTTTCATAAAATATAGACTCTGTAATACTGAGTAAGTGTGAAATTCCTATCCAAAATTTTCTATCCACCACTTAGCAGTCGGGTAAAGAAAAATCCTTTCCTATGTACAAGTAGATTAATTGAGAAGCTAAATAAAGTTTATTCTCTCATAGCTGAGCATCAAGCGCTAAGTAAGACAAATTCCAGCCATATCTGGTTAAAAGGAGTTTTTCTGAATGATTCTCATTGACTCTGCTATTACCACTAGACATCATTCTCACAGGAATGGAAAAAGGAAAAGAACCTGGTAACCCGATTATCAGAATTTTACTGCTGCATGGCAAGGAGTTCTGGATGTCTGTGGCAAAGAGCTGGTCCAGACTGAAGCTGACTTTTAACCACTCTCAGTTACTCCATTCTGGCAATACACAGGGGAGCTAAAATTTGTGGTTTAGACCTTGATTAGGGCTCGCACGTTGGGGGTCAGCTTTCTTGAATATCCTCTACAGTTACCATTGACACACAGCAGGAAAAAGAAATTCTTTGCATTTACGGGGTTAGTACCTATTGTAGTTTAACCAAACAGGGGCTTGGCTAAATAAATCTACTACTCACATAACATACAGATGTTATCTTGAGGTTATGTCAATTTAAAGACAATCTGTTTACTAAGTAGCGTAGCATGCTGTATCTTTAAAATCAGACAACGCCTATGTACATAAAGTGTGCCTTTAGTTATTATCTGCAAATAAACCTTTAGTAATGAGGTTTCAGATCTATTGGTTGAGTGTTGATAATAAATTCTCTGTGGAACAGACTTCAGCCCATTAAGCAAGCCTGCTTCTGCCGTCGTGGTTGTTAATTTGACGGGACTGTGTCACATTAAGTAGAACAAACATGTTTTCACCCACTCAGCCATCCAGAACGGACATGGCTGTTACTCTAACAACTGGATATTGATTGGAAGCATTCACCCTTTCTGACCTGGGGCTGGTACATGAAAACAGAGCCAGGACTGATTAAGAAATTGCATGTGTTTGTGCACATGTGTGCAGTGTTAACGGCCCACATAAATTTCAAGCCTTTTGAATTTATGTCATGTTAATGCTCTGAGCATGAGATCTGTCACTCATTTCCTGCAGGGGCCGTGAAGCCTCATTTATCTTGAATTATTTATTTGTCTGTGTGCTTGTACCCATCTGGTCAGACCATGCTTTCAGGGTCCAGTGCCCCATATCGAAAAAATTGTTTATTAGCTGTAGCTCTAATAAAAATGTCTCAGGAAATGTCGAAGTTGAAGAAATGTTGGGATTTGTTTCTGGTTTTAATCTCATGTATGGCATAATTCAGTGGATAGTAGTGTGTTACTTTTGTGTGTTCTTGATACAGAGAATATCTTTAATCGTCCATTTCTGTAGACGACCGAGAAAAAACTAGCTAAAGGGGAAGAAAAAAAGGATAAATGGGGATTTTAATCTATTTACGAGAGCAGGCTACCTTGCAATATGAATGCTCAGTCTACTTCACTTTCTTCCTACAAGTTTTGCTCTATTGCTTGCATTATGTACACACGTTGATGTATACACGGTCTAGTTTGCAGCACAGAGAGGAGGAACGGGGGCCAACTGCTCCCATATCCCATACTGGTCAGCTGCGATGAGCCGGTGTGGAAGGAATACGCTACTTGCCACCAGGAGATGGGTAGCAGGTGGCTTGCCTTTACGGTAAAGGGGGACCATGAACTTGGGAGTAATTCTCCTGGGTTCACTGAAGTTGTGTACTGTCTCACCTTATGCAGTCTAGCCTGAATGAAGTTATGGGTTTGTTGATGGTTTGTTTTCCTTTGATGTTCTCCTCTCGACTTGTTTTTCCTGCCTCCTCTCAGAATGAGGGTTCCACCAACTGCATTATATCACTCAGTAAAGAGTTATGCTGCATTTTCTCAGTTTTACCATTTCCAAAAATAGTGCCAAGAGCTGATAATAAATTTTTACTTGTGAGTGTAACTACCACATGTTGTCTTATAATCAAAGGTCAAGTTGTGGCAATCACAGTGAGAAATGAGAAATTTAGGCAGATTTAACATGGTGAGAGAGGAATAATGATCGGGGCTAGTTATCTATATATACATTTTTTCTATAAAATATACAACATATACAATATCTATTTTATATAACTTCATATGGTTTGTTTTCTAGCACTAGTATAAATATATGTTATAAAACACAGACATTATCATAAATACATTACAAAATATTCAAAATAATTGCAAAAAAGCTGGATTTTTAAAAATTTAAATACTTTCCTTTCCAATATGGGATGTAAGAAATCAGTATAGCATTATGAAAGTGAAAATTTTAATTTTAAAAAATATTGGTTTCAAAGATATCGCAAACAGAAACTAAAATTGCATTGCTCTTGCACTTCTCTCCATCGTGAAGAAGGAACAACCAGTGCAACAGTGAAGAAAACAACAATGAAGTTTATCTGAAAACAGAAAAGAATGTTTATGGACATATAGAAAAAGATGCATAACCAAATAATAAATGAAAGGTTATGACCAGCAAAAGATAATGCTGATCAAAGAGGGAAAAAAAAATCATGTTAGGTATAGAAACCTTTCTCTTTACAAATTTAGTTAAATACTTCTACAATGAAAGAACTTTTTAAAAATTATCAGTTTCATGGAAAGAATCTTTCCAAAGGATCTGTTTTGATATTGAAAGGGCTTTTATTTACCCACCTTGCTATACACCCAAGCATTTGAAACAGTCAGAGGAAATATTGTTTGAAAACCGTTTAAGAAGACTGTGGGGGTAATGAAACTTAATGTTCTTGTATTATAGCTCATAACTTGTGAAGCAATCAGTCTCAGAAATATATTTTGATACTCTGTTTTGTGGAGATTATTGGAATTCAGCTGAGTGGATATGATGATGAAAAGTGATTCTGGCATCACTGAGTTAGAAGGTGATTAAAGATTCATAGGAGCTCTGCAGAGGGATGTAAGACTGGAAGAACATCAGAATACACAATTAGTCACACGGGAGAATTCTGCTGCGAATTTAAAATAATCAATACATTGCTTTTTCATACTGTTAAGTTATAAATGTATTACCCTGGAAAATCAGACTCTTCATTAGAGAACGGTAGTACTACAGCATATTATATACATATAATTATGTATATAACGAAAAGCATTCATCACAATGTGACAAGCAATTAGTGTTCAGTTGTGGCTAGTCAATAGTACTGCTCTAATTTTACTAGAATGTTAAATTCTGATGAATATTTCATTTGAAAATTTTAAAGCAATATTCATTTATAACTGACTTGTAAAATTATCATTTTACTTCATTAGTAAAGGCACACAAAATTATTATTTTCATTTATACTGAAATTGCTGTGTCAAAGCATTATTTAGCAGATGAGAAGATCTCATGAAAATAAAGACATTGCCTCTGGAGAATTCATAAAAAAGGAAGCCCTCCTTCTTTTGGCTTTGTCAAGGCAAGCAAAATAGACAAAGACCCTTTCTCTGGCACAGCAGGATTCACATCTATAAGGTTAGATTTTGTTTCTTCCTTTAGAGGTGGCCTTGGCTCATTCTGCCTGATGAGAATTATCCCTGCGCAATCCTGTGTCTCATATCATGCCCAAGCATTTTGAGAATGCTGGCTGGCACTTGAACAAAGCTGTGTCAGGGACAGTCCTAGCAATTAAACACTACAAACAATTTTATGCTGGTGTTTGATCCTGTGCCCTGACACACTTTAGAATAGTGGTCCACAAGGAGCCCGACAGCAGCAAAGCAAAGTGGGATCCAGCTGACTGCCGCAAGGAGGGGTCCCGTGCTGGCTGGATCTGAGGGTCCCACCGCCTGAGGACATGGTTTGCCCAAACTTGAAGAACGGAGAGCTGACCTTCATGTTCATGTCACTGATTCCTGAAGATTACTTTTACTTCTGGTAGTACTGAGCGCTCTCACCTAAAGCATCTTTCTGAAAGTTGTATTTCAGACTGGGGAAACACTCAAGATGAGCGTATGATCATGAAAGGAATTAACACTCTTACAGCTTTAGTGGGCACTCCAACATATAATAGAGATCCAAATGAGAATGGATATAATGATTACAGTGTAAGAACTCTTCATGTAAATGTCCCCTTTGGTCTTTAAATGAATGCATTTAACCAAGCTCATATCCCTTTTGTAGCAACTTTACAGAACTGAGCTTTATTGGCACAAGATCTTTCAGGCTTAACATGATTTAGTAGAAACCAAAGTTTAAAATTTTACAAGGGAGCATTTGTGCCACAATAAAAAGCAGAGATAGTATAGCAAGCATAGAATACAGCATGACATACAGCATAAACCACTCATCTCCAAGAAAGAATGCTGTATATTAGTAGAAATTAGTAGTGTTTATATTTGACTTGCTATGCACGGACACAGCAGTAATAAATGACCCTTAGAAGATAACCCTTCCATCCTTTTTTATAAATTCTATTATTTGCAGAGACCTCCTTGAGTCCAATCCATAGAGCCAAAACTACCTCCCAGATTGGTCATGGTGTCCCTGTTAATAGAAATCTTTCCGTTGACTTCAGCGAACTTTAGATCAGGTAAGTAAGGAAGCATTTTTAGAATATCACAATCTGCCTGAAAATATTCCACGAAGATGAAGAGGCTAAACTCAGTTGATATTAACATTGCCGACTCACATTCTGCTCGCCCACCAGGACCCCCACGTCTCATTGTGCAAAGGTCCTTTCTAGCCAGCGATGCCCAGCCTGGGTTACATGGGGTTATTCCATCCCAGGTGCATAACTTTGCATTGGCATCAGATTCCTGTGTCCCACTCAGAAGTGGCCCAGTCTCCCCAAGTACTGGTAATAGACAAAAAGGCTGATCCTGTGGCTTTTATTCATATGTTCATTACAACTGCTCCAAGCTATTGATGTTTTCATTACCAGAAGTGTCAAAGTGCGTGAAACTAATACGTCCACCTTCAAGGAAAATAAATTATCATTGAGGAACTAGTTGAACCAGGCCCCGATTTCAACTACTGTGTATCAGTTTGATTAAATCAACACTGGATGGGGCTACCAATAACATTAGGTGGGTTTGATTAAATTGAAATGTTTCAGAAAATTATGAAATACCTTTCAAGTAATAAAATGTTCCACTTCTTGTCCTTTGCTTCACTTGGTTTCATCTGTGTAAAAGGAAAATATTCTTTCTGTATCAGTGAGCAAAACAAGCCTGCGAATTCACTAGATCTGTTTGAGTGACAAGGAAAAACAATTCAGGCACATCACCAAAATTAACTTTTTGATAACTTGAAACTTAAATCTATACCATTACGACTCTATATGTATTTTCCCCCTTTCTATGTGGCAACATCATGATTGTTAGTGGTTTCTCATAACAGCTGGGTCACTGAAATCTTGATGACTTCTAAGAATTTATCCCCGAGTAGTGAAAGACTGGTTTTAAAAATAAAACCACAAATCTAAGTTTGCCAGATACTTTCACATTTAGGTCACAAACTAGGACACACCCAGAGGAAGCTACTAGGATCTGTGCTGTACTAGCAATTACCATACTAAGTTGCTATTGTGTACACAAAAGACAGCTAAATTTTGCTGTTTCATTCTTTGTTACTTTTCAATCACACTGCATCTGTTATGAAACCATGAAAGTTGTAAGAAAGTGTGTTCTTGTTCTTCGGCAGTCAGCTGAAGCATGCGATGTGCTAAGGGTGCAGTGGGATGCCTGTGACATTCCAGGTGAAATTTTAACAGGGTTTTAAAAGTATATTCTCTCTTCAGAATGGGACAATATGTTGAACAGTTTGGGATTTCCATTACCTTTGCAATTACCAAAACCTGCAATTTTGGGGATGCAAATAGAAATATATCATGAAGAAGTTTCCAACAGATGTGGCAAACTGCCATTTATTAATGGAGTTGATGATGTGTACAAGGACAGTTTCAATGTTTTTTATTTTATTTTGGGTGAGCCCTTGAAGTCTGCTACTATTGACTATGGGCTAGTACCATTCTGATCTCTTGTACTTTTGAAACTTCATGGCCATAAATAGCTGCCAGTTCCATTTGTATACTTGCATAATCTTGTTTGACAAAACTCCTAGAATAATTTTTCTGTATTGTGAGCAGAGAGTGTTCAGAGCATGGATATATTCGACCCATGAATTTCACACGTAGCATAGCAATTTTGGGTACCCGGTGCATGGCAGAGGTGAAAAGGACAAGGAGAGGAGATTGATATAAGCCTTAGGCACTAAAATTCGGTAGACGGAAAGGCTCCACTGCTGTTTTACACTACCAAACTAAAAGGCAGGTCCTGCTTGACTAACCTGATCTCCTTCTATGACAAGGTGACCCGCTTAGTGGATAAGGGAAAGTGGATGTTGTTTACCTGGACTTTAGTAAAGCCTGTGACACTATTTCCCACAGCATTCTCCTGAAGAATCTGGCTGCTTATGGCTTGGACAGGCATACTCTTCGCTGGGTAAAAAACTGTCTGGATGGCCAGACCCAAAGAGTTGTGGTGAATGCAGTTAAATCCGGTTGGCAGCCGGTCACAAGTGGTGTTCCCCAGGGCTCAGTATTGGGCCAGTTCTGTTTAATATCTTTATGAATGATCTGGATGAGGGGATGGAGTGCACCCTCAGTAAGCTTGCAGACAACACCAAGTTGGGAGGGAGGGTTGACCTGCTTGAGGGTAGGAAGGGTCTACAGCGGGATCTGGACAGACTGGATTGATGGGCTGAAGCCAACTGTATGAGGTTCAACAAGGCCAAGTGCCGGGTCCTGCACTTGGGTCACAACAACCCCATGCAGCGCTACAGGCTTGGTGAAGAGCTGCTGGAAAGCTGCTTGGCGGAAAAGGACTTGGGGGTGTTGGTCAACAGTCAGCCAAACATGAGCCGGCAGTGTGCCCAGGTGGCCAAGAAGGCCAAAACCAGCCTGGCTTGGATCAGAAATAGTGTGGCCAGCAGGACTAGGGAAGTGATCGTCCCCCTGTACTCGGCCCCGGTGAGGTTGCACCTCAAATACTTCTGTTTTGGTTTTGGGCCAGTCACTACAAGAAAGACATTGAGGTGCTGGAGCATGTCTGAAGAAAAGCAACGAAGCTGGTGAGGGGTCTAGAGCACAAATCTTATGAGGAGCGGCTGAGGGAAGTGGGGTTGTTTAGCCTGGAGAAAAGGAGGCTGAGGGGAGACCTTATCCCTCTCTACAACTACCTGAAAGGAGGGTGTAGCAGGGTGGCTGTTGGTCTCTTCTCCCAGGTAGCAAGTGATAGGATGAGACAAAATGGCCTCAAGTTGCACCAGGGGAGGTCTAGATTGGATATTAAGAAAAATTTCTTTACTGAAAGGGTTATCAAGCACTGGAACAGGCTGCCCAGGGAAGTGGCTGAGTCACCATCCCTGGAGGTATTTAAAAGACGTATAGATGTAGTACTTAGAAACATGGTTTAGTGGTGGACTTGGCAGTGCTTACAGTTGGACTTGATGATCTTAAAGGTCTTTTCCAACCTTAATGATTCTATGATTCTGTTCTAACTAGCTATGGTTATGGATTCTGTTCCTTTACCTTTCCAAATACTTTACATTAGAGGCCCACAAAGACATAAATAAAAAAATAGAGTTCTAACAAGATAGAAGTCATGAAACAGAGATGACTACTAACTGTTTTGGCCCTGTTCCTTTAAGGCAATCATCTACACCAAATAAGCAAGTGCACAAATTGCTTACTTGCTAGTTGACTTGTTAGAGAGACAACGAGTCTCTTATCAAAGAAAGTAGACTTTGAGAGAAGGAAATTTCTGGGCAGAACAGACCAATGGTATCAGCAATCTACTGTCTTTAATGAGAATTCACATGAACTTCTTTTCAGTATTCTTTATTTTGGCATTGAAAAGTTAAATAGACTTCCACCTGCAAACCTGAATGACAAATTAGCTCCTACAAAATGTGTGGAGTTCTTTTCATAGTGGATGGTCTCATTTTCAGTCAATGATTAAACACAATTCACCTAAAGGGAAATTAAAACCCCCTTATATCTTCCATGGATGTGTTGCACAAATTAACTGATTTTTTTCAAGGCACAATAGCATTTTTAACATAAATATTAAAGACATACTTATTTGTTGTTTTTTTTTTTTATATTCACAGAAATCGGGATTCTGCAGCTCGTATTCCATGAGCAATTCTGTCAAAAAAAAAAAGATTTAGTATGCACCACGAAGTAAGTAACTGATTTTTTTCCATCATATACCACATCTTTTTAAGGTTATAATCAACAGAGAGTTCTACCTTTTTAACTAGTTAGTTGGATTTTTGTTGCTGTTGCTGTGTAAGAAATGGTGTGCGATCTTGTGTCCTGTAAAAAACACTAAATGATTTTTAAAGTCTCTGTCTCTTTAATAGACACAAGTCAGGTATCCCAATGGATGTCCTTCTGTCTGAACAGGATCCTTACCTTTAGATATTGATTAATTCCTTGTGAATGAGGCCTGCCGCTCGGGCAGTCTTTTGGGCTGTTAGAAGTTCACAATGTGATGGTACACATAACGCTATCTGTGTTGAACTGTATATGTGGAGTGAATTAAAATTATTAACAAGTCTTCCCTCTAAAGACCATTAGCTAAGCAATAAATCAACAAAGGATACCACAGCATGATGAAACTGTTGTAGCCCACGGTTATTACAACACATGGGGCACCATCAGAGGACTCTAATCCCTCTCAGGAAAAATAATTTATTACAGCAACATCCTCTGAACTTCCCTTATTGATACAAAAATTATTGGGATGAAACATTTGGCAAAGCAATATTAGCATTGCTAAACAGATTGCATATAGTCACTTTCCCTTTATGAATTCACATCAGTACTTTCAGTAATGAATACAACTATCTGATTTTAAACCAGAGATATGGTGAAAGCACAAGTCTTGTATTTGGTGCAATTTGACAATAAAAATCTTTCCTTTTAATTTTAATGATAAAAGATCAGAACAGCATACCTGAACTAAGTATGAAATTCTTTATTCAGCTTTAAGGAGTGCCCCAGTAATCCCACTGTGTGTTTGAAATCATGCAAAATATTCTTCTGCAGGCATGATACTTCCAAGATTGGGCAGAAGATGTGAAAGGATTCTGATTATACCTTTGACACACGTATATTTTTCTGGAAACAGGTGGAAAGCATTAAGCTATCTTTAAAAGACTTCAGTGTCACCCAGTGCCAAGAATTTGCAGTGTATTAAGCTGCCATCGGTGGCTGTACGCTGGTTTCTTGACAGACACCAATAGAGGCATGATATGCCTTGACTGGGGATACGGAGAGAGATCGATCTGTCAGGCCAAAGAGTATGTGGGTCACTGTATTTATTCCATCTGGGCTGAGAACAACTGACTGCTTTAACAAGAACATAGTAGCTGAGAGCAGTTGTGTCAAGAAATACTTTTACGGCCTGAACAGTCAGGTTTCGAAGAGTGTAAAAGTGGCTTGGAGTGAGATCTGCCCTGTATTATTTCCATATGTTGCCTCTCCTGAAGGGAAAAAGCAGAATATCTGCTACGCCTTTGGAGAAAGCTGGGGAAGAAAATTGGCTTGGAAATCTTTGCCACCTTTTTCAGTATTAGATGAAAAATTTAACCACACTTCCTGAGTCTAGGCTAGCCAAAGCTCAGATGTGATGAGGTATTCAAGTAAAACAAGATAAATGTGGGCAACTGAGAAATTACTTCTGTAATCTAAATATGCAGTCATTGAATGTATTGGGCTCTGGCTTGGGTTTTTTTTTTTTTGTATAGCACCTTTACTCCAAAAGGTGTATGGAAAATTAGATGGAAAACTTTTCATCTTCTGTATAACTTACGATCACAACTGAGTGGATTCACCTGAAGATTTTTGTCTGTTTTCCCAACTGTTCCAGCTCTACCTGATCTTTTGAGTAAAGGGAAATGCCAATAGTCTGTTCTGAAAATAATGCAGAGCCATATATTCTCCTTCCCCCAGTGACGTGACTACAAGGGTATCTGTTTTGTAATCAAATGCAGACAGGCACCAGGATGCAATGCACATATACTGGGACACGCAATAGCAAACACAGCGTTGTCTTCATGAAGGCATGTGTGAAAACGTTCTCATCCGATGATGCTGTAAGCACCTCTTCTGGTCATGGATGTGGCACTTCAGGACCCTGAAGGTCAGATAGGTTGTATGACAGATTGTGCCTGAAGGGCTTCCTGGGAAGAGGGAATTGGAGAGCAGGCATTGAATTACATTAGTGAGTCAGATCCGGCCCACAGCCAGAGGTTGGACATCCATATATTGACAAATTTACTCATAAATGTTGCACTACTGATTTAAGTAAAGTTATACAAAAATAAGTCTGAGCAGTCATACTATTTTTGTTCTTGTTTTCTACAGTGGTCAACATCTACGAGTTTTATTTTCTCAAGTAAACCTTTTAATAACCAGTGTCTCCTGTAACTCCTAATTCTGTCTACAAAATCATGTATATTTCAAATTCACAAGGAATTAATTTTTGGAGCTTCTGGATGAATAGACCATTGGAATTTTGGCCCCTACTCTGTTAAATAGGCTCAGTTGGGCAAAAGCAGAGAAGCAATCATGCATGGATACACAATCAGATTTTTAAAGTATTGGCCAGGATATGCTTAACAGAAATACCATAAACCTGTAAAAGAGTTACAGCTATTCCTGGTAGCAACAGTAAAACTTCAAAAGCCTTTAGTCTACCTTTGTCCTATAATTTCATCTTCTGTTTTTCCTTTCTGTATATTTCTCAGACAAAATGCTAACAGCAAAATCATTCCAGACATGTGTCTTCTATTAACTTGTTGAACTCAAGAAACTTATAACACTCCATTAGAACGATTTCCCCTCTCCCTAAGATGCCCTGCCACAAATCATAGAGCAACTTTAAGCATTACTTGCTTGTACCTGAAAATACTGTAGTCCTGAAAAAAAAATCACTCTCCCTTTCAAAAAAGAGAAGTTTAATTCTGAACTGTGGCCCAGAGGCATTGCAGGCTTCTGCTCCGAATTATTGTAGATGAATTTGATAGCCTGAGGTTGTGTTAGTTGAGATTGATTGAAACATCAGTTGGGTTTAATCCTGCTGCTTGGGAGAAAGGACTATAAATTGCAAGCAGAATGGTAGCCCTGAATGAGATGATCAATAAATAAGCTGTTCCAGAAATCTGAGGTATTACATTTCACATGAACTATGAACTTATTTAATAGAATCTGTGCTAAAATGACTATGATCCATATCAGAAGGGGATGATTAATATTTTTATGACATTTTATTAGAGTAAGTTTAAGTTCATTTTTCAAAACCATGATCACACTTGCTATTTTTATATGCCTCCTTGAAAGTATTTCCTCAGAACGAATCCCATGAATTTTCTTTTGTGTGAACGGAATTGAGGCTTCTAGTTAAAAAATGATGAACAGTAATTAGGACATAAATTATTTAAAGGTCTTGTAGTTTAAGCAGACATAAAAACTGGCAGGCAATTAAATTCATGGTAAACTCTAGAGGATACTGGTGGAAACAGGTGGAAGCAAGTATTTTATGAGACCTGAGGACAAGCTTGAGGGCTCAGGAGATGGTGGCGTGTGGATGAAAACTGGCATTTTTCAATCTAATGCTGGCTTAACAAGATGTATAGGAAACCTTATTGCACTGGTGTGCATGTCCCCTGTGGGGCGGAGTGAGGCTAAAGCTCCTCATTTAGAGCTCCAGATGGGAACAGCCAGTTCCCTCTTTGAAAGCTTTCTCTTGCTTCCATCCCTTTATATGCATAAATATCTGTGGCATGCATAGGCTTTGGAGACCAGTTTCACAGCTACCGTGAAACCAAGCAGAGCAAAGAGCATTCTGACAAATGAGCAAAGCTTGCCAGCATCTATGAATTTAGTTAGAAGCGTAAATGCTAAGGGTTCTAACACATTGTACCTACTCTGCCCCCATAGAAGTAGGAAACTTAGGATAAGTAAATATTGCCAAAATCTCTCTGCCTAATGGAAAAAAAAAAACTTTTTAAATTTTCAACAACAAAAAAAGGTTGTTTAATATTCATTTGCCTTTTTATGCTAGCATTATTCCAGTTAGTTAACAGCTTACCTAGAAAGGGATATGTGGTGGAAAACCTGCAATTATTTATAGATTTGTAGAATATGTTTGTAGAATAATCTACATTTATTTTTAAGAAATGTGTGGCAATTATGTTGAACCACAAATCTCTTTTTATCAGCTGTACAACCATGCAGTGTGTACAAATCTACATGTCTTTATTCTCCTTACGTATGTTTTACATTTGTAGTAAGTAGCAGGAACTCATAGGTGTGGTCAAACAAGCTGGTTTAATAAATGTATATGTAATCAGTATTTTCTTTGTATATTGAGAAAAATATTTCCTTCATCACCTTATGCTACCTGCCTTTAATCATGTGAGCAAGCTGAAGACACACAAGAACTAACTACAAGACTACCATGAGGATATACAATGATTTTCTTCAGGTCGCTGAGTCTGTCTTGTTTTTTTAATATAGCTCAAGACATTATCGGTAGGTTGATTGGTTGGTTTGTTTTTATTCTCTGAGCTTGGGACTGCCAAACAACAAGACAGTCATCTAATATAATGTAGCACAGATCCTATGGCTACCTTATGTGATAGCATTTTTGAAAGCGTTATCAAGACTTTTCTGGAAATTTAGAGTCATACCATGGATGTGTTACTGCCTTCATGTGACACTCTGGTTTTTTCATTCTTCCAGGAGACTGGAAATTGCAGCTCAATAATACGAGTTTTTAATTGCTTCTAAGCACACCAGTCCAATGAGGATGTAGGCCAAAGATGGTCATTCTTTTCTGAGAAGGTGGAACACTTTGAGTGCTACACAGAAAATCCAGCCTATGGAAAAATGAAGATTTCAGTAGTTATTCCTATTCCATTTAGGGGAAAACCATCTACATTTTGGAATTTCTAAAATGAAAATTCTGGGAAAAAAATTAAGAAATTTTGAAACAGTCTATTTTGCTTCCACTCTGTGTGTAAGAAAAAACAGACTTTCAGTTCAGAAGTGCCAAAACAGGGTGCTTTATTCTTGACACCTCTTTTAATTTTTCAGCTAAATGATATTTCAATGAAATCAGAGTGTTTCAGCTTTTGGCAGGTGAGTGCATTGTTATGCAAAATATTTCAATTAAATATTTTATAAATGACAGTTTCATTTTGATTAAGTTTAGTTCACCTTGCCAAAAATTCCCTTCTCTTTAATGTCAGGACTCCGCTGTTGGAAGCGATCTGAAAAACCTTTGGCTCTGACTCCATAGAAATGCTCCCTGGAAGGTGTCTTCAATGGACAGCATTAATTTCTCTCTATTGTTTCTGCTTCCCTGCATGCACAAAGCTGTAGTCCTGAAGCATCTGTGTATAACTCTTTGCAAATAGTGAACTTTTCCTTTGTAAAAATATTTTACCAGTTCTAGCACTTCTACAGATCACAGTATATCAGACATCCACACTGGTGGCAGACTTGATAACACATCACACTTTAGACTCAGCTCTGTGAAAAACTAAACTGGAAGGGATTCAGTTCTGTTCTCAGGATAATTAAGAAGAGATGGAACCCTAATGTATGTAGCCAATATGGCCTGAGCACATCCTCCTTGGGAAACTGTAAAAGGGGCACCACTGAGGTAACTATCTTTAATTGAACTGTCAGCATCTTAGCAAAGATGTAACCATGCTTAACAATTTTGCTCAAGAGCTAGCTTCCTAATTCAGACAGTTCAGTGAGAATCACAAACTTTCATTTAAAAAAAAAAGCCAATTTCAAGTCCTTATACATATGGAAGAAAGCTGGACAGCATAATGTAATGATATTGTTATGATCCAGAAAGCTAAAAGAAAAAAACACAGCAGAGGCGAACAGCTGATCAAACTAAATTTTAACTCATGAAAATTATTTTTTTCCCCCTAAACCCTGAGGTTTTAAGGCCTGACTAATGATTTGTGAATGTTAAATATTAGATATTAAATTCTGGATCCTCAGATTCCATATGCTCAAACATTGCACTAAAATATAGTGATCCTTAATTTGGTGGGGGTGCTCAAATGTAGTAATGCCTCATTTAGCAGAACTGCCCTGGTTCACTGCCAGGAGGCCTCTACACCTTTGGAGCCAGAGGTAGACTTGCTCCATGTGAAAACTCTGCTCTTTCACAGAATATGCTAATACTATACATGTCATTACAGTAAAGTATGTTACAGTCTAAAAATTTTTACAATAGCTTTCCTTCCATTTTGAACAATTTAAATAATGTTAAAATCAATGGGGAGGCATAGAAGCGCAGATTTTGGCCCTGTGTTATGGAGTGTACATATTGAATTGTACAATTTTGTGATGTAAAATAATACTGTAAGCTATTAGGGCACTGTTTTCTTTTTATAATCGACATCAGATTTCTGTACTGCAGAAACATACTTAAAAGATCCAGAACCCCCTAAAGAATTGATTATTTTTAGGTCTTTGGAGGGTTTATGCCCTTTAAATCCAGCCATATTTCTTTAACTAAAGATGGTTGTGTGTAACTGTTAGTAATAATAAACTATTTTGCATACCCAAGAAAAGCTTTTAGGTTGCATTACAGTTTAGCACAGAATGCACACTGCATAGCTGAGCAAAAGTAGTTTCGCCACTAAAGAAAACAATCCTATATGTGCCAGGAATACTAAAAAATAAAATCAGTAGGCTTACCGATGTTTTCTTCTTTGGTGAAGAATGAAAATACAGCTAAATACGGACATCAATAATACATATTATTGCTGGGGAAAGAATTTACTTTTTAGCTTTTTAGACATTGTCATAAATCTTAAGATAACGGTTTTCAGAGTTGCACAGGGTATTTGACTGTTTCCTTTTTGTTTCAATGGGAAATGCACATATAAATCCCATAGGCCTGGATTTTCAAAGCACCTTGAGGGACTGCCGATTTTACTCAGGTTTCTTCTTCACAATTAGGGAAGAAAATATTTTAAGTGAGTATGCCAGCAGTGGTGTCCACAAATACCACCATTTTGAAAGGATTTTTATCTCTGACAAAGACATCATAAAAGTAGATAGTGGTGACTAAAAAGGCTCATATATAAATGAAACAGGTGGTCACTACATTGCCAAAGTTACTATAACCCATAACTGTGATTAGGACCCTGCTACACTAGGTACTGTACATACAGTATAAAATAACCATATCCCCCAAAAAGCATAAAATCCACATGGAAATGAAGCATGAATGAAAGCATTACCATACTAACCTTACATGTGGGAAACTGAATTAACTAATGTGGAAGCTCTTAAGGAGCAATACATTAAAAATACCTTATTGTGGCTTCATCCTTTGTTTCAATATCTACTTCATTTGGGAATTTAAGTGTCATATTAAAAACATTATTTACTCCAAGATTTTAAAAAATAATTAGCCATTGTATTTCTATTTAATAGGAGTCTAATAACTTTGAAGATCAGACTTCAGACTCTGTTGAATCTAAATCCATTTGATTTTCAGTTACCCTTAGACACTACAGTGGCAAGGGGACCTTGGGTCTCATAATGTCACACCTGGCAGATCCTAACTCATTTGCTTTGCCACTGCACGGAAATCGGAGCCAAAGTCCCTCGAGCCTGGCACAACACAAGGAAAGTCAGGCTTAGTCATAATATGCTGTGCAAAGGCTAGAGTACTGACCAAGGAACTGTAAAATGCCAAGAGGAAATCACGATGAGAAAGACATAGGTTGAACTCCTCTCATTTCCAGGAATTGAACGCTGTCAGGCATGCTGATCAGTTACTTTTCTCAGGTCAGTCCTGAACTCTCCCTGGGAATCAAGCATTTCAGCTTTTGTCTGAGGTGAGGCCAATCTTCTTTCAAAAGATAGCGGAATCAGGTGTTCTAAAATTTATCTAATAACTCAGTAGTACAAAGACTAATGTGGGCTATAGACTTGAATTCAGTTCCCTCTTTTGTTTAACAAATGTTAACTTCTCTCCTTCCTTCTCCCTCTCCCTTCTCTTCCTTTTCTCTCTCTCCCCACTTCTCCATCCTTCCCCCCTCCCTCCCCCCCCCTTCCATTTCTCTCTGCCTCCTTTCCTTCTGGCTTTAGTCATCAGCCAGTGAAATACTGTAGAATAATACGTTGCCAGTCCCTCCTGCCTGAAGCTGTCCCAAGGCGAGTTGAACAATTAAATATTTATGGCGGTCTGCAAGAGAAAGAAGGCATGTTTGAGATGAGGGAGAGAGCCTACAGCCTAGTGATAGCATTAAGTGAGGAAGGGTGAGATATGCTTCTTATTTCCAATCAATAAGTAATATAAAAATTTAATTATTTAGTGGAATAGGTATTAGGAATCTGATCTCTTTTCTATGTGACACTGATTGTGTTACTATTTCTGGTTCTCATTTCTGGAGTAAGTTATTTATATATAAACTATGTATGAGAACTTGGGTTTATTTGTGTAGTGTTGTACATGGGGAAGATTGTCTTACCTTCATATATAATATGATGGACTCTGAGATGACCATTACCATTTAGGAACAAGACATTGTAATCATAGTATAGAGACACATGCTATGTGTAGTGCTCAGCAACGGTCAAAAAGAAAATCAAACATTAGGAATTACCAGAATAGGAAAAGGTAATGAAGAGAAAACTGCATTAAACCATTGAATGCACCCATGGTTTGCTGACACCAGAAATATTGTGGACAGTTATGGTCCTCTGACCTCACAAAATATGTACTAGAACCAGAAAAGTTTTAGAGAAAAAGAATTCAAGAGAATGGAATGACTTCCACACAGAGGATGGCTGCGTAAGCTAGCAATTTTCAACATGGAAATAAAGACAACTTAATTAGGACAGAAGTCTTCAAAATTATGAGTAATGTGGTGAGCTATCATTTGTCTTTTCCAGCACAAGAAATCAGGACCATCAAATTAGGGCAGTAGCAAAAAAAAAAACCCCAAAACACCCCCCCCCCCAAAAAAAAAAACAAACCAGCAAACCAAAGAAAAACCCAAAACAAGAAAGAAGTTGTGTTAGACCTGTGAAATTCTTTGCTTTAGGAAATTTTGAATGACAAAATATATTGTGGCAGGAGGGGACTAGTCAGTATTTGGAAGAGAGATTCATTAAGGATTACTTAGGAGACAAATACAAGCAGGCTTTGGGAATTTTCCAAGCTGAAAATTGTTGAAGGCTGGGAGAGTATTAACAGGGGAAATATTGCATATGCCTGCCTTGATTGTACTCTTCCATAGATGCTCCCTTTTGTTTATTGTTGGAGTTAAAGCAGTAAGCTGTGGTCTGAACAAGTATGGCTATTCTTGTGTTACTCTGTAATCCTTCCTTGCATGTGGAACTGCTTCAGCAGTAAAGATGGGTTAAAAGATTGTTCCCAAACCAAACCTTATTTCCTGATGACTAGACAACTGTTCTGAGAGATCAAATCCCCTCATACAGAGGAGAAAGCATAGGATTTTCTGCATCACATATGAATGACCTCAGTAACACGCATGAGACCACACAAGAAGCCTATATCCCAGCACAGGGCTCAGTTTAAATCTTCCAAATTTCAGAATAATTTTTTAGTCATCACCAGGCAGATTTTGTTAGTGAAGATTCTGTGGAATCAATGACATAATTTTGATACCTGATAATTTTGTAGCCTGAAAGTTAACAGCAGTAAGGGTAAAACATTCTGGCATCCACCCACACATTCATTGAAATATGTGTGTGTCAAATGATTCATCCTGATCCTCACAGACTTTTTGATATTCTTGAAAATTAGAAGATGCATTTGGTTATTTAGAGAATAAAAACTTTTTTTCACCACCAGAAAGCATACGGGGAAAAAAGAGAACAGATAATGTTGTACCTGTCAGTCTGAAACAGCAGTTATGGAAAACTGCCTGGTATTGCCATACTTGGTCTAGACCCGAAAGCCAAATAAAGACATACATGTTAGCTCCAAAGCACTAGCAGGCTCCGTTAACAGCATTATAATAATCACTTGGTCAGTAACTTTTGGAGAAACCCTTATTCAGCCTAATGATTAATTCTTAGCAATTCTGCCTCAGGGATTCACTGTAAAAGAAAACCAAAGACTATTTATTATCTCTAGAACAGAATCCAGTTTACTAAAAAAAAATAATAATAATAGCATCGTGTTGTGGATGTGAAATGATGTTGAGAGGCCTGTGTTAAGAATATTTCCCATAGGTACTTTTTGGTCTTTTAAAAATAATACATGTTGCAAGTACTAGAGATAAACTTGTGAATCCTCATATGTACTCTGCTGCTATTCAGACAACCACATTGCATACACACTTCCATAATATGATCAAGCTCCACCTTAAAAGTATTAAATTTTCTTCTCCTCTCCTCAACATCCATGCAGAAAGGTGTTCCGGGATCTCATTGGTCAGATGGTTAGACAATTGATATTCTAACTTTTATAAATTATAAATGAGTTTGTACTTTAGTTCTTATCTTACATTGTCCCAGGCTTCAGCCACTCCCCAGATTCCTGTTACCAGTGAAGAATACTGAGATACATCAGATTTGCAGAATCTAAAGAATATATTCATATACATCAGTAAGTGATGGATGGAAGGTCCATTTACCCTCATCTTTAACCGAAATATTTCATAACTTTCTTCCCACAGTCATTAGTACCTTGATGTTCACTGTGGCTCATTTTAATGCCTCAGTACGACAGTTATAATCCAAAGTGCCTTTGGAATCTCTGTGGAGATTCTCAGATATATCTGTGTAGGGGTCTGGCTGACAGGTGATTTTTTCCATTCTTTTAAGAATTAATTTTGCTCTAGGTGTAAACCAATTGCTGTCAACTTACAGGAACAACAGGCAATTTAACGAAAAATATTTTAAACTTTCTGACATGCCTTCTGTTATTTTTTATCACTTGCCCACTAGCTCCTAGTTTAATCATAACCTTAGTTTTTATTCTGGTAAGTTACAGTATATCTTTCCAAGAGCTAAAACAAAGTCCATTGTACTGATTATATCTAACGGACAAATCAGTGGCATTTCGTCTTTCTTCGGGGTTCTCAGTGTTGGAGTTCATATTAGAGGACCTCAAAACCTTCTTTACTAGACTCTACTCAGGTTTTGTATCCATCATATATTCTAATATTCTCAAAATTATCCCTGAACATCACATTATGTTAACAAATAGTTGATTCTTTCTTCATCAACGTCATTATACTCCTTTTTTTTTCACAATCTGCTTCATGGTAAAGAAAGAAAAGGCGCAAACTCCCAGTGGTTCATTTTTGGTGGTTTTCAGGAGCAGAGCTGTTTTTCCACCTTGTCAACCAGCACTGACATTATGCGGTGCTTTAGGAGGTGTTCTTTTTATGGACAATACCCTGGTGACACAAACCAGAGCAGCAATGGCAGCAGCAGAAGCAGCTGAGGTGGTAGCATGTTTTTTAGTGGATGAAACAGAAGAACTTGCCGAACCTGCGACAATGTGACCCATAGGAGAACTCGTTGCCAACTTTCTCTGTTTTATAACTTTTCCCTTTCTTTTTCATTATATTTGACATTTTCCTGAGACTAAGTTTTGTTAACTGTAAGTAGCTTATGGCAATGAACAGGAGAAATAGTCAGCTCTGATATAGAAAGTAGACAAAGAAAATGTGCAAAAAAAACCCCTTTCAAAAGTTGGAAAAAGCATTTGTGAAGTGCTTATGACCCCTCCTTGTCTTCACATGCTGGTAGAACCTGAAGTTCTCCATTTCTTGCACAGCCGCTTATACACATAATCAAATGTCATTAATTTCCATCCCTAGTTAGAGCGGGTTTGTTTTTCTCTCTCTACCTTCACTTGACAAAGAGTACCAGCCTTGACTTTCAAGTTGGGAATTACCCACACTCCCTCAGCTGGACTCCACTACTATCTCTACAATCGATTTTGTATGTTTTTTTCCTTAAAATTAACTCAGAATTGAGGAAAAGGGAAAAAATTAGTTACTCAGCGGTACTTTCACACTAAACCTATTGCACCTGTGTTCATTAGAAGTGCTGGCTTAAATCCAGATGCTAACTTTCACTTATGTGGCCTTGAGGAGTCAAAAGCAGCGTGTCTAGCAGACTACTTCTGTAATATTCATTCCACTTAGGCAGAAAAACAAAGTTTTCCTAGGCTTTTGTGGTGATGGGAACTCATCACCGTTGTTCTTAACTGCGTGATGTGGGGTAAGTACTGACAATACCGGTACATTCATGTGGAATGCAGAAACGCAGTGTATAGTGTTGCAATATAATGTGTAAGATTTCAGTAGCTTTTAAAATAATTTTAATAATTTTCCTTTTTAAAATACCTTCAAAATTGCTATAGAGATGCTGCTAGATCTTGAGAGGTCTAGGATGCAAATTTCAGAGATGGATTCACCCATCAAATGTAGAGACATGAGGTAAATTTAGTTAATTTGGCTGAGGACCCAACGTGTTTGGGATTAAAAGGCAGCCACTGGGTCATCAGGAGAAATTCACCAGATTACTTCCATTTTCAGTACTTTGAAATTTGTGATAAATCCTGATGGTAGACAGTAGTGGTGATATCACTTTAGCTTTTTTGTATTGAATTGTATCTCTATGGTTGGTAAGGGAGAAGAGGCCAGGCTTTTGTACCCAGCCCCTCTTTCTACTCTTTATTGTATGTCTGGCCCAATGTGCAGAAAGATTCTGAAAAATCGCTATCACAGGTTGTAATTGATGTGAAATAGAAAAAGAAGAAGCCCTGTTTGCGTCTATTGTGCAGAGAACAGCAACAAGGCTGCCTAATGGGCTTTGCTGCTCTACATGTTGTGAGCCACACAAAAACTCAGTAGTTGCATTCGCGAAACGGGAAAAGTGATGCAATAGATAGATACACTACCTCCTCCATCTCCTCTCCTTGCTACCCCCACATACATAAGCAAACATCTTTTAATGAAACATTTTGTATTTCGTCCATCCTTTCACGTCCTTCCCTAGTCACACACCAGGCCTTGCTTTAGATAACCTAAATGAGAGAGAGATTGCTTCACAGTTAAAGACAAGCTGCTTCAAAGGCAAAAAGAGCTCTGTTCTCAGATGTAGAAGCTAAGGCAAGGGCATACTCCTGAGTTTGAAATGCTTTTTCCTGTTTGAGTAACTGGGATCTTTTCTTCAGGCATTGGTGCTTAGGTTGTGACCAAAGACTAAAACACATGCTTAACTAATGGAAGATGTTACTTCCATATTTGGAAAAAAACCCAGAATTTAAAAATTGGATTAATTCTGCTGTTTCTGTGTGGCTGCATGAGTTTAATTTAATGCACACAGATACCTTCTTAGCATATCTATCAAGTGCTTTTAGGGCTATTTTACAAAGGAAATAATCAGTTGTTTTTGTGATTATTTACAAAGTATATGCAATACTGTTTGCACTGTACAAGGAAGGAATGCAACTTCTGTCCTAAGTTTTTAAAATCCAGTCAATCATTTGTGCCCACTGAGCTAGTTACAAGCAAATGTGTTTTCACTGTTACAGTTGTCTAGCTTGGGAAGTCTTGACGTGATCTTTTCTGTGCTAATGTTTTCACACCTGATCTAATTTAAGATGTAATGAACAAGGAAGTTTATCTAAAATTTATCATCTGTTATCTATGTACATCTATGCATGCTTCTTTAAGAAGATGCTTTATATCTCTGCAACAGCTTATGATTATCACGTGATGCAGGAATTACCATGGTAACTACCTGTATGTATTTTTTACTGAACAGCACGATAAGAAGGTAAGAAAAGCTGCATAAGTTGTTGGCAACGCAAGTTACAGCTGCCCCTTGGTTTGTGTAGCTCAGTCACTCACTGTGATAAAAGCATTGTCATTGTCTTAGGATAGAATGTTTATATTTATACATTAAATCTAAAGGAGTCATATTTTATTGGAAAATTAATTGGACTTCTTGTATATTTGTGATTTATAGCACAGAGGAATATACTTGCTTATGCCTAGGAATGAGAAAGAAAAGAGCTCTTTTACTCATTTATCTCAATGATAAACTATTAGGCATTCTGTATTCTTCTGTAACATTTGTGCAGAAATGAATATATTTCTCAAAGAAAGGAATTTTCAAACTGATATTCCTTGAGGAAAATATATAAGTGGTGTTTAAAGCTTTTTCAGAAATATCAATGCAGAAAATTCAGCAAAATTGAATTTCCTCACATAGGATTACTGTGCTTGCTCATGCATTTTCCTTGGAAATGCTACATTTTGAGAGGTGTAGAACCTGAAATGCAGATGTTGGTTTTCAGGAGATAATAGTTGTATTTAGAAGTATATGTGCCCCTAGTAATATAATTCTAATATCTTCCTGTAGACTTCTTATGTGTAAGTGCTGCCAAAATAGACAACAGCAGGATGTGGCATGTAATCTCATTCCCTGGCAATTGCTCTGATCCTTCAAGGAGCATTTGTTACTCATTCATTGCATGTCTGCAAAGGCAAGAAGCTCAGAGTGGTTTATTGAAGTGCCCAGTAAAATTTTGTTTCTTCCAATTCATTGCTTAAAGAACAATAGAATCTTTCTACGTGGAAAGACAAGTCAGTGCCCTTGAAGGGAGCCTCCAAAAGGAGATTGAGAAATATTTTTCCCTATCAAATTATTTAGAGCGCAGCATGATGGCTTAGTTTTAAATCCTGTGAGTTGCTGAACATCTTCAGTGCCCACAGTCTGATGTTACAGAAGTCCCATCTACAGAAATGAGAGTAAAGAATTGTTAAGTGTCATTCCCAGCAGTTAAGCCACCATTTCCAGACTCTGATGAGTCAGTGCTCTGTCGGAATCAAGAATTAAATTGTGCTGAAATTAATCAAAGTCCAATCCAATTAATCCAAGCATATCTCTATGTGTCTATTGTTTTCCTCTTCACCAAAAAAGGTAGCATAGTTCAATAGTATATTAGAACTGGAAACTAGGTTCTGTTCCTAGCTCTGCCAGTAGCCTACTGAGTAAACGTGTCCTGCACCTTTCAGTTTGCTGTACTTGGATTTTCCTACCTGTAAGAGAGCATAATGTTTTCTTTTCTCTCTGAAGATCTCTTTGAGATCACTCAGGTAACATATAAACAACCAGCAGCTTTGCTGTCATTGTCATAAAACAAAATATTAGATCAGTTGAGTTGTAGCCACATCTTTCTTTTTTGCTATCTGCTCTTCGCTATCTGCTCTTCTTCCCACCATCATGGACCCAGACAAGTGAATCAGCCATTCTGCATGGTCACAGAAGTGAGATCGCTGGACCAGTATCTTTGCTGGTCTCTCAGCCTGGCACATTCCACATCCTATCTCCAAAATGCGTGCCAAGTGACTGGCCATTTCACATAACAGAGCAACTTGCATAATGGAAAGGATCCCCAAGGAACGTATTCCGAAAGCAGTATAAAGAAATAAGGACTACTTACATTTTTCCTGAATATTCCTTTGAGGAAAAACATTATGATAAATGCTGCATTCACAGTGATTTGTGCTTGTATTAGTGTTTTGTATCAGCATTATCACAATTGCATATCTGCAACTTGAAAGAAACGATAATAATAAAATTTAAATTGCCTGAGTTCCAGAGTTGCCACACCTGAACCTAGAACAATTGCCTCCATGTAAACTCCAAACTGGCAGAGGGCAAAGAAAGGAAAACAGAAAAATATTAGAGCTCTCCTGATTTTGAACAGAGAATTCTGACTTTAAAAATAAAATAGCTCTTGCTTCTAGTCTTTCTCCTTGTCAACATCACAGTCTGCCAGCTGCCAGATTTAAAAGCCCCACAAGGCTGCATTATTTTCCAGTACTGAGACATGGACTGACGTCACTCCTTATATAAGACCACAATTAACTGAGTTTTTTCTTGAGTTAGTTCCAGTCATTAAATTAGTTCATTGACAGTGCCTGCTGTACACAGTAACTGGCTCTACTCAAGTGTCTCTAGTACTTACCAACTAGTGTATTGCTTTTTCCAAACTTGCACTGAATTTTATTTAAAGAAAAAGATATTACTGTTAATCTACCAATATTTATCTTCTCCACCCTCTCAAGTAGCCTTTCATATAGCTATTGAAAGTTGCCAGACACGACACTGAATTGTCAGGGGTTGTGACATTATGCGAAGTTTTTGAGCATCAAGTTACATATGCTACGTGCTAATGCTTTAAGGAAAAAAAGGAAGTTGGATGTGTCTGATGTTTTCTACAGTATCGATCATTTTCTGAGTGCTGCAGGGACCTCTTGGCAAGTTCAGAGCGATAAAAGAATGTTTCTCTGGATGTAAAAGCTTTTACTGAATATCAGTATACAATACTGCAAAAACTCATGCAAGAATGTACTAAGAAAAACGCTAAGTAGCACATAAGTTAGGACTTCAAATATCTGAAAAAGCAAAATTTAAAATAGCTTTAGTGCTCTTAGCAATGTTGTCCTTGTGTACATTGTGTGTGCAAAATGAGTGCAAAATGTGTCAAATGATCCTTGAAAAATGTTATCGTACATGTACAGGAAGGTACACAAATTGAAATTTCAGAAGCATCTATAAGTCCTGTATTTCCCAAATGTCACGTGCTTAATTAAAATGTTCTTTTAAGAATAATTCTGTATATATTTACTCAGTATCAGGTATCTTTAAAAGGAAAAAGTAAAACTAAATTTTATTGTGTGAGATTTTAGCAGACCTCTCCTTTTACGGTGTCAATGGTGTGTAAACCCTTAAACAGTACATAGCTGCCACTAAAAATTATATGATAGCATATCCTATAGGTTGTCATCCTAAAAGGGGCTTAGCCAGAACAAAGAGGTGCTTGGCTTTCTTTTTCTCTTAGTAAAGGAACCGTGTTCTGCTAGGCTAGGTAAGAAATGGGCTGCTTCGCATATGTGCTACATCAGGCGATGAAACAATAGAAATGTTTCTTGATGATCTCATAGCATATCCTATTTCCCAGTCTTGATAGCTGCTCCAAGCAGTTTCCACAGGTTCTCTCTATAATATCTGATCCTGCTGGGATGATAGTGCGTATCTATTCCCAGACTTTCCATGTAGTAAAATTAGTCGGCTAATTATTACTGGTAGTTGTCAGTATTTGTTCCTGAACAGCAAACACTACAGCAGAAAAATTAAGATTTGGTAACAGTGCATGCTTTGGCTAAATATGAAAATAATCTATGAACAAAAGAAAAAAAATCAGCCTAAAGATTTTCCTCTTCACATAATCAATGCACTGCCTAATTATAAGACATAATATTAATATAGTTTTCTTTCAATCTGCAAAAGATTCATAATCTTTTCAGAAGATTGCTAAATGCTATTTCAGGTATATCATGTGTATAATGACTATGTAATCTATATTTTTATATATACTCTATTTTAAAGAACACCCAACCAAAACTAAAAATATGATGTAAATATAACAGCAAAGCTATGTGGTGAAGATCTGTAAGATACATTTTGGAGACACATGTCTCAAGCTAATAACCTTTCACCTCTCCCCATTTCATCTGCACTTTGGCCTCTAATCTGCCTCCACTGGGACTAGTATTCATATTCCAAACCACAGAGCAGCTGTCAGAGAGGTCCCATCATTATAATTTTATTTTTAAAAAGGCAACTTGCCATAAAACATGCCAAGTATTTTTGAATTCTCACGTGAAGAGAGTGATGAGTAGCAGACACACGGTTTGAAGGCACTTTTTTTGTAAGGAATCCTTAGTTCTCCCTTGCTGCTCCAGTGACTAATCCCTTCCCTTCCAAATGCTGAATTTGTCAGCAAAGCATATGACTGGGGGAGGGGGAGGAAGCCACGCTTGCGCACTTATTTTTGGTGGTACAGATTAAAAATGAGGTTGCTATGGATTTGCAAGACCTTTTTATGCCAGAGTCTTGATAGTAAGATTTTGAAACAGAGAAAAGGGAGAAAGATTTGGTTTAATCAGCTTTTAGGATACAGGGGGAACGTGTGCTTGTGAGAGAATACAAGTAAAACTCAACCTATTTGCCATATTTGATGTTGAATTGTGTTTAAAATTTTAGGTCAGGCAATTATTTCTCTTCATACCAATGTAGTCTATCTGAAAATCTTGAAAGGAATTCAGCATGCTGAAAGAAAAATCATAATAGTTGTCATGTCAAGCTCCTGTCCTTAGTGTATATGATTCTATACCTAATCAACTTGACATAGAGTGGGTAGACTGGCAGCTTCCAGGAATCAGAAATGAAGGCAGTGAGACACATGTCAGAAGTATGCGAAAGTAGGAGTAGCTAGAAGTATGCAACTGCACTTTGAGTTTCACCTTTGGCACATCATGTTGCCAGCTCTTTTTTGCTGTTATCTAACATAGTAGCCACACTGCTGTGTCTTGTGTACTCCAAAAATGTAGCTCATGGCAATTTTTTCTCTTTAAAAATAGCTGGTTAGAGAAACAGATATTACTAACTGAAAGATGGGGATGCAACTCAGAAATACTGGAGGCAGATGACATAATTCATGCCTCTAGCATTTCATTCTTTATGTAAATAAAGGACAAAATCTTCAAACTATATACTTCCCCACTAGATTGGCAGCTTTGAGATAGAAAAATGTTTTCGTATTGTCAGTTACTATTTCTTTTATATTCAGTATTTTCCTCAGTGTGTGGATGCCAAAATGTTCTTTGTCAGTTGTACAGTATGTACAATTTTCCCCTTTGCTTAGAACCATTCATAATTCATTGTCTGGATTTGACTAACTATATTTCTCATGAATTTACAAATAAGTGAAATTTCTTATACTCTAGTGGCTCCTTGTGGAGTTGCCTTTTTTAGACTGAACTTCTGCACATGATTCACTATTTGTTGAAGGGGTTTTTTCTACATTTGCTTTAATGTACATACAGGTTTTGATTCTTAAGTAGTAGCTATAAAAATAACCCAGATATTTGAAGACAGAAGTCCTTTATAAAGTAGTTCAGCAGTTTCATTATATTCACTTTCAAACTGATTGGTTTCTTGGAATTTTGCCTGACTTTTTTTCAATGTGTGTTAATTCATAAAAAATGCACATAATGAAGTCTTCCAAAAATTAAATGGCAGATGTATTGGGGATGCTCTTACTCTTCCTGAACTGGTCTGAATCATCTGAAGACAGTAGAGCTACTCTACCAAAGTTGAATGACTGTCTCTTTGCAACCTTGTTACTTTGTTACTACCAACATATCCCATCCACTTCTGTCCATTTCTGCAATATACATGACAAAATGAAAACATTCTTTCAGAGAGTAAGAAGAAAACCTTCCAGAAGTTGATAATTACTTACTTAGACAATTAAATCAATATGCAATACTTTAATCGTTGAAATTTTTGAAAGCATGCTTTCAAATATTTGGGGTCCAGAGTAGCATGTACAATCATTGTATTTGTCCACTGAAGTTTAGCAAAAGATGCATCACTTTGTCCTACTCATATGCACAAATATTTATCTGCATGCACTGAAATAAATTCCATATGGGGTTCCAGTTCATGAAGAATCCCTGTGAAAAAGATTCCATGGGTGATGTAGACCATTATGGCTGCTCTTATCAACTACATAAAAGGCTTGGCATATGGGTAGATTAGGTACAACAATTTTGCTATCAAAATGGTCCTCTGGACTAAGGAATTAGATGAAATTGAGATTATAGATTATTACTGGTAATTGCAATTTGCAGATTTGGGCTGATGGAGAGTGAGACAAGGAACACAGGTGGGGGATTGGGCACTACTGTTCTCATAAGATTGTTGACTAATTCATTACGCAGAAAATAGTCGCTATAGATGAATACAAGTGACTTGTTGCATTAGTTGAAAAATGTGCATTTGACTGAGGCAGCAAATTACTAGCAAAAGGAGATGATGTTTTATTTGAGACAGTTGAATGCCGTCCCAATGAACTGATTTCCTTTTTTCTTATTCCAAAACTTTGAGACTGAAACTAAACAAGTTATTAAACAAAACAAAGAAAACTTCTCATAGGTAATAAATAACTGTATTTCTTATTTCTGGGAGGATAGTGTGAGATGATACAGTCTGATTATGGTCAGGTCATACATCTGATTGACGGCATTAGAGCATTTGTAACTGTGGCTGATATGGGACGCTATATTATAAAGTTAGGCAGTTTTATTTATCACCAATTGTTCTGAAAAAATCAGGATTAAAACCTCTCAAATTAGTGCCCTATAAATTAGTTATAATTTTCTTTTTTTGGATCTAGTTCTCTACCTAAGCACGCAATCAAGACCCTCTTATATTACATAGGTGCTGAGGAAACGAGGATCAATATCTGAAGCACTAGGACACTGTAGTGATGAGTATTACTGAAGAGTAAACAAGGAAATTAATCATCCTGTCTTCAAATCAGGATTTAAATGGGGTGATAACACTGAACAAGGAGGAGAAAACAACATATTCAATAGCTGCTCATTAGTTTATGTTATTCATTTATGTACTGAGTGACACGGAGGTCTCAGGGAAAAATACATTAGTTCATCATGCATTGTTTCAGAATATATGTGGAAAGGGACCCGATTAGGGTTGTACACGCAAATTTTAATTCTGATGTCTCCTGTTAATACTTGTCTTTGCAATCTTTAATCTTTATACACGCACACACACGTATGTATATGCATATAAATATACGCTGTAGCAACCAGAATTTTTAGCAAGTGTATGATGCACATGCTCAGTTTGATGTCTGAGCATCATCTGGAGGCAGTAGGAGGCAGGAGGAATTACAAGGAGGTTTTATTCTTCTGTTTGTGGACTTAAACCTGCTTTTAAGCCTCAAGAGAAAAACGAGAGATGATTTTCTGATTTTCTGTTCTTTAAGGTTTAATAAATCTAACAACACTAAGTAGTGAGGTAATTGTGAATGTTAATGCAAAAAACATCCTTGTGAATTTAATTAGCGTAAATAGAGTTTTAAAAGTAACAGATACTTAGAACTGTTATTTTATGTAGATATCTTTATTTCTTCCATTTGATATATAGATTCTGTTACATTTTTTGTGTCATGTCAGAGTGGAGGATCATCTAAAACATGTTGCCTTTAAAAACAATATAAAAATGAATTAGTAAGAGGGGATCCTGCTGAAAGATGATGCTTTGTAAAGTCTGGTTTTGCTCACCTGGAAGTGTGGCACTGTTATAGGTTACTCAAAACCTGAGATCAAATCTTAATGGTGGCGTGACGTGAAATTTGTGCTGGCAGCACAGGCAATCAGGCTCCTTATTTTAAACTGTCTATGGCCAAAGCTCATCTTTGAAACTGTTGTTTCTCATGCCAAAGGGAAGAAAGGAGCACTGCTGCAGCAGCGCTGCCCACACAGCTAGCAACGGCACGGTCTCAGAGGAAACCTTCAATGGAGCTTCAGCTTTGCTGCCATGTGATAGTGAATGTCATATCCCAGGCTCAGAGAGGTGACGAAGGAGAAAGGAAAAGGAGAAAGATATTGTCAGTATATAGTCATATGCTAAGTTACTGTTTTACCACTATAAAATGTCAGGGTTTTTTCATTTTTACTATATTTTCTTAGTAAAGCATTTAGCATATAGCTAAATTTACCCCAAGTCCTGCCTTCTGTCAAAGTTGTTGCTGACAATCTCTGTTCTTTCTACAGATATAGAATAAGCAGAATGATGTCTGCAAACCAAAATGTTCATTTGCAAATGCCTTATTAGGAATATAATGTTGATTTGTTTTCATACATTCAATTAAACACAAGAACAACAGAGGACAAATTAAATTTGTTTTGCTTTTTATTGCATACAAGATAAAGAGTGCTTCAGAGATTAGCTGTAAACCTATTCTAATTAGTGCCCAAAAGCAGATCAATAATTCATCTGTATGTATCTTCCTGTACTTTGCTAGTAATCACAAATTAAATTAATGGCCACACACAACAAATGAAGTGACGGACTCCAGCATTTTTCCTGGGGAGATCAACACCATTTCACTACAGATGTCACAGAGTCTCAGTGGGTCCTACGCTGTTTATTCAGGCAACAGAAGCAAAGTCACACTTAATAGCATGTCAGGCTTCAAGCTATTCTAGAAACACTTTTTGTCCATATAAACCCTAACATATGCACATCAAAAATGTTTTTAAAAGAAACTTTAGCTCCTAATAAAAATTACATAGAGCTTTTATTTTGGAAGCAATTGAGGTTTCCCCAAAGCATTTGAATACATAATGTGTCTGTACCCTGTTATTAAGACAGTTAACTTTCAAACATCAACAATACAATTTTACTAATGGATTTTATTTGTCTTTTCTGACGTTTGGTTTTGCAGCCTGTTTCAATGGTGACCTTTAAATCTCTCCCCTTAGTCAGCTGGAGGATTCTTTTCTGTCTCATTCTTTCTCACACTTTCCTTTTTCTGTATGCTTTTCTGGTAATTTTTATGAGATTATTCCAGGACAAATCACATGATTTGTGATTTCATTGCAGAAAAAGAAGTCCAAAGTTGCTTGAAATGAAAGAAACAAGAAAGCAAATAGGAATCCCACAGGGAATGATTAAGTCATGCTACCAACATATTGTTGTTAATCAACTTCTATATGATCCACTATTTCATTTTTATAACATAATTGAAAGTGATAGATTCACAAGATGAAATGAATCAATAACAAAAGAGAAAATAAACATTTCCCAGCAGCACCTCCAGGTTCACTTATTAGTCAAACAGGGTTTTTTTCTGATGACATAATGCTTCTAGCTTGTTTCATTTGTTATTTTATGGGATTGTCTTTCTTGTGTGACTTACCATTGTCACTACTGACAGAAACTGAGGTGTGCGTTAAGGTGCATTACCTAACTGATGCTGGAATCAGAACATCTGGAACATCTGCCATTTGGGTGGCGTGGCAGGCGGACACGGATACCTCGCTCGGTGACCAGGAGCCGTACCTTCCCCAGTTCTACTCTGTGTCACAAAGACATCATTTCTCTTTGCTTCAACTACTCTTACCAACTCACGCTAGGTAAACAGAAGAGATCAGGAGATTACAGAAGATCAGTTCAGTGACAGAAGGATTTGAACATTTGCCTGGAATATGAGAGGCTTATATTTGAGGCTCTGATTCACTGCAGCAGCAGCCCAGAACTACTCTGGAGCTGATTCGCTTTCATTGCAAAGTCCTGTGAAGAGAAAGCTTTCATTCTGACGGAGAACTAACAAATGCCAGGAGCTCTCAATTTGAGGAAAATACAGTTAGGGCTTTCTCTCTGTTTCAGTTCTTCCGTTCTGTTAAATGGGAATATAGACTGAAATCTAGTGAGAAGCAGCACTGCAGATAATCTCCTACCTGGTGGGGGCTATTCCAGAACAGAATTTCAGTGCTTGCAGTCTGGCTGTTAGATAGCACAGTGTTCAGTCACTGAATCAGTGGCAATTTTGAGAAACTTGCTTTATCTTCCTTGTATTGAAGTCAGTGTCTTCAAAACACATTGCCTCCATAGGGAGCAGAACTGGGTATTTTGATAGAGGCTAGGGCCCGATTCTCCAAAGTTTCACGGTCTGTGCATTAAAGTATCAGTTAGGGAATAGATCTTAAATGAGTGCCAGTAGTCGAATGCTAAATAGTGCTGGTATTCCAACTCCACAGCAATTATTTCAGCTTGTATGTTTTCTGCTAAATAGTTTTTGTATCCTCTCACATCAGATTATTGCACAAGAACAAATAAACCACTGATGGCCCGAAGGATTTTATTCTAAATAAAACATGGAGTATTTACATTTATTCATATAAACAGTAAATGACAGTTGCAATAAGGCTGGCATCATATGAACAAGTTTCAAGGTTAATAAAGATATTCCAAGACAAGAAAATAAATGAACTAGAAAGTGCTTTTTAAACATATACCCTTTCTTTTTACTTATATAAAACACGGACACACACACACACACAAGAATGTCCTTTGAAATAATTGGCCTAAAGAGGTAATTCTGGTTTCTTAGATTTTCATTTGTCTCATTCATTACTGAATGTGTTCAGTATATAAAAATAATTATTTGATTTACAAGAAAGGTGTATTGATTTATGAAAAAGTCAAATTTCAAGCTTTTCAGCATGACCCAGGCCATATCTGAAAAAGAAAGAGAGATCTGGTTTTAACTGGGCAGGTATGATTGAGGTATAACAGAAAGAAGAAAAAAAATATCAAAATTATATTTCCTGAAACACATGGTTTCTAACAAATATTTAATTCATTTTTTAATGTCTTTAATTTTCAGGTTGCTTAAAGTGAGCTGAAAAGCTTTTGGAGGATGTATACATATATGTTATATGAATTAGCTCTTCTTTCAGACTTTAGGCTGAGATTATTATTATATTTTTATTATTAAAGGGCATATGTCAACAGTAATTGAGATTTGCATGTTCATGCAATGGAGAATACTAACTCACAAAGCACGGCCAGTCCACTTCTTCATAGCCCCATCCTATTATATACCATCACACTACCAGTCAAGAAATAACTGTGGACCATTGTCTTCAGGACTCCTAAAGTAGAGCTAGATGGTCAGTCTTCACCTTACAGTGCTGCCTTGTGATTTTCTGTGTAGGACTTGCACATGCTGACAAGCATCTTTTCATACATCACATTTAATTTGGTGCTTCATCTATACAGAGTAAACAGTTTGTGCTTTATTGATCCTATGGTCAGACATAACTGCACAGGAAAACCCAGCTGAGAAAAAAAGTTGAGCTTTGGTTCAGCTTGTCTGTATTTGATTCAGTTTTAATTCCACAAAGCAACATTTACAAAAAAGAAAATAACATCGTAACTTTCCAGATTAAAACTGAAAGCAGTTCTGTTGATTGTTCTGATGTTCACCTTGAAGAAAATTATCATACCCTCCTCACAAACTTATTTAGTTCATGGCCATCTATGGCAATTATCCAGTGTTGACACATTTAATTGATTATAGAAGACAAACTCTAATTAAATGGCAATCTTCCAATTTTAACAATGCTATCTTTTATTTTTTAAATGCTTTCTTATCTAGTTCATATTGTGCTTCCAAGCACCATTTTTGCTTTTTTTTCACATCTGTTTTTGGCATAATAGTGACCTTCCTCTTTGATTTGCTGGCCTTCCCAGATGCTACAGGAAGGTGGAGAGAGGTAAATAAGTGAGTAGGGCTATCACACATGTATCTCGATTCTTCTAGATATGACTCTTTGTATCACACAGAAATATTTTTCAAAATATGAGGAATTTTTTCCTCTCTCTGGACCCTTGGACATCCAGCCACCCACTCACGTCTTCTGAACACTGATTTAAACCAGACACTATTTCTGTGGACCTTGACACATTTTTACAGTGCATGTGCGACTCACCTGCATGGCATGGAAATAGTAATTCCAACATTTCCTGGTATCACTTTTACTGTGCATGTCCTACTTAATCAATTCAGATTTTTCAGCAAGCATGATGCACAGGAATCTTGAAAACCCTGGCAGGAGGAGTGCAAGCATTTGAATAAGTGAAAGAAATTTCATTCTTCAAGGAAAGCTCTTTTTCATATTTCTTTTTCAAGAGAGAACAGAGATGCTCTGAAAAAGTACATTCTGAATTCAAGGAGATCCCTTAAATTGGGGAATATTATTAGGTTATTAATACCTCTAGAAATATTATGAACCTTAATTGTATCAACTTAGGTAAGTACTACATACTAAGTTCCTGCTATGGGGAAAATAAATAATAGATTATTCTACATTTGTGACCTGCAAAATGTAAAGGTGAAAGTGTCAAGATAAGCAATATGACACCAAGTGTTTCCTGCCAATATCCCCATCCAGTTTTACGGACCTTTTTAGGTTGCCGTTCTGAAGTTCCCTGAAGCTATCAGACTGCAAGATCTTCTCAGAGAGAACAAAACCAACCAAACTTCTTATGTGTGATTTAAAATTTTTGTTACTTGTTGCTGATGCCCATGTTTATTGTCAGTTGTAATGGTTTTTAGAGGAGACTTATATAAGCGCTATTTGAACTTGCTGAGGATACATTAGGATTTTGAGGAGGTCAAAAATGATCTAAAATCCTTCTGCATACACTAAGATTTCTCTCTTATTACTGCTCCAAATATCTGTATAGTACGTACATATATATGCATATTGTATGTACATGTATGTATATGCAAACCTAGAAAAATACTCGAACATGGTTCATGTTAAATTTTAAGTGAAGTTTTACAATTGGATTAATTTTAATAATCATCTTTTTTGTGGACAGCTGGTATCTTTCTCATATAAGATATGTTTACCATTTGAAATAAAATTCTTCCTGTTGCTGATTAAGTTAACCAGTTTATTTTGTTAGGTTGCTAATGACGTGCAATGTCTGTATTTTCTGAAAGAAAAGCAGTAGAGGAAGTAAATTTGCACATAAGTTATATATTGAGTGTTCAAGGTGTCACAGTCAGAGTAGATGTGAATGAATTCATACTGCTTAGTATAAATTGGGATCTTGCTAAACCAAATATAGCTGTACTGTTTGTCCATGTCAAATGTTCATCTCATTCACTATTCTTTGTGCACAGAACCTACCATTTGATCCTCAGGGTACAAGCAACACCTCGTCATCAACTCCTTGTCAGTCGTACAAGGTTGTGTTACTCTTTATAATGCCTTGATCGCCAGTTTTGCAAACCGTCAGTTTTAACTGCCGACCCTGGTTAGTGCAAAGATCAAGAACATCATTTTCTTGCCTACTTTTGTGAGCCGACAGTATGCCATGGTGCAACAGTGCCCAGCCAGAAGTAGTGTAAAGATTAATTTCAGGATTGTGAATTGACCACACGCGACGTTTAATAAGTCTCTTTGGACTTTCACCAGCGCAACATGGGAAGTGTCCGACAAGGAGCAGGAGGAGCGATAAGGGCAGCTCCCTAGGGAAATGAGCCATGAGCTGAGGGTGCCCCAGCTAGTACCAGCAGGGTATTAGCTCCACCAACAGTCCCAGAGACAGCAAGGAATGAATCAGGGCCAGGGTCCATCCAGAGAGTCCTCTCAGAGGCAAGAGGAGGTGGGCCAGAGGCAGGACTGGAGACAAGGACACAACACAGATTCAACTTCTATTCAGGAGACAGGACAGAGAGAGGGGAGCCCAGACCGGAGCTGAAATGGGGCTCCTGGTGGGGGGTCCCAGGGCAGGATGCTCAGGGCAGTTAAGGCCTCATGGCCCTGACAGAGCAATGTGTTAGAAACTATGTTAGGATAAGGTAGGGTGCAGGCAGAACACAGTAATCAGCTTCTGAGCCAACCTTTGGTCATACCTTAGACTCAAGATAGGGTGGACCAGATATTTAGGACTTCATATTCAGTTTTTTTCTTCTCACTACTGCCATGAGCAAAAGTTAGGAAATTTGGCAGCTCTTCTATAAACTTTTCCTTAGATTTCCTACACTTTATTTCCTGTAATTTCTAATTTATCCTTATATTTTATGTTTGACATTACATCTGCCTTTCATACTTATTCTCTACTTACTTTCTTATAGGTAAGAGCCTGCCAGAGGTTGGACTGTCGCTCAAAATCTTATTTTGGATTGTTTTCTAATGCCTCGCCCATGGCATTTGAGAGAACGTGGCTTCACCTAAAGCAAAAATTGCAAGGATTATATGTTTCTAATGTTAAAAGCCTTACCAACGAGGCATTTTCCAACAACCATTTTGTAACATTAATTCTCAAACATGGAAGATACTGTCTAAGCACTTGACCTCAGTATAACTAAGCACACAGGCTTCAGTAGTTGTATGTATGTAAATATATATGGTACCTTTCATTCTTTGCCGTGCTTTCCATTACAACAGAGTGAACAAGTGTTAAGCAAAGCTAGAATAGCAATATCGGACAAATTAGCTGGGACAGAGAGGATATACATAGATATCTAATTAAAAGATCTGACTGTAGTTCTAGATCCTTTGATTATTTACTCTTAAATCTCCCAGTGCAATGCAAATTATTCAAGCAAAAACCACAGACAAATTAAAAATAAGTACAAAAGCAGCTGCTGTTAAGTAGCTAATCTAGACTTAGACTAGCCTTCAAACTCCTTCACCGCTTATCCTGAAAGGAACAAAACATTTCATCTTTCAGAGGCCGCAACTAAGACTGTGATGTTATCTTTCTAACAGTATGGCTTTGAACTGTGACATTTATTCTGACTTCCACATTCATTCCTATTCCTAGCTTCATGCTGAAAGAGGACTTCATTCATATTTGCAGATATTCTTTTGTCACTGTTATTCAACCTTTACCTTGAGGCTTTCTTTTCCCCCATAGAAAAGTGTTTTTATGAAATTTGGTCCATTGAATTTCATGATCATTTCTGAAAGCAAAGAGCACTTTATGATAGCTTTATCTCTGCAACAAAGAGTATGTGTTAACAGAAGGGATTTGACCAATGCAGATTCAAATATTTTAAAAATTGTCACTGATGATTGAGTGATACTATCTACATGAAATCATTTGAGGACTCAAAGGTGAACATTTGAGGTGATATTCTAGCCCATCTAAACTTAAAGCTTTTCTAACAATTTTAATGGAGCCTGGATTCTGCCCCTTCCTTTTACTTATTGTTCTACACTGAAAAGATAACTAACTGATAAATAAAAATGTGAGTAATAATTCCTTTCCTTTTTTTTCAACGTAGTAAGTGAGCAGAGAGTACCAGATAGGGGAACAGGATGGAAACAGGTGACAGGACAAAATGATCAAGTGACTGTGAACACAGTCTGATTGATAAAGGGGGATGATTGGAGCTGCTAAGAGTTTCAAAAGAGGAACATTACACCACAGGAGTGCAACTTGTCTTCAGAGCTAGTCTTTGAATCTGAGTGTAAAAGAGAAATCTCTGGGCACAGAGGGTACAGTTCAGAAGAGGCTGAAGAGGTATATTTTAGCAATACTACTTTATAAAAATGAAGTAGCAAGGGAGAAACATAAACGTATTTACTGAGAAGAAATAAAGGAGTTTAGATGAAGGGTCATGTCACCTCAACTCTCCTTTTCTGTAAAACAGATCCAGCTGCTGCTGCTTGTCTTCACTTAATCATCCTTCGCAAGAACCCAATTATTTTGTCCATTTCCCCTTCTTGTTTCTCAGCCATGTTCCTGATGATTGGTTCCTGTATTTCTCTGTGAATAGGGGTCTGTGAAGAACTAAAAATCTTAAAACCTGTTGCGCTCCTCTTCCTTCCCAGAAGGACAGATTCTTCTGCACGGCCATTTAAAGAGGAAGTAAAGGAGTCAAAACAGAAGCAGAGAGCTGGAAAGAGAATGTGGAGGATCTTTTAGTGTTGTAGCATTTAAAGGCAATTTTTGAGTTCCCACCAAGTAGTGCATGGCTGAACAGTGCAGTGTCTAGTGCCTGAATTAAAGTATCATCTCCTTTGTTCTAAGTAATTAAAAGGTGTCAAGCTAATAAGAAAAGAAAAAATTACCTGTACTTAAAGATAGGAAATTATTGAAACAATTCCAAAAGATAGAGAACGTGTAAGATTAGACTGAAAACTAAGAATTTATTTTAATTTTGTTAATTAGTTTTCATTTTCTGAGCTGTCCACTTACCATGAGAAATGCAACAGCACTTTTACAGCCCCTATTTATCCCACTTTTGAATCTTTCAGGAAGTTTCCATGGCAACATCACACGAGTCCATCAAAACAATTAGCAGTAACTTTGTGCATTACCTGACTCAGCATCTCATGACAACTAGCCTATTGGTGAGAAACGCTGAGCACATTACTGTTCTGTCTAGTGTTTTGCAGCCTTCTGTTCAGTTTGATGTTTCTACATTCTTCTGCTTGGTGCAAGAAAATTACTGAAAAGTAAAAATTTTATTAGAAAAAGACTTACTTTTAATAGAGGATTTCTTGAATTTACTGATTCCTGTAGGGCCTATCTAAAGATGGAGGGAAAGTAACATTATGTTTTGGCTAAGGAGTCTTGTTCCAGAAGCAAGAAAGGGAGCAAATCCCAAGAACAGCAGTCTGTGATGCTTTTTATTTTCTTTAGAGGATGCTGATCCACGCCAGCTCTTTAGCTAACATAGATTAACTTGTCTTTCCCAGTTTCGCTTCATTGGCTGGCACACTGGTCCTCCTGCTCCTTTCTTTTCCACACCTACTCCAACCATCCTTATGAGAGGAGGAACAGTAATCTGGAGTTAGGTGCCTCTCCCACCGCACACCTCTGCATGGTCAGAGGCGAGAGTAGACAATGCAGGATGCTGAGTATTCAGCATAGCTCCCGGATGGGACATAAGGTATTATCTCCATATCGATAGCAGGATTTGTTCTGCAGTGACTATAATTTTAGTCCTCTATATTAAAGCACATCTAAAAAACAATGACAAGAAACTGCAATGGTCCTTTTTTATATAAAAGGATAAATAGAGCATTTTATTAACACTTTTTGCAGCAACAAAAGTGACACAGTCCACATCTTTTTCATTAAACACAGCAAAAGCTATGGTCACATTTTACATCACTTTGAGGCACAAAGCAAAATACTTTTTTCTTAAGGTCAAGGTATGATTTGCATTAAAAAAAAGGAGAAGAAACAATCCTCAAGTTGTATATTGCGGTAGCAGGGTTTCCAATCACTAGCACGATACAATGAACAGACCAAGAATCCAGAATGGATTATTACATACAATAATAATCATTTGATTGAATTAAGAAATGGATCATTGTTGTCATTTTAGAGTATTAAGAAGTGGTCTGGTGTTGCTAAATTCAGTTGGTTCAGTTTGGTTTAATCCCAACAACCCCAAATATATACAACAAGCTAAATGAAGGTTAATATATAGTCTAGAAGATTATGCACTTTGTAATGCATTGCACTTATTGCTTGGTACACTAATGTTGCAGTCACTGTTGAGTTATGCTAAAAAGTCAAGCGTGATGCTTGTTGGCTTCTTTCAACCCAACACTAGTTATTTACCACTTTGGTTTATTGTGAGTTCATATGTTACTCATATTCAGTGTCCATTATTATTAGGTTTAACCGAAAGACAAATACATTTTTTATTTCAGGGATTTCTAAAATAGCAACATTTTCTATAATTACAGTATCTTCAATAAACTTATATCTATGTATACAACTGTGGCACGATGTGTAAAAATATGAAAGCTATTAAGGGAAGAATAAGGGTTAAATTATTCTCTGTTTCTTCTATTGGCTTCAAAATATTCTGCAAAACAAATACATCCTTTTTCATAGGGCTACTTGCTCATAGTAAATTTCTCTTTGGAATTTTGTAAAAGACTATATCTTCTTCTAGGTTATATTGGTTTTTTCTCTCTAAAGACACCAGTACAAAGTTGGAATATACTGCAAAGAACAGAATAACAAAGCTTGGTTTTGGATAAAGGAATTTGACAGTCTGCATGAAAAGTCAGACAGCATTATATATTGTTTTTATGTTAGTTGATAAATGCAGGGAAGAACATGACAATGCCTATAATTTCATAAGATTCTGTAAAGAATAGAAATAAGAATTTGTGCCCAAATATTCAGTATAAAACTCCTAAATAATTCCTTTATTCATCACAGAGTAGCCTGCAGCATGTAATCACGATAAACATACAATATGCCCTATTTGTTCTTTAGGCTTGATACAATTGCCATTAAAGGAACTGGATCAATCCTCTGTAAATGCCTAGGACTCAACCTTTCTCCTTTAAGAAAGCTCTTGTCTTAGACTAAACACACAATTCCTACATTGCACTGAGTAAACGTGTGTATTTAACACAATCTCTTTCAATACAGTGTAACAAATATATAAGTGCATTTTTAATGATCAAGTAATTTTGGCTTTCTAAAAAGAGCATTAGATGTGCCAACTTGGTTGCTTAGTTGTGCTTTAATCCTTAGTTATGAGTTTTAGCTCTTGTATACCTTAAGTATCTAATTGCCTCTATAGTTTTGACCAGTAAACCCTTAAAACTCTAATGTTTATAGAACAAATATAACCTAATGAAAGTGATGACATGTCACAACTCATACAGATTGCACTTTGATGTATTTTTTTACAGTAAGACCTTCCTGTTTGATATGTGTTTACATGTTTATACCACATTTTATTTCTGTGTGCAAACAATCACAATGAATTTAATCACAAACACTACAAAATATACCCAATATTTAGGTTTGTTATGAATAATCTCCTTCCTTGTAGTTGTATGAGTCTTGTACTTCCTCTTGTACAAATTCCTCTTTTTTCTCCCAACCATTAGGCCAACCACCGTTGACCTGGGTTGTAGCACCATAAGACTTGGTGGTACCATAATTTACATAATTCTGAGTAATGTCCCCTGTCTCTTCAGCAAGTTCATCTTCATGAATAAAGCCACATTTCTCTTCACTTGTCTGTTCAGGGTCTGCCCAGGGTTGTTTCTCTCCTGAAGCAAATATGCCATAGAAGATAACACCTCCATAATGAACTAAAGCAGCAATGAGGAAGACATACTGCCACTCTTCACGTGTCTGTAAAGAAGAAATTTGCTAAATCAGACCAGTGCATAGACTTATCTGACTCTTCTGAGCTGAAAGATTTAAATTAGGGATTGAGGCTGTGGTGGGCAGCACACCTAAAACATTTAAGTGTCCAGTTTCCAGTTATTTATATCTATCTTTCTTTGAAAAATCACTATTTATTAGCCTGCAAAAGCATTGACCTGGTGAGCATATACCGAAACACGCTTCAAATTTGCAAGTTCCTAGATGCTGTCCCCTGGGGGTCCCAGACTCTAATATGGATAACATGGCAAGTTGTACTAGGGAAAGGTCTTTTTCTTGAAACCAATAGTATTAAACTGGAGGATCTGAAAACTGTGTTGCCATTTACCTTGTTCTTTGTCATTGCTCCGACAATTATAGGGCAAACCATTCCAGACAAGGTCCCGACTCCATTAGAAATCCCCATTAAGATGCTGGCATACCTCGGGGCAATGTCTAAATGGTTGACATTGAATCCTGGAATACAAAGGTCAACAAACATCCATACGAAAAGCAGAGCATTACTTCAGTTCTGAAAAGTAATGCTATCACTTGACAATTTTACTATGACATATTTGGGCTGTTTAATTGCATTTCTTTTTCTCTAAAAGGCTTATAATGGTTAAATATTCCTAGAGAGACTCTAGGGTTTCATTTTCTTTAAAAAATATATTATAAAAGGATACCAAATACATTTTCTTCCCAAAATTGCTGTTTTTAAAAAAATCCCAGTAGTGGCTGTGTGGAGTAGAGAACCCAGAATATACTTAGGCAGGGAGAAAGTTCATATTTTGCAGCATCATTCATGACCATTTCATGCTGTAAATAACATGTCATTTCTTCTTCCAGCTTGTACCACTTTCCTATTGCCCACATTTTTCTTTCTGTTACACAGACCAGCAGCAGGGAGTTCCCTTCTGTTCTTGAGTGGTAAAATGAAGGGAGTAAAAAGACAGTATCTATAAATGATTTATTAATTATTTTTATAAAAACTTGTTTGTTCTCTTGCATTTCAGTGAGCTTAATTTTGTTGAAATTTATGCAATAATTATTTAAATAATCTTAGAAAAAAAACATGCTTCTCTGAAGTGACAGAACTCATTGTCCCCAAAATAAGCATGTAAGTGAAAACAGAAGCTGAATCTTTGGATACAGAAATGCAATAAAAGGGGAAAGGCAGGCAGTAGGATATGCATAACTGTTAAAGAAAGTGCAGTACACTTTTCAAGTTGTACAAAACAGGCATGATACCTTGCAGAATACATGGGACTGAGGACAGATTAGATTATGGAGAGTTTAGATATTTGGCACAAAAGAAAAGAGAGCCTGTTTTAGACATAAGGAACCAGCATGGGAGAGGATACTTAGATCACAGTGGGAAAACAAGGGAAAGCCAGGTGACTTGTGTTTGGGAAAGACAGAGGCAAAGGGGTGATATATCAGCAGGAAAGGGGAAGAGCTGAATTTTAAATCAGAAAAAAATTGCTAGTAATTAGGCCCCAAAGTAATAAAATAATGCAACACCAACAAAGCATTAATTAATATACAGTGGAGAAAAATAGTAAAGGGCCTATATTTAAACAAAGACATGTACATTTAGGTATCATTGTATAATGCCAGTCCATTTGTGTCATACATTTGATTTCAAGAAAAATCTACGGCGTACCATTAGCACCTCACTGCAAAGAAGGTCTAATCTGCTGCAATGAATATGGAAAAGATTGAAGTATTTGAACAAAAATAATCTAATATAAAAGATGTATTGATTGTACTTTCCTTTGTAATGATCATAAATAATGTCATTTGGAATTCTGAGGTTTGCTTAAATCACTATCAATGAATAAAAACCAAATGAGGTGTTCTATCTCTTAAGAGAAAATAATCTACTAATGATGGTAATATAATCTTACCAGATATGGCGAATCCACTAAAGCCTACAGCAAGCACTAAGAATGAAATAGCCACTCCTTTACTGTGAGAATATCCCACTACGAGAAGAAGAGTTGCTTCCATACCAAAACCTGGGGAAATCATAAACAAAACCAGGCATCAGATTTAATTTCCTCTCAAATATTGCACACCTTAGGATATGGCGATATTTCATAGGAAGAGGCAAAACATTACCTCAGAGTGGAATATAGTCAGATATTTCTTTCATCCTTAAAAACCACATGTTCTTGCTGCCTCAAATAATCCTTATTTTATTCTTTGTATGCTAATTTACTGTTACTCCCTCTCAGCTTTAAGATGAAAAGAAATACTTGTGATTTGGTTGGGTCATGTCAGCCAACCCTAACGGGAATATACACTTAGCTCGCTTATGAATTTTGCAGCCCTTATCACAGCCAGGATTCAGCTCAGAAGTCAGATATGTAATCTCAGGTCATTGTTTGGGCTCTCTTAGTGCAGAGGGTGTTTGGATGAGGAGCTAAGATTCAGTAAGTAGCTAAGGATAGGCAAATTACCCCCGCAAAGCTCATCTGTTTTTTTAACAGTCAAAATGCTTTTTCAAATACCAAACATCTATGTTGAAACTGGGAACAAGAACAACTGTGTTTACTTTTATTTAGTAACCACATCTGTAATACACAAAAAATGTACAACATATCGCTTCATAAGTACATAAAACCATGCAGTTTGTTTGTTTACTGTATACAGTGTACTATATGGACATTGAATCTGTACAAGAAGCTTTTTAATAGAAAAAGAGGACTTACCTCCACAGTTCATTATCTTTCTCACAGTAGTGGTGGACAGAATCTGCCTGCTTCTTAAAAAGTCTGCAATTTGTCCCCCAATAGGAACAATAATTGTCATCACTAAATGTGGCACAGCAGACAAGATACCCACCTAAAATAAATATTAGAATTAGCAGAGTATAAACAGTAAGAAAATATTGATTCTTCATTTTCTGAAGCATTCAACAACTAATTAATTGTTTCTCTTCAATTTCAGGCTATGTGCTAAAACTAAAAATCTTAGCTTGGTTTATTAAATGAAAAAAACTGTTTATCTTAAGTTGTCGTTGTATTTTATGAAAGACAGCCAGAGTTTTGAAGAACCTCTGGTGTCGTGACACTTTTGGTTTATAGATTGTTTTCACAGTTTATATTTAAGCTAATGACTTTTTTTCCCCCCCGATTTATAGCCCCTCTGCCCTTTCTTTTCAGAAAATTTATGATCAAATGTATTGAACTGAATTGCTACATTTCTGTTGGTGATGTCTTTGGTGTAGCATTGCCCAGTAAACCTAACACGTCCAGACAGATTCCCTGTGGATCATCCTCACATGCACAATGATTTGCCTTTGATTTCTGACCACCCCTCAATTTCACGTGGGCAAAAGATATGTCTGAGAAACTCTGTACGTAGTGAAAGATAACAGGCTAAATATCCACTGACAATATTCACAATGCTTTACATACTAGCAAAGTAAGACATAGTAATTTTGTGATGACTGTTCCAAGATATAATAATATATTTGAAGACCTTTCCTTCAAAGCAGGACAGGGCGTCTGTGAGCATGGCACTGCCGCTTGCTATCTCCTGTCAATGTAACTGCCTTGCAAATAGTTTGATTTAGTACACACGGCGTTTTGTTCTAACGGGGAGTGCTGATTATTGTGTATATGTGAAAAAGTGCTTAAGCAGAGGGGTTATTTGCATAATTCCTGTCTGAAGAGTGTATCAGCTGGCCTGATGTCTGACTTTTGAGTTACATCAGTGTGCAGAGCAGACAGACTCCATGAGAACAAAAAGAAAACAAGTTTTCTCTACTCTTCAATTAAAGTTGTGAAATTGTATATTTCCCTACAGTTTATATATGCGGCAACTATGTTGTGACAGCTATCTTCATGTTAATAAAAGTTTCTCCCAATAAGCCAGATATTAACTATGAGGTAACTATGGTATTGCAGTTACTGCTTTGCGGTGTTCCTGACTAAATGATAACTATTCATTTATAGGAATCCATATCCACAGCAGGTAAAAACTGATTTTGCTGTCATTGATTACAAAGCTCTGCATTTCTTTGAATACACTCTGAGAAAAATCTTCTAGAACAAAATGATCAGATTAATTCTATAGGATGTGACCACTCATTGCATGCATAACAGATGATGTTTCAAGCATAGCAATGCTTCTTAAAAGAACTCCAGCTAAAGATGGAAGCCCACCCTTAAATGCAGGATGGCATTACATGATTTTGACAGTACTCCATAATATGGCAACATTTTGGAAGCTACTCATCTAATTGTCAGTTACACCACAATTTAGGGTGACAATACCTCATGGAACACAATCAAAAGAATACAGGTCTCTCAAAAGCACAAGCCCCTTAGCTTTCACAAAAAGGAAATCTGTATTAGTAGGCTTGTGTGCATGTATCTATATTTACTTTACAGGTCTGATCCAAAATCCATATGAATTACACGGAACCTTCCCTTAGGGAATCATCTCTATGTCTTATATTTTGCCACCATCTCTTTCACTTCCTAAGTGAAAAAGGGGGAGCAGTTCTCACCGCATTAAAGGGGGATATAGGAAGGTGATAAATTGTACTATCCTTTCTAAAACTAGGTGGTCCTGCTTTGTAAAATGCACCTGGAAAAATGGAACCACTTGTCAATGCTTTCTTTACAGCTTTGGTGTGATCCTGCATCCCCTGGGGTGTCGGGGACAGAAGTGCAATGGGTCTCTCGATACCTTTCTAATACGGTGCATGATCTGGTTTCAAGCACTTAACTGAAAGTCTTTTTACAATATGGCCCCAAGTAGATCATCACTTAATCTCATCCTGCCTTCACCTTCCCCTATCCAACCCTGTGTCATTGTTATTACTTCACTTATATGTGCTGGTCAAGGAAACAGTAACTGGGAGGGATAAGATTTAAGACTTGTAAACCCATGATAAAGATGCAGAACACGTTTCTTCTCCTAATAAATACCACAAATGTAACTCTGATATTTATTCAGCTAAGATAAAAGCTTTACATTATTTTTACATACCTTGCTTATTTCAAATCCAAACACTTCCTCAAAGTAAGCAGGCTGACTAATAAGCAGCAAGTAAAAAGTCCAGCTTCTACAGAAGTTTGCAACAATTATTGCATAGACTGGCATAGATGTAAAAAATTTTCTCCATGGAGTTTTGTATTTCTGAAACATAGAAAGGGGGATCCAGTCACCATTTTGATCATTATCAACTACTTATCTCCCCCTTTCATATCTGTTATTTTTACCTGTACTCCAACAAGCTCATATATACACAGCTTTATTTATCTGAATTCCAATGACTTCAATTATCATAAAATACATGCATCCACATTTGGGTGATCAAGATTTAATTTAAAAACATATGCAAATAAAAATTACTACAAAATACACAAGTGGAGAAACTCAGTGATACTTAGCTGTATCAAAACACTCATGTGCAACTGCCATTATCTCAATCATGTAAACATGAACATACTAAGTCCAAAATTATAATTTTACTTTAAAGGACAATGCTGTTCTATCTAAGGCAACAGTCAGATTTACTCTCTAAGTACACAATTTCATCCAGATTTATTTTAAGAATTTTAGCATTTAAATCTTAATCCCAGCATTCTGAATAATTTTTTTATCAAACCTCAGCTCAAACTGCTTGGTCAGTATATTTTTTTGTTTGTTTTGTTGTATTTTTAAAATTAATTTCATAATGAAAAAAAAAAGACAGATGGACAGAACTACAGTCCTGCTGAGTCCCAGCACCTCTCCATGAGCCCAGGGTTCTGCCCATCTGTGTTGATCCAAACACAGCATCCAGACCCAGATGAGTGTTTGAAAATTGCTTCAGCAAGGTTTCAGGCTGGATTTGGTCTACTGTTGAATTGAATACTGGCTTTTCTTCAAAGAAAAACAGCTCCTAGACGGATCTATGCAGTACCTTGTATACCTAATAAATTACACTTAATTAAGAGCTAAGGATTAAGAGTGACTTAATTAATGAGAAGCCAGCCAGAAAAGCTGACTTGGTACTATGGGAAGAATTTCAGCCTAAAAATTTCAGAAGCAACTGAACTATTGATACTAACTAATCGCTTCAAAAAAATGTTTAGTTAAAGAGCAACAATAAAAAATAGACAGAAATTATCCAACCCAAGTAAGAATTATATGGACATCCTTCAAAGTATCTCATTTCATGTCAGATTTTCAAAAGCACTTGTAGGTATAAGAAACCATCAACACTGCTGAACGCATTTGAATATTAACCCAGACACTTCCTCAAGAACACCTAAAAATGTCAGCTATCAAAGAAATGACTCTGTAATATTTCCAGTTCCCTATTTAATCTGTATCAAAGGTTTTTTACTAAGAGAAAAATGGTTTATTCCTGAGTTCAGTCAAGAACCAATTAGAAAACATAATGAAGAGTGGTAGTGAGGGTCTACCGGGAATGGATGGTGTAAAAATCTGAGCAGTCAAAGTGAGGCTAAAGAACCAAAACTTTTTACTTTCTTGAGTTAGTAAGCATGGTGATAGTTTCTTTAAAGCTTTTCAATAGTTGAAGAAGTAAGAAAATTATTATTTAGCATGATGAGAATATTAAGTAGCTAGACAATTCTCTGAGTTCATAGTTAATTTTTTAGGAGTTCTTGAGAACTAATACAGCACAGAACTAAGTCAGATTATGAGAGGCTTGATAGCATGTTTCCAGCAAAGTTACCACAATAATGGGGAATGTTCCTATGACTCTCCCAGCATGCTGTATTGCAACTTACAGTCTTCCTTGCAAATTAAACAGAATAGTCAGGATTTGCTTTTTTGCTGATGTTCTGAGGACCTCAGGACACACTGAGTAATGCTTTTCCACCAGTTTACTTTTAGGAAGAGGAAAACCTTCCAGAAGGGATTTTATAGGAAGTAAATTAATCACTTGAACTCAAGGTACTACAACCCCAAAGCCATTCAATTGTTTGAAACTTGTTTTTCTTTCTTAAAAGAGAAGGATGTTTGATTTTGTTGTTGTTGTTGTTTCTATTTGGTTTTTTTGGTGTTTTATTACTATCTCATAGGAAACGTGTATAAGTAATATTCTTACTTCCATTGCACCTAGGAGGTTGGCACTCTCTCCGATGCTTTCTTCTATGTATCTCCTTTCTTCATCTGTGATCGTAGGATGCTTTGCAGGACTCTCATATGAAACCAAAAGCCAAAACATGTACCAGACTATACCAAAGCTCCCTTTGGAATGGAAAGAAAGACTTTTAAAAGATGCATAGTAAAGCAGCAAACAACGAAAAAATCTGTAAATAATTATAACAAATTTAAATGGCAATTGTTGTTACTGCTCTTCTACTGAGTCATTCTAACAGAGACTCGGATCCTGCAAACAAGATTTGTGCAAAATACATGCAGAGCTGGACCACATTGAAGTCTTCTCTGTTTCATTTACAGAATGATTTCACTGTAAGTGAATATTCACTGATATTTTAGCATCAATTTGTACAATGCAATGCAATGAAACAGCTTCCATTTCATTTCACCAGACCATAAATGAAGTTCCATTCTGCTTTAAACCACTCCTGTTTGATTACTGCACTATTTTTTTTGCCTGCAAAATACAAGATTGTGGCATTGTTTTCAACATAGCAATGCACTTCATGACTAGTTTATTAAATATCTATAAGGTTTTCCCCTAATTCACAACAACTTTACACTGCAAAATGAACTCCTTTGGGACATTTTTTTTTCCATCAGTGTAAGTTAAGGTAGCACAAATAGTGTGGATGAAGTTATGTAGTTCTTCAGATAAAAATCAGGACATCTTAGTCAGGGCAGGTTCTCTAAACTTACAGTTGTATAAATGAAAGAGCTATGTTACATGATCTGAGATACTATAGATCTGCATAGCAGTTTGCACTACTTGTACTAGAAGTGATGAACATTTCACCACGAACTAGCTTCTCTTCTCATTTAATAATGTTGCTTTCCTACTGTCTCCTTTAAATTCTATTCTTTCTTTGTCCTTTTCTCTAGACTGTATTTTTAGCTCTACAGACCCACTTCTCTTTTTCTTGGCCTCTTAACAGTAGCTTTTACACTTTTAGAAAGGGCAGAGTAAGGTCATACATTATTGGAATGAAATGAGCAAAAATGCATACCATACACATAGAACACAGAAGACCACCCAGTATATTGCACTAGAATTCCAGCTAAAGGCATTGCAATAACAGCTCCTGCATAGGAACCTACAAAACAAGACACGTGTGGATGAAAAGGGAGAAAAATTCTGTCTCAAAATACTTTTACATTACAAATGAAAGAAAGACAAAAATAGAAGGTTACTTACCACAAAAGGAAGTGGTTGCTAACCTACTTCTTTCTAATGGGGGGGCCCACTTGCTCCAAATACCGTGGCAGGCAGGGTAGGTGACCCCCTGGGGAATGGGTGTGCCACAAGTTAGCTAATGCTGATCAATCACTCAGTTCATTGTTTTTGCATGATACTTTTTGTTTTAATTGCTACAAACAAGAAGTTAAGAATGCTTTGCATTTCTATAGACAAGTCTCAGCATAGCCATAGAAAAACTTCAATTTGTATTAAAGATGAAATGGGGTTTGTATATCACTCCAAATTATTAAAGAGGCCTTATGAAACAGATATAAAACATAATTATTTCCTTTTACTCCCCCTCTCCCTTCCAGGAAAGAATTGCAAAGAATCAAAAAAAAAGAATCTTAATGCATAAGTACAGAGTCAAAGGAAGGATGAAAACACAGACCCTCTGGAGTCTTTCTAATGCTGGGCTGATTTCTCCAACCCTCGGTTTTAGTGGCCTTCTAACTTTTTTTTTTTTTTTTTAATCTAACATTTAAAGTATCATTTAGGAAATACAGATTACTGTTCCACTGCTCTAAAACTAGAAAATAAGGTCAATAAGAGCTTAAAAATATTATGTTAAGAGAGAAGTTTTTCACTATCTTTGTCTTTAATGAACCTTCTTGAGCACTTAAAGCAAATAATGGAATGATGTTAGTTGGTTTGATTTTAAACCAGTTACTTTTTAGGTGTCTCTTCAAAACCAGCTTTTAACTTACTAATAGAAAAACTAAAAAAAAAGAGAAAAACAAACAAACAAACAAACAAAAGTTACATCCTGCAGTGTTGAAATTTTAGAAAATGTAATATGAAATGTACAGTAATTTCTCACAAAATTCCTACTTAAGAATTATTATGATGTATGCATAGTTATATAGAGTCACTTTCCTCTTAATCTGATGTTTTTCTTCCTATGAAAAAAAGTAGAAAAAAATAGTAACTTTTTGCAAATATTGAGGTTATCATAAATGTTGAGATTATTGGTCTCAATATGCAAAAGGCTGTAAAATACATTCTTCCATTTTGAAAGACGATCCAATAACCAATTTCATGTTCATTTCAGTCTTTTTGTCAATTTTTCAAAAAAATACAAAGAAATAATCTTAACATTGTCAGGGTTTATTGTAAACCTTCTTCCGACGGTCCTGTTTGAGATGCCTTGCATTCACAATTCCTTTGAACAGTATCACAGAAATGAGTGGGTGTAAAATAGGTATTTTATTTTTTAATTACCCACTTGCTTCCGTTCCTCTCCTCTTTGCAGTCCAGCACGCCTCTGTACATGCAGATCACTTTTCAGGAATGGATCCAGATTTATACACATATACTTTAAGAACTTGATTGACCATTATCTAACTTTCAGGTATATTCTGCACCCTCTTTTGGAGTCTTTTTATACAATAAAGTGCACAAGTTAAAATCAGCTCATGCAACAGAAGTGTGTAGCCCTGAGGAACAAAGAACCAGCAGTCACAGGCCTACAAATCTGTCTTTCAGTAAAGAAACAAACAAATAAATTTAGAAGGCAGGGTCAACTTTTTTTCTTTTTTAAATTATGGTAAATCTCTCATTCATTCCAACAAGAGCATGGTCAGGGTTTATGATAGAAGCTTAATTCTTTAATATAGATTTAATCTGTGAGGCTGGACAGCAAATAAGTGTTGAGAATAGCACCAGTATAAACCCTATGCAGTACAGGATTTCAGTGAAACTTCAGTGTTAAATACATATCACACTGGCTTCTTAGCAAGAGAAAACTTTGCTATGCAATTTTATAGGTGAAGGAAAATCAAATAGCTGTAATTCATACACTGAAATCCATTACGCTGAAAATCAGTAATAAACCGAAAGCAATTTTTACTTTCCCCCAAAAGGTACAATTGCTAATTAAAGGCTAACAAACATCTATCACATTTACTGGTTATTTTATAATTTTTCCGTACCTCTACAAGGCCCTGCAAGATCCTAACAAAGATGACACACCCATAGTGCACCCTGGCTGCAGATGGTATTAACATGTTGAGGGAGGATGTCAGCAGTATAGCAGCACCAAATACTCTGCAAAGGTGGAAAAAAAAAGGAAAGGAAGTAACTTAAGTGTTGTTCCAATTGACCTATTCCACATACGCTCACGTATCAATATAGATGTATTTAAACATTTGTTCTCTATGTAGGCAATATACTAACTGCTGGACTGGATTAGTGTCTACTTCCATCTAGTGTAATAACCTGTCTGATAAGACCCACACCAAACATGGACATAGACATCTCTTTAGCATAATTTCCTGCGGAAATACATCTTACGCAGTCATAGGTATAGATCTTACTCTCCCTATATATCCCCCCTCTTTCCTTTAGTTAATTTTCATATCTATTTCAACCAAATCTGATTGGATTTGCCACCCTCTAGAGAGATTAGGTCTCCAAATTGTTTGCAAAAACAGGTGGCCAAGTAAAAGAGAGATTCTCATTAGTGCTTTAATTGTAAGAAAGTGGCTCCGTGCATTCACTACTTATAAAGCAGAAGAGAATCCACTTTTATAAATGCCAAAGCAGCAGGAAGAATTTCAAACAGATCTGGGATTTTCTTAGACACAAGAGTTAATCAATCTGGAAACACATACCTATAGAAAACAGCTCATTCTTTCTGCTGTTTTTTCAGGGGCTACTCATTGAATATTGCTGATTTTGACTCCAACAGCACCCTAGGAATGACTTCAAATAAGGCACGTTACAAGGTCCAAATAAATGTGTGAAGTGATGACTCATTTTCAGAGTTCCACTGCTTTGACTGAATTTTAATTTGACTCAATTAAGATCTGTCCCTGGTAGGAGGAATCCTTTTCTCCAGCATTATTATATCATTTTTTCATGTTCATTCATTCCTTTATTGTGGAAATAATCATTTCCCCCCCCCATTTTCCCTTCAGTGGAACTATGCAAAGGGATGAAACCAGTAGCAATGACTGGCCACTTTCTTTATACAAAACTATGTAATGCTAAGATAAATCCTGGAGATATCTTAACATATGACATCATGGTATCTGATGTGGAACTGATTTGACAGAAACCTTTAACCTCAGCATGTGTTCTTCAGAAATTGGTACAGTGCCATAAGTTAGTGAGAAACAGACCTTGGGCTAAAGAAGCAGGAAGCAGTGCTAAGTTTCAAGACAAAAATTCTTCCCAGAGACGTCTATGTTTCACGTTCTCTATTTAGAATTACAGCCTGACATGAATCTTTAAATAGCTAACTGAGCATACGCCACTTCTATGTGAGAAATATTAAAGGGCAGCAGAAAAAAAAGCTTCTTGGCACGGTAAGGAAGCTTTGTTAAATAGCTCTAAATCTGGTCTCCTCATTGTGTTCCCTGTGATCCCCATCTCATGTTAAACAACATCTAGCTGGCTGTGCAGCACATTTCTGGCTTTGTTTGGCAGCGTGTTCAATACGTTTATTGGGACTGACTGGTGCACGTGTTTGTGTTACACTGTGTGAACTATGTTGGCCTGAATTTCTTTATGTGTAAGTTTCCACTCCAAAGGTACGTGCAGTTCATTTCCTTACAATTTAATACCCCCATATGTTCACATAAACCACAATGGTGTCTTGGTTTTCATTTGCTTTTTTTTCTTTGTTTATTAATGAGAAGGGTTTGGGACTCATAGGAGCTTTGCTTGTGATTTTTACAAATTCTTTTAAAAAGTTTGATGTTCCTGTTAGCAATTTTTGAAGAGCAATAGACTGTAACTATTCTCAAGATTCATCGAGAAAATCCTTATTTGCTTGTAAGCAGGAAGAAAGGACTGTTTGGTTTGTAGCCTTTCCTGTTTCTTTTCTGAATAGTTATTTAGCTAAATGCCTAATGCAGCAATCCCGTTTTACATTTGTGATTGTGCATAGACTTGCTGGAGCAGATTCTTAGCTAGTGTGAATCAGTGCAACTCTTTCTAAATCACTATTTCTGTTTAAAATCGTGCTAAGATAGAGTATTAAAAAATGCCATCTCTTCATAAGGGTGAGATTTACAAAATTGTTACAGTAGGTAACTGTTTCTTCAAGGAAATCTACTCTAGTTTTTCAATTCTGTATCTGAAATCAGCTTCTGTTTGCCACAACCGAAAGCTGTGTTTCCCAGAATTGCCTTTGTTGTTCTCATGTTCACTAAAGAGAAGCTGTTTTCTTGAGTCTGTTCCTTCTAGAAGAGAAAGGAAAATGTAATTTAAGGAATGATCAGAGATATGCATCTTACCAGTGAAAATCTTGCCTGTATTTAGACATATAAGTACCAGTGAATATTTAGTTACATTGAGAAGCAGATGATGAAATACTTCCACAATGTCACTTGTAAGTCAATTCTCTCTCAGAACTATGCTTTATAGGAACAGCCTTCTCAAAAATAGATCAATTTTCCCCCCCAAGATCTATGGATTTAAGGGTAGAATAAGTTAGAGTTAAATGATGATTCTTGTCAGAAATGGCGTTATCCTTTTTCTTGAATGCATATTAAAAGCTGCACCATGAATTTAGTGCATGGCTATTTTAGTGAGTTGGTTTCCTTTACAACTCTTAATCAAGAGCAAATACATCCTCCTGCATTTGCTTTGCATCTCTCAATGCACATCCATAAATATAATCAGTAGTTCTCCTTTGTACTCTTTTGTCTTGTTACATTTATGTCACCTCCATAAATACTAAATTCTTCTTCCTAACAGAGTATTGTGATATAGTTCTGGTTTTTGTACAAACTTACAGTTTTATTGTTTTAAATATCTCAGCTATCTACATTTATTATGATTTAGGTCAAATAAGAATGATTTTGAGCTGCAATAAATTAAATATATTTGAATGCTTCTCACATTTGAATATATTTAATTGGGAAATGGAACATTTTGATTGTTTCTAAGGCAGTTCTAGGGCATTTTACTGACCCATGCATCAAACCCCCAAATTACATCATTCTTTTTTCGTGCCTACATTTTTGTTATGTTTATTAAGCTATTGATTTTATGATCTGTTATGTTTCACTTCTGCTTCTCAAACAATTCTCATTTGCTCAATTTTGCTACAATGTTAGCTCCAACAATGCGTTAGAAACCATGTTTTTCTTTAAGATCCTTATGTTTCCATGGCAAATTGACAGTATGTGGGTTCCATAGTCGTATTTACTGCAATTGAAGACGGATTATGTTCATTCTCAGACAGACATGATTCCCTGTTTAAAGTGAGACTTTCAACCTGTTTAGGAGTGTTCATTCCTATCCCACACCCCAATGCATTTTTTATACATGTATCTGTTTGTCCTCTTGATATTCTGATATCATCCTGAACGGATAGGTGTGACCCTTATGGGATACACAGTCGTAAAGCTACCAGGCCGTGTCATGCATTTCTTCGATCGTGCTTTCTGCAGAGGCATGGGCTTGTGGAGAAGGTTTTATACCTCCAGCACGAACACCACTAGAGTTCACATCTCTTACAGAGTGAACCAGGCCTTACTGCATGGTGTCCCTTGGGATGAGCTCAGCCTAGGAAATCCATGTAGCCGTGCTGTTGAATTTTCATTCAGAGGTGTCCCTGAACATACATTTCATGCTGGGCACACTTCAAACCCCACAAAACATATTTTAATGCCATGGCACAAATGAAGAGCTTTAGCAGATTGAAGGTAAACTCTGGGAAAACTACGGTATGCCGCAGAGACAGAGCAGGAGAGGCCAAAGACATTGCCATCATTCTTGGCCCTGGCATTAGGAGGAAATTAAAATGCCCTGACATGCCTTCAGCAGCTCCTAGACTTGGGGGAAAATTCCTTTCTGACCCAAAAGCACCAACTGTGTAACTATATAGAGAAGAAAATAACCATATACAGAAGAAGACA